>NC_083334.1:26449844-26755613 GCF_963455315.2 Globicephala melas | reverse complement strand
CTCTTCTCCAACAGATTCCCCACCTTCACCACGTGCCCTGACAGCCTACGCTCAGCACAAGGACCAACGGGATCCTTCTAAACTGTGTTGACCTGAAGCAAACAGACTGCCAGATATTTCTCCAGCAAAGATGGATTTCTTAGAGATCAGCAGAGAATTGCAATTCAGGGTCTGCAAAATGGCGAGCCATGGTAAGTCTCCATACAGCAAGGGAAGGAGAACATTTTTAAAGAGAGGAAAAGGAAGTTGGGAGGGTTATAGTAAACAAAGAGTCCATGGCTTTTCATTAGCTGAGTTTCTGCCAGGAAAGAAGCAGAGTCTTTCCTCTTCCTGTTGGGCTCTGCTATTGAGAGCTCCCCCTTCTGGTCTCCCAACTCTATTGATCAATAATTAAGGTTTCTGTTGATTAATTTTTTACAATTGTAAGGCAGATCATGCCATTTATCTGCTCAAATTCCTCCGATAGCTTCTCCTATAGGAAATTAGCCTTCACTACCGTACTGTCGTTATTTCTCTCACTCTCATTTCCTTTCTCTCTCCCTACTGACTTTCTGCTCATTATGAAATATGTCTGGCACACTTCCAACTCTGGACCTCTGAATTTGCTTCAGGGAACTCTCTTCCTCCAGATTACCACATAGCATACGCTCCCCATTTCTTAAATCTTTGGTCAGATATTCCGTTATTAGAGAGGCCTTTCCTAACCAATTTGAACAAAATGTCAAGCTCATCCATTTTCCATATGCTTCATCTACTTTGTCCCTAGTATTTATGATCACTTGACTGATCTGCATTGATAGATGGCCAAGCTGCCTTCTTCGTCTAGCTCCCTGAGAATGAGGACTTCACTGCAGTAGATCCTGCATCTAGAACAGTGCCTTCCACCTAAAGTCACTCAATACATATTTATAGAATGAAGGAGGATTGAAAAGATTATTCTAATGCATTGTAACGGGCTAAATTCATTCTGAATGGCCCCAACTCATTCTGAACAGTCCAAACAGATTCTGGCTGCGTCAAGAAAGATCTAAGATGTGAAGCCCAATTTTCACACACTTTCCCACCAACTCAAATAACTTCTGGGAACTGACTAGACTGTGAGGTCTTTGAAGGAAGGACTACCTCCTTTTTGTTGTTTTACCTCCAGCACCTAATGTAGGCATGACCCATACCAGGGACTTAATAAATGTTAATAAATTAAAAATCTGTCAACACAGGGTGCGATTCTTTCAAACCAGTACTGCTCAGTTTGCAAAAGATCCACAGACTTTAAATTCATATTTAAATATGATAACGTATCAAAATTACTGCAACAGCATACCTACAACAGATTAACTACTTTCACCGTTACCTTTTCCAGTACAAAAATTATATTAATCATAAAGATCTTGTCTTTTACAAATTCCATCGTCACAAATAGCATAGGAAGTTGGTGCAGAGAGGCGTTATGACTCTTATAGTACAAACTTAAAGAGATTAAGATTAGTACAAATAGGATATTTGAACTTTTAAAAAATACTGCAATTTTAGCAGGGCAGAGTTGATGATTTTCTTCCAAATTAATAGTATTATCAACTCTTTTATATAATTCTCTAGGGAAAAATCTGTGTGCAAAGTTACTTCTTCATTTAAAGAAAGAAATTATGACAGAAAAAAATTTCTAGCCATAAGCAATTAGCTAATTACAAATTCATACTTACTGTACTAATACACTAATATTACTATACTTCTAACATTTCTTGAGTACTTCACCCAATGTCAAGCACTATGTTGAGAGCTTTAGATGTAATGCTTATTTAATCCTTAAGCAGACTTGTAATGTGGATACTAATATCATCTCTATTTTATAGACAAAGGAACTAATATCTAGATATGTTAGCTTTCTAAGACCACAATTAGTACTTGATTGAACTTGGGTTCAAAACTAGGTCCTTCTGGCCTCAAAGTCCAGGGTATTAGTGTCCAGTTTTATAAGCTCTAGTCATTTACACGACTGGGGGAATGTACCCTGTTTTCTCATCAAAATATATGCAACTTAATTATAAAAGATAATCTAAAGTATACTATTCTTTATGTAAGAAAGAGATTTAAGAAACCATGAGTGTATCTGCTAACTTATGCAAAAAAAAAAAAAAAAAAAAAGGAGAATGAATAAACCAGAAACTAATGAGACAAGTTACCTAATAAGAGTGGGTGAGAAAAAATGGGAGGATGGTAATAGGGTGGAAGGGATGAGGAGAGAGTGAAACTTGTTTAAATATACTTTTTGGTATATTTCTGGTAAAGTTTAACACACTCCATGTGATTTATAATAAGATATACATATATATAAAATTTGGTCTTCGTGTAGTTTCTGACAGAGCTCTGAAAACCCTTGGAATTTCCTAAGTGATAAGAGCAATAAAAGTGCCTTTTGTTGTGTTAATGAGGTGACTTTTGGAAAGTGCCTAAGGATGGGGGCTGGTTGCCAGGAGGACCAACCTTGTGATTAGAAGGTTGCAACTTTCAGTCCTTGCCTCCAACCCCCACCTCTGGGGAGGAAAAAGGGGCTAGAGGTTGAACTGATCGCCAGTGGCCAATGATTTAGTCAATCATGCCTACATAATGAAGCCTCCACAAAACCCCAAAAGGACGGGGTTTGAAAAGCTTCTGGGCTGATGAACACTCAGATTTGGGAAGAGTGCTGCTCTCAGAGAGGGCAATGAAGCTCTGTATTCTTTTCCTATACCTTGCCCTATGTATCTCTTCATCTGGTTCTTGATTAGTATCCTTTAAAGTCCTTTGTAATAAATTGATAACATAATGAGTAAACAGGTTTCCTGAGCTCTGTGAGCCAGTCTAGCAAATTAATTGAACCTAAGAAGGGGGTCCTGGGAATCTCTGATTTATAGCCAGTTGGTCAGAAGTATAGGTAACAGCCTAGACTTGAGATTGGTGTCTGAACTGTGTGGGGGGCAGTCTTGTAGGACTGAGTCCTTAAACTGGGGTATCTGATGCTACCTCGAGGTAGACAGTGTCAGAGCTGAGTTACACTGTGGGACATCCAGCTGCTGTCCAAGAACTGCTTGCTGGATCTGAGGGGAGGGTTCCTTTGCCTTACTACCACCACATCAGAATTTGGTGATGGGATCCCCTTCCTCCAAAATAAATAAATAATTGAAACCAACCAGGATGCTGGGGAGATCCCAAATGGAATTCAAACTGTAACAAATGACTTTGACGGTGTTATGCCTGAATAACTTGAATAAGGTAATTACATTGAAAGGCAAGGGAAAGAGAAGAACTGACCTACATAACTTTGGAAAAGAAGACTGTGATTATATGCTATAAAGATTACAACAAAAAGAACTGTACACTGACATGGCATTCTTGTTAGTAAATCTGATTTTCATGGGGATATGGCTCTAAAACTAATTTATGTATATATTAGGATTGAGAAGATAAGTAAATATATAGTAGGTAATGAAAGCCACGTTTCTCAAAGTTGGAAAAAGAAGTTAGAGATGAGAAAATGGACAAGGCTGTATCTCTGTGTATGTGAATAAACAGGCAGGCCTCGTGTTATTGCACTTTACTTTACTGTATTTTGCAGATGTTGCATTCTTTACAAATTGAGGGTTTGTGGCAACTCTGCATCCGGCAAGTCTATGGCACCATTTTTTTTTCCCAGCAGCATTTGCTCACTTTGTGTTTCTATGTCACATTTTGATAACTGTCACAATATTTCAAACTTTTTTTTTATTATTGCATTTGTTATGGTGATCTGTGATCTTTGATGTTACTACTGTAGTTGTTTTGAGGTGCCAGGAATCATGCCCGTACAAGATTATGAACTTAAATGATAAATGTTATGTGTGTTCTGATTGCTCCACCAGCTGGCCTTTCCCCTATCTCTCTCCATGTCCTTCAGCCTCTGTATTGCCTAAGACACAATATTGAAATTAGGTCAATTAATAATCCTACAATGGCCTCTAAGTGTTCAAGTGAAAGGAAGAATTGTACATCTCTCACTTTAAATCAAAATCTAGAAATGATTAAGTTTAGTGAAGAAGACATGTCCAAAGCTGAGATAGGCCAAAAGCTAGGTCTCTTGCTAACCAAGCTATAAAAGCAACGGAAAAGTTCTTGAAGGAAATTAAAAGTGCTCCTCCTGTGAACACACAAACGATAAAAAAAAAAAAAGCAGAACAGCCTTACTGATGATACGGAGAAAATTTGAGTGGTCTGGATAGAAGATCAAATCAGCTACAACATTTCTTAAAGCCAAAACCTAATCCAGAGCAAGGTCCTAACTTTCTTCAGTTCTATGAAGGCTGAGGGAGGTGAGGAAGCTCCAGAAGAAAAGTTTGAAGCTAGCAGAAGTTGGTTCATGAGGTTTAAGGAAAGAAGCCATCTCCATAATATAAAGTGCAAAATGAAGCAGCAAGCACTGATGTAGAAGCTGCAGCAAGTTATCCAGAAGATCTAGCTGAGATAATTAATGAAGGTGGCTACAATGAACATCAGATTTTCAGTGTAAATGAAACAGCCTTCTGTTGGAAGAAGATGCCATCTAGGACTTTCATAGCTAGAGAGGAGAAGTTAATGTCTGACTTCAAAGCTTCAAAAAACTGGCTGAGGGGCTTCCCTGGTGGCACAGTGGTTGAGAGTCTGCCTGCCAATGCAGGGGACGTGGGTTCGTGCCCGGGTCTGGGAAGATCCCACATGCCGCAGAGCACTAGGCCCATGAGCCATGGCCGCTGAGCTTGTGCGTCCGGAGCCTGTGCTCCGCAACGGGAAAGGCCACAACAGTAGAGGCCTGAGTACAGCAAAAAACAAAAAGAAAAACAAACAAACAAACAAAAAAACTGGCTGACTCTCTTGTTAGGAGCTAATGCAGCTGGCAACTTTAAGTTGAAGCCAGTGCTCATTTACCATTCTGAAAATCCTAGCGCCCTTAGGAATGATGCTAAATCTACTCTATTTGTGCTCTGTAAGTGGAACAACAAAGCCTAGATGACAGCACATCTGTTTACAACATGGTTTACTGTTAAGCAAACTGTGGAAACCTACTGCTCAGAAAAGATCACTTCCAAAATATTTCTGCTTACTGACAATACACATGGTCACCCAAGAGCTCTGATGGAGATGTTCAACGACATTAATGTTTTCATGCCTGCTAGCACAACATTCATTCTGCAGCCCATTGATCAAGGACTAATTTCAACTTTCAAGTCTTATCATTTAAGAAATATATTTCCTAAGGCCATAGCTAGTGATTCCTCTGATGAATCTGGGCAAAGTGAATTGAAAATATTCTGAAAAGGAATCACCATTCCAGATGCCACGAAGGACATTCGTGATTCATGGGAAGAAGACAAACATTAAGAGGAGTTTGGAAGAAGCTGATTCCGAACTTCATGGATTTTGAAGGGTTCAAGTCTTTAGTGGAAGAAAAAACTGCAGATGTGGTGGAAATAGCAAGAGAACTAGAGTTAGAAGTGGAGTCTGAAGATGTGGCCAACTTCACTGCTGTCTTATTTGAAGAAACTGCCATGGCCACCCTAACCTTCAGTACCCACCACCCTGATCAGTCATCATTAACCGCCATTAACATTGACGCAAGACTCCACCAGCAAAAGGATTACAACTCACTGAAAGCTCACAAGAAGGTTAGCACTTTTTAGCAATAAAGTATTTTTAAATTAAGGAGGCACCTGAAGGATCCTTCAATGGCCAAATGTGTGACAACTTGAACAATGACAAAATATGACACTAACTGATTATAACACAAAGAATAAAGGAAATATTCATGAGACCATACTGATATAAATAAATAATTGAATGAATAAGTAATTTAGAGAGAAGGGAAAGCCCCTTCTCTAGAAAAATTCCAATTATACAATGTGGAAGAATAATGGAAATGAAAAATTATCACTAGGAAAACAGTCATAACAGTTGCAGACAAGAATCACTGATGGATTAGTGGACAAAAATATGAGAAAAAAGGACATTTTCATAATCTCAGAGTATCTCCCCACAAGACACGTAGCAGTTTTAAAGGAAAAACGGTAACTGTGAAGTGGAGATACGTGACAGATACTACCTTAACAAGGTGGTCAAAATCAACATCACCAATAACAAGACATATCAACATCATGTGCCCCCTGTTATAAAGTGAGAAGCCCACAGCATCATTTCTGTGCTATTTTTGCCAAAAATGCAGAACCTCAATCAAATCCTGAGACAATAGGGAAATCTAAATTTTAAAATATTGTAGAAGACAACTGACCAGTATTCTTCAAATGTGTCAAGTACCTGGAACTGTCACAAATTGGAGGAAAAGGGTACATAATAATGAAATATAATATGGAATCCTGAATTAGAACCACAGCTATGAAATAAACATTAGTTGAAAAACTGGTGAAACCAGAACAGGGTCTATAGATTATTTACTAATAACCCATATATCCCAATGTTAATTTTCTGGATTCAATAATTATACTACGGTTATATATGACATAAACCTTAGGAGATGCTGGGTGAAGAGTTATACAGAAATTCTGTGTCCTATTTTTGCAATTTCTGTAAGACTAGTATTCTGAAAATTGAGTTTAAAAATATAAAAACATTTGAAAATAATTCTAAGAGGACTCTCTATGAGAGAGTCCGTTTACATGAAATATATTCATCTCCAAGAAGAGAGAAGATAATTTAGAACACCAATTCTATTGAGCACTATATTCATCTGCTTTAATTGCCATACGGAATGTCACAGATTGGGTGGCTTAAACAATAGAAATATATTTCTCACAGTTCTGGAGCCTTGAAGTCCAAGATCAAGGTGCCAGCAGAGTTGATCTCTAGTGGGACCTATCTTCCTGGCTTGTAGATAGCTGCCTTCTTGCTGTGTCCTCACATGGCCATTCTTCTGTGCATGCTGAGAGTGAGAAATCTCTGCTATCTCTTCCTATTCTTACAAGGACACTAGTCTTATTGAATTAGGGCCCCACCCTATGACCTCATTTAACCTTAATTAATTCCTTAAAGGTCCTATCTCCAAAGTCACAATGGGGCTTGGGCTTCAACATATGCTCTTTGGGGTAACAAGATTCACTCCACAGCAAGGACCAACTAGATTCATTATCTTCATATGTTAAAAAAAAGACAGTGACTATACTGATGGACATTTTCTATAGGTAAAGGGAGATAACAAGGAGGAAGATGAGAAGACAGAAGAAAGACTACTTCAGTGTAAGATGATATGGTGGATAAAAGCATGTCTTCTGGATGAATACTTATAGGGCAGTACCCACAATTTGATTCTCACATAAATCATACAGTTAGTGACACAAGAGTACATGGAGTTGTGTGTGTGTGTGTGTGTGTGTGTGTGTGTGTGTGTGTGTGTGTGTGTGTGTGTGTGTGTGTGTGTGTGTGTGTGTGTAAGGCATAAAAACACTTTGATTTCACATCAGACTGCCCAGATTTTCATATAACCTCCTAAAACAAGAGGGAAAAAGGTACTTAGTAGCAGAAGTAGCTCCATTTATTCATACTAGCTGAATCTCAGTTATATTCAATCTGACATAAAACTCTATGAAACAGACAAGAATGACATTTAAATGCAAAGAATTGACAGACCTACCTTTCCCTCTCCACTCTAAATAATAAGGTACAGCCACATTCTCTAGCCAATTCCACTTCCTAAGTACCTTGTTTGACATTTTCCTGCAATGAATGGAACCCCTACCAGCATCATTAGCTTTGCAGGATTTTCTCCCGGGAATGGGCAAAGCAGCTGCCAATTCTAACCAGCCAGGATAGAAGGAAAAATACAGAAACAAAGGGCAGAAAAAATACAGTAAATCCCTGCAGTAAATTTGAGAGGTTTTGTTTGCAAAAGTAAAAGATGAAACAAACGTTACAGCTTTTGGATACATCGGTGAAAGTAAACCAGACACTTATGTATAGATGATTGCAGTCCAAATCCGCCAAATCAGAGACCACAGTAAATCAAGGGGTAAAACGAGGAGCAAAATAGCACCAACTTCCGTGACATATGCATCTGAATATGTAGAGTTTTATATGTATGTTTGGTTAAGCTCATCATCATTTAGGGAAGAATTATTGACTATAAATTTTCCAGGGATTTTGCTCATTATATATATATATATATATATATTTTTTTTTTTTTTTTCCTTTCTGCGGTACGCGGGCCTCTCACTGTTGTGGTCTCTCCCGTTCGGAGCACAGGCTCCGGACGTGCAGGCTCAGCGGCCATGGCTCATGGGCCCAGCCGCTCCGCGGCATGTGGGATTTTCCTGGACCGGGACACGAACTCGTGTCCCCTGCATCGGCAGGCGGACTCTCAACCACTGCGCCACCAGGGAAGCCCTAGAGTTATTTTTGTAGCTTCCTTTCAAGCTCTGGTTATACCCGCCCATACTTCCACCAGAAGGTGAGGCAGAGGGACTCTTCCATGAAGGAAGTGTGAGATGATTAAAAAATATATCTATATCTCCTCTGTTCTGGCACAGAACTCTTAAAACCCTTGTAATTTCCTAAGTGATTAAAGAACTAGGAACATCTTTTGTTCTAATATTTGGTCTTTGATCCCAGTTCCTGACACCAAACTGACACCCTTGGAATTTCCTGGGTGATAGGAATGCCTTTTGTTCTAATAAGGTGACTCTGGAGGGGTTCCTGAGTGGGGATTGGTCACCAGAAACACCCAGCCGTGATCAGAAGCTTGGAATTTTAGGTCCCACCTCCCATCCTCCAGAGAGGGGAGAGGGAGGACAAATGGAGTTAATAATCAGTCATGCCTATGTGATGAAGCCCCTATAAAAATCCCAAAGAATGGAGCTGCAAGAGTTTCCGTGTCACTGAACACATGGGGATGGGGACGCCCAGAGAGAGCATGGAAGCTCTGTGCCCCTTCCCACATGCCTGTTCTACACATCTCTTACATCTACATATTCATCTGTATCCTTTATCATATATTTTTATAAAACTGGCAAACAGTAAGTCAACTGTTTTCCTGAGTTCTGTGAGACCCTCTAGCAAATCAACTGAACCTAGAAGAGGGGGTAGTGGGAACCCCCGGTTTATAGACCATCAGTCTGAAGCACAAGTAACAACCTAAACTTATGACTGGCATCTGAAGTGGGAGGGGGCAGGCTTGTGGCACTGAGCCGTTCACCTGTGGGATCTGACACTATATCCAGGTAGACAGTGTCAGAATTTAGTTAAATCATAGTATACCAGCTGGCATTGCAGAACTGTTTTGTGCAGGGGGGGAAAATCCACACATCTTGTGTCAAAAGTGCTGTGAGTGTAATAGCAGTGTGAGAGTAAAAGAGAAACTCTGGAGTGGGGCAAGTGTTTGCTACTCAGGTGGGAAACATCTGTGTGGGAGGAGCTTGGAGTGAGTTCTTGGTTAAGAAGCAGTTGAGGCATGATGTGGACATTGGAGTTATTCACGTTGTCCATGGCCCTGTGGCCAAGCAAAATCAATAGCTGTCTATAATACTTTGGATTGAGACAAATACCTAAAGTCATGCACAGTTGAAGCCATGGAGCTCTGAGGACTGTGCAAGTCCACGGCTTTTTTCTGAATCATCAACAATTGATCTTTTGGCACTCCTGCGGTCAGTGGCACCAAAGTGGTAGGAAAGAATCGGACAAAAACAAGAAAACTGGGTCTCTTTGTAAAATCACCTATGAGTTATAATGGTGAAGGGTTAGCAGATAAATGGTTATAATAAACTGAACAAACTCACTGAGCTTGATGAGAGACCCTTCAGATAGTTGATAGGTATTCATGAGGGGAGTGGAGAAGGAAGTCTAAAATTTTAGCAAGTCCTTATTGTCATGTATTAGGATTTGGTCTCAAGGAGTGTCAGGTGGTGTTCTGTCAGCCTGTACTTCAAAAATTTAAACAAGACCAATAAACGGGCTTTAGACTCAGAATTGTCATTGTTTTTCTTGTCAAAAGTCTCATAAATCTTAGTCTCCAGAAACCATCAAGTGGTAAAGAGAAAACACAGAAGTATAAATGACAAGGAGTGAAAAAGCAGAGGAGCCTCAAGCTAAGAAACAAAGTGAAGCTGGGGAAAGAACTGCATCACAGTGATTGCAGCGTTTTGGATAGTTCTCCAGCCCAAGAAACTGTACCAACACTGACCACAGAGTGAAGTTCACAGCAAGCACCCAAAATTGAAGACTGGTCTCCCTTCATTCTTTAACAAAACATATTGCACGTTAATATTTTCTGCCTACTTCATTTCCATCTTTGTCTTGTGTTCCTAACCTCCCATCTATTCAGCTCGTTCCTGTATGATCATCTGCATGAACTCTCCTTCTCTGCTCTTGTTTCTTTTTCTTTCTTTTTTTTTCTGCTCTTGTTTCTGATTTACTGCATGATTCCTCCCTTCTGAAATGGCATGTGCTTTCAGTAACACACCCACTGGTTCAGATCTTTTTTTTTTTTGTCTTTCACCTTCTTTCACAGGAAGTCTGGATTCAGGAATCTTGATATCTGGGCTCTATCTTAACCCTAGCCCAGACCCTAAAGCCTAAGTCCAAAAGTTTGCAACAGTGTAAAGACAGCCTTCAAGACATTTTGACTCTATGAATATCCATTGGGCCTTAGGTAAGCCAAACTTCAAAATTTCAATTTTTTCCATCTATAAAACAGATCACCAATGCTTCCCACATGACAGGAATACTCATCTGATCAATGAGGGAGAGTATCATAAGCTGTAAAGTGTGGAAATCCAATGTACTGGAGGAATGTGGTTAAATTCTCAAGGCCACCAGCCACTTCCTCCCCTTCCTCCATGGGAGAACTTACTTGTAGGATTTGATCCAGTACCCCAGGCCCCAAAAATCACTCCATGGCCCCACTTGGACTACAGACATTTCAATGCTCCATGGGAAGGTGGGATATGGAGGGACCACAGTCAATCTCACAGGGTTAGAAGCCTGAGTGCCAGGGTAGAGGTGTGGTTTCATGAAGCTTGAGCAGATGTATCCGTCTCATCTCCTCCCTCCAAGATAGCAGGTGACAACATAAGACAAAGAGGGAACGAGGTATGTATAAGTCAAAGTGCCCAGGAGGAATTCAAGGGTTGGGCACTGGATAGACCAACCCGAGACGTCAAATTTAAGATGCAGGGAATGCAGAAGAGCAATGCAGAGTGTTTCAGAGCTCCAGATTTCTTCATCAGTGGGAGGAATCTTTGAAGTGGGCTTTCCAAGACAACTGCTGTGATTCCAAGTAACTTTTCAATTTGCCTTCACGGGCTGTGGTATGTGGTGTTATGCAGTGTAGACTGGCTTAAGGATCACATTTAGGACAGACAGCAAGTAGGGAAAACAGAAACACAAAGTAAGGGAGGCCTAGCTTGGGGTGTGGGGGGAAAAACCCCCAAAACTTATCAAATGATGGCAAATGTCACAGAACCTTTGATTAACACAAAAATGAAAATGTAGCCTGAGCTGACGTAATTCCATACACCTTCCCATAATGTATGCAACAATGTACTAACAGCATTTCTTGGTGTAGTGAAATCTTGTTAAATTGATATAGTTTTATTCAAAACAGCATGAATTTGAAGTATCTATTTCTCCCTAGATGACTTAAACGTCTTACTGCTTTTAAATAAAATATCTGATAATATATACTTAAAGTTCTTTTTTTCATAGCTCCCTTAATATAGAATTAACAAGGTGTTACTCAATTATTTAGAGTTTTCTGGTAAAGGGCCCATGAAGCTTTCACAAAAATGGGAAGCGGGTCCATAGTTCTCATTTGACGTGATACAACTCAAATCTGTAAGTTGCAGGAACGTCTTCAGCCAGCAGGGCCAGTTTTTCACAGCATGGACCTAACTACTGTTACAGTAGTTAGGATGAGGCTGAGATCTGGAGTGAGTCTTGGTCAGTGTGTGAGCCAGAGCTGGAGTATGGGGAATGGTGGAACGACCTCCAAGCTGCCAGAATCGGACATTCAGAGCACGTGGTGTCAAGGAAAACTGATCTGGACAAATGAATGCCTCAGAGAGGAACGGCAAGACGTGTCCCAAAAGAGACAAGGAAATGCAGCCGCAGAGAACACAGGCATGAGCTGCAGGCAGGGAGACAGTGCAGTAGAATACTGCAATCCTGCTTTTGGAATGAGGTGTGCATTAGTTTTTGGTGTCTGCCACTTCCAAGCTGTGGGACTTTATAGAAGGCATTTCTGAGCCCCGTTTCCTTTATCGGTAAAATGGAAAGTCAATCTAAAACTTATGCCAGAGAGCTGAAGTGAGAGGACCAGAAAAACCACATCCAAAGATTCTAATATTTTATCTCACAGGATTCTTGTGAGGACTGTGTGCGTGAAATTATGTGAAAGTGTTCTGTAACTGTAAGGAATTACACAAGTATTACTCATTATTTTATGTATGCCAAATGAAATGAAAAGAAAAATGTTTTTTTCCAAATTATAAAAGTTAACTAAAGAAATTTTTAAAAATCTATATCTTGAAAGAGAAAATTAAAAAGTTACAGTTAAGCTCACTACTCAAAATGTTAAAAAAAAATGATTGGCAAATTTTTTCCACTGTGTTGGTATATATTTATGTGTGTCTGTATTCCAACTAGGATCATATAGTATGCACTAGACAGTCCTATTTTTTCTTTTTATCTAACAGCATTTTTCCATATTCTTGAATATCTCATTTCTAAATAAGGGAAAGGGAGATAATGTTGATTTAACCCCAATAAATGAATCAGAGCGGACTTTTATAATAAAAATATTTTTAAAGGAATTGTTGGTAAGCAGTTACTACTAGCTGCTGGGATTTTGTTATTTTAGCCAAGGATTGTGAATAAAAGGTTGAAAAAAATATATTCAAAGCAAAAGTCAATATGGGAATGAAAAAAACCTGTAGGGAGAAAAAATAAAACAGAACTCCTTGCTATGTAGTAAAGACGACAGGAAGGTAATGAGGATTTAAAATATGTTATTAGGCATTGAGGTCTAGAATACCTGCTTACTGTAAAAATAAAATAAAATATAAACAAAGTCTTATTAACAAAGAAAAAAGCTAATTCTGTAACTCGATGAATGGCTGAAGAATGCAGACACCAAACCTTGACCATCATTTTAGAGACCAGCTTCGCTGTGAAACTCATAATCAGCCCCTGGTAGAATCACTTAACTGCAGATCACCCTGGAAATATGCATCTAGCGAAAGACAACCTGAGCTGTATGTGCAACTCTTATTATTCTGCAGTCTGCTCCAAATAAAGAATTTCATTATAAAGGAATGTTTGACCTAAGCTGGAATGTCCCTTTCACTTTACGGCTTCAAAAATACCATCCCTCGAGACCCCATACCCCTATAGATAAGCAACAAGGATATATTGTATAGCACATACTAATATAGCCATTATTTTGTAATAACTTTAAGTGGAGTATAATCTATAAAATATGTTGCATCACTATGTTGTACACCTAATATTAACGAATTAATATTGTAAATCAAGTATACTTCAATCAAAAAAAAATACTGTCCCTATATTATTCAGGTCATTGGCACTGGCGTGCAGTACATGCCCCAGATGTGTCCCTGTTTCTTGACCAAGCTAGTTGGTAATACACCATTTAATCACGTTCATGTTATCTAATGCTGTATAACAAACAATCTTGAAACTCGATGGTTTAAGAGAACAATGGGGCTTTATGTTTCTTACAGATCTGTAATTTGGTCAAGACGTGTGCTGACTCACCTCTGTTTCGTGGTTTCTGGGGCCTTGGAATGGCTGATCCAATGGCTTGAGGCCAGAAAAGCTGTCTCAGGGGTCCAAGCGGGAATGTTCCCAGGCCTGGGTGAAAACCACAGGGCTTTTTTGAAGGGGACCTAATTTCAGAAAAACTGGAATTATTATTGGTCAGCCAAGTCACTAAGGAGAGCAGCCAGACTCAAAGGGAGAGGAGTTAGATTCTACCTCTTAATGGGAGGTGTAGCAAAGTATGAACGGCCATCTTTAATGTACCAGAAATTCTCCTATTAAAAAAAAAAATTTTTTTTCACATCTTTATTGGAGTATAATTGCTTTACAATGGTGTGTTAGTTTCTGCTTTATAACATAGTGAATCAGCTATACATATACATATATCCCCGTATCTCTCTCTTGCGTCTCCCTCCCACCCTCGCTATCTCACCCCTCTAGGTGGACACAAAGCACTGAGCTGATCTCCCTGTGCTATGTGGCTGCTTCCCACTATCTATTTTACATTTGGTAGTGTATATATGTCCATGACACTCTCTCACTTCGTCCCATCTTGCCCTTCCCCCTTCCCGTGTCCTCAAGTCCATTCTCTACATCTGCATCTTTATTCCTGTCCTGCCCCTAGGTTCTTCAGAACCATTTTTTTTTAAGATTCCATATATATGTTAGCATATGGTATTTTTCTCTTTCTGACTTACTTCAACCTGTATGACAGACTCTAGGTCCATCCACCTCACTACAAATAACTCAATTTCGTTTGTTTTTGTGGCTGAGTAATATTCCATTGTATATATGTGCCACATCTTCTTTACCCATTCATCTGTCAATGGACACTCAGGTTGCTTCCATGTCCTGGCTATTGTAAATAGAGCTGCAATAAACATTGTAGTACATGACTCTTTTTGAATTATGGTTTTCTCAGGGTATATGCCCAGTAGTGGGATTGTTGGGTTGTATGGTAGTTCTATTTTTGGTTTTTTAAGGAACCTCCATACTGTTCTCCATAGTGGCTGTATCAATTTACATTCCCACCAACAGTGCAAGAGGGTTCCCTTTTCTCCACACCCTCTCCAGCATTTATTGTAGATTTTTTGATGGCCATTCTGACTGGTGTGACATGACATCTCATTGTAGTTTTGATTTGTATTTCTCTAATGACCAGTGATGTTGAACATTCTTTCATGTGTTTGTTGGCAATCTATCTTCTTTGGAAAAATGTCTATTTAGGTTTTCTGCCCATTTTTGGATTGGGTTGTTTTTTTGATATTGAGCTGCATGATCTACTTGTAAATTTTGGAGATTAATCCTTTGTCAGTTGCTTCGTTTGCAAATATTTTCTCCAATTCTGAGGGTTGTCTTTTCGTCTTGTTTATGGTTTCCTTTGCTGTGCAAAAGCTTTTAAGTTTCATTAGGTCCCATGTTTATTTTTGGTTTTATTTCCATTTCTCTAAGAGGTGGGTCTAAAAGGCTCTTGCTGTGATTTATGTCATAGAGTGTTCTGCCTATGTTTTCCTCTAAGAGTTTGATAGTGTCTGGCCTTACATTTAGGTCTTTAATCCACTTTGAGTTTTTGTGCATGGTGTTAGGGAGTGTTCTAATTTCATTCTTTTACATGTAGCTGTCCAGTTTTCCCAGCACTACTTATTGAAGAGGCTATCTTTTCTCCACTGTATATTCTTAAAAATGCTCTTCTTTGAAAGCACTATTTGAAAGAACAGGAAAAAAGTGAGAGACTGAATGTGAGAATTCATCCTAAATTTGTGAGTAATGTAAAGAAAAAAAGAGAAAAGGATGATTTACAGGAGCCTTTTCTCCAGTTTGCCTTTTCAATGCTTTGACTCTAATATAGCCAACTCTTTCTTAGTTCCTCAAACTACTGGTATCTGGGGTCCACTGATATACACATTCAGGGAATTTCTATCCCATTGTCTTGCATTTTTCATCTTACTTCAAAAAATAAGCAAACTGCCTTATAATTCATAAAAATGTCAGAATTACCAGATGTTTAGTTTTTAGAGTCTTCGTTTTATTTTTTCCTTGCAGTAGGCCATAACTAATAGTGTCCCTATAGGCTGAAACTAAGAGAAGAATTTTTGTTATTGCTTTAACATTATCAGGTAAAATCTGCATAGGAAAATTATTTTACCTCTATTCAAATTGCCACTGAATATCAGTGATATTGTAGCAGGTGATGAGCAAAATAAACTGAATTAAAGGATGATGGATTTAATAAAAGCCAGGAATTGAGAAATACATTGCTTATAGGTTACAGAACAAGCAGTGGAAGAAGGAAAAGTTAGGGGAAGTGTGAATCAGTCTCAGTAATATCTCCATGTTTGGAGCAGCAGTACTTGAGCTGAGGGAAGAACAGAAGTGAATTACCATTTTGCACAATGGTAATTTCACCACTCTTGAGTCACAACTTCATTTATCACCACCTGTGGCTGCTTTGGGTATAACTCAAAGACCTTCCCTGAGTTTGTGAATCAAAAGCCTCTTCGCTGTTAAGGTCTCTAAAGCCCCACGATCTCAACCAGTTTCCAGGTTATCAAGCCCATAAGACCCTCCTGTTGGAGAGTAGAGAATACAATCATTTCATCGTAGCTGAAATGAGAACACAGATCAGGAAAATACCCTCATTTACTAGTTGAGACACTCAATAATGATTCTTCCCTTTCTGGAGATTGCCTACAACCCATGTTATTCAAGGGTTCTAACTTCTCCAATAGTAGCACATTCCTATTCAGTCTTTTTTCTGATAACTTGACATTATTCAAAGCTCTTTTATGCCTCAGTTTTTTAAAATCATTATTTAAAGCTATGGAGTTGTACTGAAGCAGGGCTGTGTAATTCTATCTGTTGAAGAGCTACAGCTCCTGTGATATTCACTACTTCCCATGTACTGTTCAGAGCAGTTTACATATAATAATGTCTTTTATCCTTTTAACAACCCAATGAAGTAGTTAGCGTTGATTATGTCCATAGCACTAACGGGAAAACAGAGACACTGGATGGTTAAATTAATCGCTCAAGACATTACTCAAATGGTGACTGGTAGAGCTGGGATTCAGACGTAGACAGTCTGAATCCAAAGTCAAAGTTATTACTTTACTTTGTAAAGGGCTCATAGAGCACACTGCTATAGAAAATTATTAAATGTCCACATTTTTTTAAAAGAAAAAATGATCTTTACCCAAGCTCAAATTTAATAAAAAGAATTGTGACTTTTCAGAGCCTTCTCAAGTCTCAAGCCATGTTTACCATTGCTTTGTCCATTGCAGCTGTCTGGAGCAGCCTGGGAGCAACAGAATGCAGAGCTATCGCTATGCTCCATAGTGGGAGAGATGCTGAGAGATGGTCTCGGTTCTAACAGCCATTCCAGCAGGTAGAACATGGTTTCTAGAGAGTATATGTGTCAACTCTGAGGAAGTGTGGTTGTGTGTTGTGGGTGACATTATGGAAGGATGTTAGTAATGAATAGGGGGTCCTGGGCATAGCAATTCAGCAGCTGGTGATACATGGAGATCAAAGGGATCGACCAGTTGTCAATGGATAAGTCAGTTATTGAGGATCCAAGGCATAGCTCAGTTACGGATACTGATGAATAGGAACAGAATCATTAAAGAGATAACTGTGACTTATTTTTTTGTGCCTTAGAATATTGGAGATGATCTTCCTAAATTGTTCCTTTTAAAGAACAGAATACAAGCATAGATCAGTTTATCAGAAGCAAAGGGTATGATAGGAAAGATGTGAAAGAAAAACTGTAAAGTCAGTTTAAGTTCTGAAATTTGAAAGCAAATAGAATGAAGTAAAATACGTTGTTTTGTTAATTTTTAATATGTGCACATTATTAAAAATATAGAAAATAAGAAGGGAATAATAGCCAAGTTAAGCCTAGATATTCATAAATAACCACTGTTTAATAACTGATATATTTTTCTACTAATTTTTGAGTGTATCTGTGTCTATATTATAGAATTAGGATAATATTTATACCTGGATTTGTATCCTGCTAAATATTACACTGTAAACATTATTCTACTAATAATTATACTGTGAAATATATAATTTGATAACATTTTAATAGCTGCATAATATTTTATCCTGTGTATTTAATATCTTCATCCCCAAATCTCTCAACATTTAAATTATCTTCAATTTATTACTATTATCAATAACACAAAAGTGAATATCCTTGTATGTAAATCTTTATGTACAGTTTTGTTTACTTTTAAACACTAATTTCATAGAGAAACTATTAAAAAATGAATAGTTGAACTTCTTAAAGTTTTTAGTACATTTTTCCAAATTGTTTCTCTGAAAAGTTGTACCTATTTATCCTCCCACCATAAATTTGAAATATTACTTATGAAAATTTATTCTCTGCCCATTTTATGACTGAGAGTGGAATTATGTCATTCATTTACTCATTCAGTAAACTGAATACTCACTAATGGAACAGTTATTGCATAAACACTGTATATACCCAGATCTGCTCTAGATTCCAGGGAATCAAACAGTCTTATATTTGCTTTATTTTTAATTTTAATAGTAAGTAGCCAGGTTTTTCATGTATGTGTTGATAACTTGTGCTTCTTCTGCTGTGAGAAGAAAACTTGTGTTTTTTCTTTTCTTAAAAGAGTAAGAGTTGGTGTCTCCTATATGAAACCAAAGCATAACACCTGAATTGAAGTTAAGTGCAGGAATATAAAAGAAACACAATTCCAGCTCAGTTAAGCAGTGAAGAGTTGAAGCTGGCTTCACTTATAATTTGTATAAAACACATTTTGGGGGTTTTATTTTACTTTTGTTTTGCATATTGTTTGGACCAAGAAACTTACTTTAAAATGATTACTAGAGTATTATTAATTGAACCCATTTAATGATGGGAACTCTTTACAGAATCCTGAAGAAAAGATCATCTCATGGAGAACCTTGCTCTTTTTGCTTTAGCAATATTTTTCCAGTCAAGGAGATAATCGTCTTAGCGTTGGGCATCCTGTCTTTGGAATTTGTACTTTTCCGACCTCATTCATATACTGCTTGTGAAATCTTTCTTGATTTATATTAATGTTTATCACATGTCTATTTTTTTGCCTAACTCACATAAACTCTTTGGGAAAAATTACGTTATATATGTGTTTTTGTTATCATAGTGCTAAGAGTAAAATAGGCATTCACAAATTGTTGAATAAACTAATTATTCGGAAAGAGAAGTTAGACAGATAAGAGGCAGAGTCTTATAATACCGAACAAAATAGATGTCAGACATCATTTTGCTTCATGAAATTAAAACATACAAAGGCTATGTGATACACTAATCATTTATCTAGTGAATGACAGAGCCAGGCAGTTTGATGCAGGACACAAATCTCTAATGAATAAAGTTCAGTGAAGTTCACTGTTATACATACAAGACAAAAATGATTGAGATTACTGAAATGTCCAGGCAGTGAGCATAATAGACAGTTTCTATTTTTGCAGTTTTTTAAAACCAAATTCATCAGCTTGAAATATTAAAGTAATTATTGACATATATCTAATCATAAAAAGCAAAACTAAATTTATATTTTATTTCTTCTTCATTTTGACTACCCTTTCATATGGACCCACAGTCAAAGATTGTGAACCAATGAATATGATAAAATAAGCACCCTGTATTATTCATTAATTATCATAGAGCCATATTTAATGAAGGATAGGATATTTCTCAATGGTATAAAATTACACTATTTTTTGTTTGTTTTATTTTTAAACACAGGTTCTGGTTACACGGGATTATCTTATTTAAAAATTTATTAAACTTCATGTTTATGATTTATTCAATTTTGTTTTTGTTTTATACTAATAAAATTTTAATAAATTATATAAAAGAAGCTTTTATATCACTTGAACTTCAGTAAAACAATGAGAACCTAAAATGAGTTTATTTCTTTTTTAGTAAAAAATTAAAATGTAGAACAAGCTTGTTTTATTTTCCTATGTTTTTATTGAGTATAATTATCAGATAGTATAGTTGCATAAGTTTTAAGTATACAGTTCAATGAAATTTTCTAAACCAAACACACCCATAGATCAAGAAATAAAATATTCCCAACACCTTACAACTTCAAACAGTTCCTTGTGTCCCCTTGTACTATCCTGAATTGAAACTCCAAAAATTGTCTGTTTTTAAGATATATATAATGACATATATATCATTAATACATATTATTTTGTATTTGTTCCCTTTGTCAACATTATATTAGTGATATAATGCTATTCATCTATTTGTGTGAAGCCATAATTGTTCTTTTCCATTGCTGTGTAGTATTCCTTTATATCATTATACCACACAATGTACTGTCTATTCTACTTCTGGTAGATATTTGGGCTGTTTCCAAATGGTGCTCATATGAACATTCTTGTACATGTCTTTTGGTGAGGACACACACACACACACACACCTGTTGAGTATATACCTGGGAATGGAACTGCTTAGTCAAAAGCTCCAAAATTATACAAATTTAAAAATAACAGAACTGAAAGCATATTTAGGAATGAGGAACAATTACTAGGCAATTACAAGATTCAAAATGGTATCCCCAGAGAACAGATTTTCTCAAGTGTATAGCTCAAACTAGCTGGCAAATACCTGTGGCAGCTTATTTTAGCATCACCACTTAGCCCTGGAGGGATATTTACATTTCTACCTGTGCAAGATTGTCTCTATTTAAATAGACTCTGAAGTAGGTCCTATGCTCCCGAAGCAAATTAAAAATGAAATCCAGGAAGAACTGACAGACTGTTCCCTAGAACTCTGAACAGCTCTAATTACATTACAATACGTTTAGATGGTTTAGCGCAAAATAGGCTACCTGTCTTCTGAGAACCGAAACCTGAGTAAAATTTCCCCAAAGTGCTTCTCTTCATGTGCTCAGGGAAGCGTCAACATTACCCATTAATGTTGTAGGAACAACTGTAGGGGTTTTTTTGTACTACTTCATTCACTGTTGTGTTTGACTTCTGTTTTTACATTTGGTAATGTGTACAGTTTCACAATGCTGATTCCGTACCTGAATTTCTGAGCTTTACAATTTAAGTCATCCCCATCATCAATGCCTTCATCTTTGCAGTCACCCAGAGTACAACGTAAGATTCTAATTCATCAGCCACAAGCTGGGCAAAACCCCAATCCTAGAGGAGCAGAGAGATGAGAGAAAGGGAGCACCCAAGCAGGAGAGTAATCTGTCAGCTTCCTCAACTCCTGCCAACAGGAACTTCTCTGAGAGGCATGACTAACTAGCTGTCCCCAGCCTGCCTGCAGGAAGCCCACCGCAGTGCCTGTTCTGTGCTACAGTGTGAACAGCAGGAGCCCCGAAGTTCTCCAGATCATCTCGCCCTGCTTCTTTAACATAAGCACCCTGTGTGACTTATCCTGAGAGGAGAGACATACAAATAAGACGGTAATAAACGAGCAGAGCTGTCTCAGGCGGTAATGTATGTGCAAAGGTGTCTGTGGGGATGTCATCGTTACTGCCTAATTTGCGTGGCTTTCTATAATCATTTCCATTTATCTGCTATCTAGTTAAAAGCTACTAGTTTATCCATTTCTACATGGAGATCCATTATAAGAAAGCACTTCTCTTTGTAAAGTAAAATCCACTCTTCCCTGTTCCCTAGAGTGAACGATCAAAGGTTAAATTATTTTCTAGACAGGCGCTCCGCACCGCTGAACAACTCAATCTGTGTTCTTTCATCTCCCCACCTCTCACACACTGTGGGATTCTGTGCTAGTTCATTAGCTGTTTACAGTCAGGGCTCCCCCTTTTCTAGCAGGCTCTACAACTCCAGAATGGTCTTGGTTTGGGCTCCCTTCTCCTCATGACTTCTTTTTCTGTTTATGTTGTAAATTCCAAGTGGGGATAAAAAAGATGGAGACCTCGTTTTTATTTGCAAGCAAAACTGCATTCTGCAATTCTTATTTTTTTTGATGGGGAGGAATTAATGGTAGGTTTTAGAGGCCACTATACTAGAGCTATTTAAATTTAAATTAATTAAAATGAAACAAAATTGGATAGTTTGTTCCTCAGTCACACTGGCCACATTTCAAGTACCCCATTGTAATGGATTCATTGCTACCTAATTGGACAATATGGATTATAGAACATTTCCATTGTCACAGGAAGTTCTACTGGATGGCACTGCTCTGTTCTACTGAAAAGTCAAATCCTTTTAAATAAGAGCATCCTTACAGCCTAGCCTAGTATACTGTAGGAACTTTGTGAAAAAAGTAAACCTACTTTAATAAAAGTTCATTCGCACAGATTCGTGGTTGCCAAGGGGAGGGATGGATTGGGAGTTTGGGGTTAGCAGATGCAAACTATTATATATAGAATGGATAAACAACAAGGTCCTACTGTATAGCACAGGGAACTATATTCAGTATGCTGTGATAAACCATAATGGGAAAGAATATAAAAAGAATGTATACGTGTATAACTGAATCATTTTGCTGTACAGCAGAAAATAACACAACACTGTAAATCAACTAGACTTCAATTTAAAAATAACTAAAAAAGAAAAAAGAAGTCCATCTGATACATGAATGGCAGAGGAATGGAACTGATGTCCTGGCAATCTGAATTGCAACTCATTGGGATTTTCTAGTTAGGAAACATTCCTTCCACCTATAGAGATCTTGAGAAATTATATGTAATTAGCAAAACAATGTAAGGAAGAAAATAAATGACCTGGTTACTGAGAAATGAGAGATTCATGCCAATAACCATTCAGATACATGCCAATAACTAAATAATACTTCAAGCCAGTGAAATAAGAAATGCCATCAGGAAGCACATGATTAATTGCTGGATGGATTGTAATTGTTATATAAGAAGTCTGAAGAATGAGAGGATGAATGTGTGGGTGATCACTGAAAGAACCAAAGCCCTGTACATCATTTTAGTGTGAATGATGTCATCAACACCTTCCAGTTGTGGTGATAGATGTGGAGGTGATCTGGGTACACCACCATCAGTATCCCTTTCACTAAGCAAGATTTCAGAGATCTTCAGGCTAGACGTCTGAGTCCTTCCCTGCTTCCTGTGTAACTCCCAGTATTGAATACTCTTCCAGAAAGGACCCTTTTTCCTGATGGAGAAATCCCACCTTCTCAAAAGATTATGGTAGCTCAGCCATCCTGCTGGGATCAATGAAACAGTCTTCACCACCTCTGCACTGGGCTCTCTGGTCATCACCACCAGAAGAGCCCAGGCCTAATTCCCAAAGGTCCCATCCTGCAGACATCATGGAGACTGCCCACTCCCATAAAGGATTTAATTAGCTCTGGCAAAGGAAGGAGGGAGGATTAAGGGCTGATTAAAGAGCTTACAGAAAATAGATATGATTAGAATAACCCCCTGGAAACCCAAGGCTGCATGAGACAAATCCTGCTGGGCAGACTGTACTCTACCAGCACCACCGCTCCTGCATGACTTACAGCAAGAGGTCACCCTGGAAAGTTGGCGCCAAGAAGAGGTGCTCCATGTGAAACAATTTAAGGAATGAACAGAAACACACACAATATACCTTTCCTCAAAAAGAAAAATGGAAGTAATTGTTCCCCACCATTTCATGAAGAAACAAAACAGGAAGTGTTTATGAAACACGATGCATGCAAGTTTTTTCTAGGTAATATTTTATTAATTAACATTTATTTACCAAGGTAAGCAACTACTCTAACAAGCTCCCTATTCAAAGTCTAATGTTAGAATCAGAGTTAGCAGAAACTACACAGAAGGCATGGTGTGGTCTCAGCCCCATCTTTAACACCTCTATATACATTTGATATGGCACTAGGGGGTAAGTGAGAATGCTAATTCCTAGGAGGGAGAAAACTTGCCACTTGACAAATTTCTTTCCCAGACTTGATCACAGCCCCCAAAGCATTAGATGCCCAGAAACATTTCGTGCCACCTTAAGTTGTCAAAAGTAGAAGGTAGCAGAGGGCAAAGGAGGGCAGAACTCCAATCAGCTTTGTGAGACCCCTGGCAGCCTGGTTTTTGCTTTAAGGGACCACAGTTCAAATCCAATTAGCTTCTATTACACAGGGCAGGATCTTGATGAGCTTGTAACCTTATCAACAGTCCTCTGGGGAGATGTAGTGAAGTTATTTGAGTATAATTCATCCAGGCAACAAATTGGCCCATCACTCAGCTCACAAATCTGTTGACCAGGCTGCCAAAACAGGAAAGGCATTCCCTTCTGTAGAAAGCTTCCTCTATAACTATGCTAATTGTATGGAAAATCAGAGTCCTTTGGGAGTAAAATAATAATTAAAAAAGTAAAAACAGATGTGATTTTTTAAAGTACCAGGTATTGTTTTTATATATTCTTCCAGCAATTCTGCAAGTTAGCAGTTAGTCACATTTTATACGTGAAGGAGACAAACTCTGAGACGTTAATACAATTTTTAAGTTATACAACCTGTAAATGAAGAAAGTCATGCTCAAATTTAGGTCTTTATTGTTTGAAAGGAGAGGCTCTGTCTATTGAACCACATGGTTCCCTTATCTTCTGCTGTGAAAATGAAGTTGTAAACAATATGAAGTCTAAGAAAGAAACTTCTGGTGTTTATGATGGGAGAAGTTGGTTTGATGGTTTGGGTTTTTCTGAACATGGTTTAATGAATCATCTCCTACTTGCTTGACATTATGTATCTTAAGAAGAAAGTGTCTTAATTTCTGATCACAAGGAAACAGCAAATTCCTCTCTGCCACAAGTTTCAAATTAGGGTTTTTCAATTACTGTGATATTCTGAGAGCCTGGCATGGGCTACAATGGGAACAGGATGTGATTATCACCCCACAGAGCAACATGAGACGGTGCTTAGGGCCAAGAAAAGAATCAAATGCCAGACAGGAAGGCCAGCTGGATCTATCTGAGGGGCAGGAGAGAAAGAAAATTCAGTATTAGGAAACACCAAGGGCTTCCTTGTGAAAATCCTAAGATTATCTGTAACATAATTTTAGGATTATATTACTTGCATCTTGAAGATGCAAGTAACTGGAGGTATTGCATGAGTACAGAATTAAGGAATAAAATACTTATAAGGAATAGTAATTATCATCATAATCATCACCATTCTTCCTCTTCTTCAGAATTTTCACAATATTGATATATTGTATTCCAGCAAGCACACTGCAGTATAGAACTCTGAAGCCAATTTATTCCTTACTAACTAAATTAAAATTTTATTTTCTAAGAACTTTGAGTATGTTTACCCATTTGCCCTTTCTGTTTTCTACTCCAGGGTCTCCTATTAAGGCTGTGCTAATTGTGGGCTAAGTCTCAGCGTGATGTATAAGGTGACTTCCATTCTGACTGGCCTGGTATCTGTTATGATTGTCTGGTATCTTTGCCATATGGTTTGCCAAATATTGCAAACATCTTCCCTTTTCAGTGGTTATTGAATGTTCAACACAGTTACTCCATACCTCTTAATTTTTTTTAAATCTCAGAATTTTTATTTTTTACTCGTCTTGGCAATCTGAAAGAAAACTTTGGCTCGATCTTTCTGCAAACTAACTCAAATTTACATATTTCAATGTTTCTAACCTGTGACCCTTCTGCTAGTTAGTTCTATTTATTTTATTGTTGCAGCATCATTTCAGAATTTCATTTCTAATAATTGATTACTGCTTTCACAGCATTTCCACCCTTTCTCCCTCTCCTCTCTCACTCCTTTTCTCTTTCCTTTTCTTCTTATTACATTACCTTCTATCTAAGAATTAAAGGTCTACTTAGTTTATATTTAAAACTTAAATGTAATATAATAATATAATGTAATATATATGTGTAAAATACAATGCAATAACTTAAAATGTTTCTTAACAGGATAACTGTTTCCTTAATGACTATTCCTTGTGTATTAATTTCTAAGCTCTATATTCATAATAAATTTTTCTCAAACTTTTTGTGAGTGAGGTTGTCTGACCAATTTTTTCTTAAGTCTTTTTAAAATTGAATTTGTTACAATATTGCTTGTTTTTTGTTTTTTGTTTTTTTTATGTTCTGGCATTTTGGCTGCAAGGCATGTGAGATCTTAGTTCCCTGACCAGGGATTGAACCCACACTCCCTGCAATGGAAGGTGAACTCTTAACCACTGGACCGCCAGGGAAGTCCCTATGTTTGACCAATTTTTGTCACTAGAGAGAATTTCCTCAACTTTGGGGAAAATCTCAGTTTTTGTGGCGGTCAACAAGGATTCCAGTTATGTGGTCTTTGCCCCTGGCATAATGGAGGGCAGAGTGAGGAGATTTGTGTCAGACAGACTGTCCTTGCAGAATTGGAGAAAGTACATTGCCTTTAGAGGCCAAGTAGGTAAAGTGAATATTCTAAGCTGATTTTTTAAAACTGAAGTTTAGTTGACTTATATTAGTTTCAGGTGTACAACACAGTAATTTCATCTTTTTGTAGTTTATATTCCATATAAAGTTATTATAAAATACTGGCTATATTCCCTGTGCTGTATATTATATCCTTGTAATTTATCTAATACTTTATATCTAGTACTTTATACCTCTTAATCCCCCTCACTCATTTTGCCCCTCCCCTTACCCCTCTCTCCTCTGGCAACCACGAGTCTGTTCTTGGCATCTGTGAGTTTCTTTCTGTTTTGTTTAGTTGTTTCTTTTATTCTTCAGATTCCACATATAAGTGAAAACATACAACATCTGTCTTTCTATCCCTGATGACCAGTGATGTTGAGCATCTTATATAGTAAGGATTATTGGCTACTGGGGAGAACTGTAAAGTGTATTATGCCCACATTCTTTCAAATTAAAAAAAAAAGTTTTAACTCTTTTTTTTTTTGGTCAAATGAAAAAGTCTCCTGTATTGATAAGGACTGACCCTCTCTTGTCTCATTTATGAATCCTACTTTGTGGTCTGCGTGGGTTTCCCAGTGTAGGATTTTCCTGTCCCTATAATTTATGCAGGACAATATTCTAATTCTACAGCACTAGAACCTGCTTTGAGAGCCTCCTGGCAGAATTCCTAATTATTTTGTGAGAAGTAAACTTGACTTGTAGTTTTATCCTAAGGGCAATACTGGTACAAATATGAAAATGCATCCTTGACACAATTTCTCAACAACGGCTATTAATTACTGCCTGGGTATGGCAAACTGAAATATTATTTAGTATCTATCCATTTCTGTCTTGCCCTAACTGTGGGAGAATTATACTCACCTACCCTAGTAATGTTGGGCTTGGCCACATCTTTGGCTATTGCAAAGATATGTCGCATTGGTACAGAGGCCTTCTAAATGTATCTGCGCTGTTTGCTTATGCTCTTTTACTCCCCCATTCAAGCATGAGAAGAGAATGCCCCAGGCAAATGCTGCTCCTTTAGCCTGGATCTTGGAAAACAAGCATATATAACAGACCTGAACTCCTCCCTCCCCACCCAAAGCTTAGAAAAAAGCCACTGCAGATCTATGAGCATGAAGTAAATGTATGTTACTGTAAGGCACTGATTGTGTGTACTGTAACAAAGTTAACTAATATGAAATTTGGTACGAGGAATGGGGTGATGCTGTTAAACAACAACAGCAAACACCAATAAAACTAAACTAAAATATATGTCATTGGCTTTAGGGCACAACAGTGAATGGCAAGGAAACTATTATAGAAAGTTGGGGAAAAAAACCAATCCATGCTATTATAGAGACAGACAATTGATTTAACTGCCTGTTGCAGTATCTTTAACGTACTCAAAATATCTGATGAACTCCCGTCTTTGGTTGATGCAGTAGGAAGGGAGAATGTTGGTAGATGAGTTGATTGTTACTGGTAGGGTAAGAAAATGATATTAACTCAAAGGAAAACAAACAAACAAAAAAGGTTTAACCTGTTTGAAATTAGGAGTGAGAAGAAAGAGAGAAAATCTATAAATGTTGTCACTTGCAGGGCTGAATGATACAATTACCTCTCCTGGTCAACCACTCAAAGATCAAATTGAGAACATCTTGACTGAGAAAGATCTAGTGAGATCAAGTTCAACACTGGAGCTGAGAGCAAAGAAATAACAAGGGCATGACAGTAGCATCTTTTAAAGGACCCACAGATTGGATTAATCAGACCCAAGATTGTCCTTTCAGCTGGTCAAAGTGACTCATAATGGGTTTTTAGACCACGTTCCCACAGACACCCAAGAAACTCAAAGTCATATCAGAAACTCAGAGTCATATTTTGCAAAGAATTCTTGTTAAGGACATTTGCATATGGAGCTGATGAAATAAAATAGGTAAGAATAAGCCAAACCCAACCAAACCAACCAACCAAAAACAAACAAAAACAACAAGATTTGATAAATGCATTTCCAATCTGGACTAAAAGGTACCATGACTCTTTGAGATGTAAAATGACCCTTGGGCACTCAAATTTTAGACCAGAAGAAAGCAGGCTGAGATGATGTTCAGCCACAGTGGACATAATATTCTCTGATGCCCTTTTCAGATGTGTCAGGGAGAAAAATGAAAACGGAAGAAATTTCCAAGGGCAGAGTCAAGAGCTAATGGAGCAGAACGGAATAATCATCACTCCCAGGGAGTAAGAATGGTGTCCAGTCAGTGCTCTACCAGCTGAAAGGGGAAACTTGCAAAGTTTGTCCTGCTAGATTTCAGAATTACTGTGGATCAGTGAATACTACGTGCCTCCCATTCTTACCCTTCTGAATATGAAAGGTTCTTGTGGTTATCTTGTTCCTGTTCCAACATTGTATGCTGTTTGCTATGAGAGCAGATAACTTGACATTTTAGGTCAGAGGTCTCTGGATCAAGAGGACCTATATCTGGAACCAATAAAAGGACTATCCTGAGGTCCTGGATTTCGAGCCTGATGGCATGTTTGAGTAGAATTTTGGAGTTTCTTTACTGAGGATAAGGTGAATGCATTTTATATTTTGAATCAAGGGACTATTTGTGACTAAAGGGGAAGACTGTGGTAGATTTTATTATTCAACTACTTACACTGTTTTCTTCCTATCCTGTGTGGATTGGAGTATATTTCCCATCCCACTGATTTGAGGCTTGGTCTTGTGACTATCTTTGATAAATGGAATGTGTCCCAGTTCTTAGCACAAGCTTTGGAGGTATCACATGTTTGCACTCACCTTGTTGTGCTCTATTCTTTGGTCATGAAAACAGGACACCCCAGATAGGATGTGCTATATATTCATACATGATGTGCTCCGGCCTGGGTCCTGGAATTTAAAAGTGTTTAGAGAGGACTTGAACCTAACCCACATACTAAGCTAAGATTCCCTAGCCAACCTTCATATACAAGAGAAAGAAACTGGTGTTAACTGTTGCAAGCCAATGAGATTTGGGATGTGTTTGTTGCCACAGCAAAAGCTGATTAACACACCAGCCTACTAGCCCATGGCCCATTCTTTGAACTGGATTCCAGTAACTAAGTCCTTATTACAAGTTTCTGCCAGGAAGACTCACCTTATTTTGGAGAATCTTCTGTTCATTTGTATATGTTTGTAAGTTCCTCCTTTCTGTTGAATTTTACGTAATATATTTATATCTTTCAGAAATCACTCTTTCAGCCTGGGGGTAGCATTCTTTCATTCTTCCAATGTTACTGTGAGTTTATTCTTATATTTTCATTTATTCTGCCTTTTCAATGGAATTTTAAGAGGAAGGAATAACTTGTAAATTTAGTTGGACCAAGTCCATCTGATTAGATTCTCTTTAATCCCACTGGCATTAAAAATGTGTACCATAAGGAGGTTTGCTAGATTAGGGGGACAACTCTTGTGAAGGTTTACAAGCCTTGATAAAGTGGTATTTTAACTGGAGGCAGTGTCAAAAATACTTGAGAGAATGTATATGTTTTGGGGGGGGGGCACCATGGACCCATAGTATTTCTCTAATAACCCCACAGTAGTCCACGGACCCCAAACAAAAATTCTCTGATACAGATGCTCTAAAATCCAAGTGGTTTGATAGAGTTGATGAAATATGAGATTACAGCCAAATATAATAGGTCCTATGCACTAGTTAAGGCACATGTTTTCACTATGAATTGATGAAACAATTTAAGATATAAAAGAAGAATCCTTAGGAAATTTATCCTGAATAAATTGAGGCCAAAATATGCCAGGAGCTGTAAGAGCCAGAGAGAAGTTCTTGAAGGAGTCTAATAGCATGGAGGACCAGATGCCATTAAGAATTCTTATAAATACACTGCTATTTTTAGTAGCTGTTGCTCCTGAGACCTTTTACTCTAAGCTGTAGATATTCATATTATTCTGCAAGTTTCTCTGCAAATTAGACAACTGCCCACCAGAATTTTCTCTAGGTATTATATAGTTTGGAGCTCATAAAATCACAGGCTGGAAATGGACTTTCTGAATCCATTTAGCATCCTCCATGCCAGCAATTCTAGGGCTCTCCCTCTACCTCCTGCCCTGCACTGCAAGGCTAGGAGGAGTTAGTGAGCATGCTTTCAGCTTAGCGTGATTTGACAAGCACTGTCTGATCTGTCCCCAGTTTGTATGTACATGGACATCCACATGGCTTGAATTATCATATCATTCTTTCAGAAAACTCTTGGTGAATATTATCAAGTTATTAACTCTATTGCCATGAAAAAAGAAATAAACTGATTCCAAATCTTTTAACCTTCTAGGGTGCAGGGCAGTTATTTAGTTTCTAAATAGAATTATTTTCTTCTAACATCTTAGAGTAAGATTGGCAGCACTGGAACTAGCTTTGTCACCAGTCATGGTACACTAACTGTGGAGACCATTCTCCAAGATGGCCCCAGAGATGGTCCTGCCTCTTAGTGGTCAACTGCTTGGTATAGTCCCCTCTTACATTCTACCAGATTAGGTCTGTGTGAGCAATACAATAAGGAAAAAGTGATGGTATGTCACTTCTGAGATTATAAAAGACATCACAGTTTCTGTTTTGACCGCTCTGTCTCTCTCACTTGCTCTGGGGGAAGCCACGTTGTGTTGCAGTGTTTTGGAGAAGCCCACGTGGGAAAGAACTGGTGCCTTTTGCTAATAGTCACGTGGGCATATGAGTGGGCTTGAAAGTCAATTGTGTGGCCTCAGTCAAGTCTTCAGAGACAGCACTCTTGGCCAACAGCTTGCTACAACTTCATGAGAAACTATGAACCAGAATCACCCAGCTAAACCACGCTCAGATTCCTGGCCCTTAAAAGCTCTGTGAGATAATAAATATGTGTTGCTTTAAGCTGGTACACTTTGGGATGATTTGTCATGTGACAGATAACTAACACACGAACAAAGCCATGGAACACCTCTGTGTCCACTTTCCTACCTATAAAATAATATGACATACTTTTACCTACCTCACAGAAATAGCTTCTAAATAAAATTATAATAATAAACTGTATTCAGAATACTTAACCATTTAGAAAGAAAAATATTCTTTAAATCTAAATTTTTACCATTCCAAATAGAAGCCTTTTAATTAATTTTTAAATTATCACGTTTGACACCATCATAACATTTGTCTGTTGAAGAAACTTCGCCATTTTTTTTATAGTCAACCAACAAAAATAGTATATGCATTTACCAATGCAATTATATTTTACTTTCTCCCACAGGGGCACAACGAACTTGTGTCTCAGATCTCTTCATATTCAGACTTTAATTACATTTGGTCCTTTCCAAGAAAGAAGAGTATTAATAGGGTACTTTACTTATCACAGGCCTTCATTTCTAGACAACCTTTAGTCCTGATGGGATACCTCAAGACTTAGTGTCAAATTAGTTTTGTTTTTGCCTTGATTGAAGTAAACATTTATAGAATTTAAACACTCTTGAAAGTCAGCTGGAAAGCATCTGAAGATAGATGTTGTTCAGCAGTCAAGTGATAATTTTTCATGAGTCATGACTTGTTCATATAACCTCTCCTAAAAATTCTTTGGTCTACTCCAAGACATTTGGTAATTTCTATAGCTTTTAATTGTTTTGCCTGACATGGGACAGGCAATCTTTTTTTTTAAATACACATTTATTTATTTATTTTTGGCTTTGTTGGGTCTTCGTTGCTGCACGGGGTCTTTCTCTAGTTGTGGCAAGCAGGGGCTACTCTTCATTGCAGTGTGCGGGCTTATTATTGCAGTGGCTTCTCTTGTTGCGGAGCACGGGCTCAAGGCACACGGGCTTCAGTAGTTGTGGCTCGTGGGCTCTAGAGCGCAGGCTCAGTAGTTGTGGCACACAGGCTTAGTTGCTCCGCGCCACGTGGGATCTTCCGGACCAGGGCTCGAACCCGTGTCCCCTGCATTAGCAGGCGGATTCTTAACCGCTGTGCCACCAGGGAAGTCCCGGGACAGGCAATCTTTTTGCATGTGTCTCAATGACAAGGGCATAGAGTTTTGCCTACTTGTGAGTATCTTCCCTTTGTTTTTCCTGTCAGGTACACTTTTATATCATGAATTTATGCCATGAAGATCTGTTTCTCTGCTCGTTTGCATATACAATGACTTTTCATTTTAATGCAGCATCACTGGCACATCCAATGTGCCATTTCTCTGAAAACATTTTAAGCTAAATGTAGAAATCCAAATGTAAAACTCAGTAATTCTTTGGTACTATTAGTGCAAATATTACAATAAGATAATCATTAGGTAAATAGATACATTCTATCCTTGTATAAGTTTATAAATACAAACAACAGTTCTATCAAGATGTTCTTCTTTTAAGAATGTTAAAATTTTAATAAAATATGTTGTAAATTGAGGGAGTAATATAGTGACTGCCTACCCCATAAGGAGCACTTTCGCGTAATCCTTTCTTTAAGCTTACCAACAGCCCTTTTGGCTTCCAAATGAGGAGGCACGTTCAGGCACGTAAGAGGTAAGAAAGCCACTCAGAATTTAATTCTCATTTTTCCCCTTCAAATATTGTGCTCATTCTAGCACACACTGCTGCTTCTCAAATGATCTTATTGATTTTACTGTAGTCTTTAGCAGTATCAGTGAGAACAAATTCTGTTTGCTTTCAGCTTGGGAAATGGAAAAGGATCTATACTCCTGCTGCCGTCTCCATAATCACTGTGTAACTGAACTCACACTCTGTGTGCAAGCCTTTCTGGATAAAACTTCACACCTTTTCATTTTAAAAAGCTGTTCTAGCTTTGGTTTCAGAGAGTGGTGAAAAAAGAAATGTCAAAGTGATTACCAGCAGGGAAATCTAAGAGTTTTCTAGAAAATAATTAATTTCACCCACTATAACTCAAAAAAGTATCCAAAATGCTGGTTTTTGATGGAAGATATTGTCTTTGAACATCTTACAGATGAGATGCTGTTGTGCCTAAAAAAATCTGCACGTGTGAACCAGGAAGTGCTAGATGTAATGCACTTGCTCATAGAAGCACATGTGTAACAAAGAAAGAACTTTCATTCTGTTGCCTCCATTCCCAGGATTTCTCTCCAGTTACTTAAATAAAATAGGTTTTAATTAAAGGGACTCTCTACAGGGAGACTGCATGATTCAAATAAGGATGAAATTCCACAGAGACACCTTAGCAATTTAGGGTGACATGTCAGCTAGAGTTAAGGAACCATTTTTTCCAACCAGTTAGCTGCTGCTTTATTTAACTTTCTGGTCAACCCATACCTATTACAAAATCTAACCGTACATCTACTTTTATATCTTAATTTGCCTGTAGAAAATATGATGGAGCTTTTTCTGAGGATGATTAAAGTTATCATGTGCCTTCCAGATGCAATGAGGGCCTTCTCTAATTTTGGTGTTTAATTTGAAACTTCATGTTAATGTCTCATTTTTTTTAGACTAAAACTTTGTGTGCTTACCTCAAAAATATTGTAGAATTTCCCCCCAAATAAAGAAAATGCCATAAAACAAAATAATTGTATAAATAATTTTGATAGTAAACTGCCAATACTTAAAATAGATCAGACTATAACGTGTTATAATTTGTAGAAGTCAGCTTCTGTACTAGTTGAGGAAATTGAGTTTAGTCTAAGTAATATGTTATTCAACCACATACATTTTTAAAATGATGAACGTACTCTCTGTTGATACCTGCTCCTCTGGTGATTTCGTCAAACCTCATGGCCTTAAATGTCATACGTATGCTACTAGCACCCAAGTTTATATTTCCAGGCTGTACCTCCTCCCTGAACTCCGGACTCAGATGTCCACCTGTCTACTGGGCATCTTCTTTGTGACGTATACTAGGCATCTCAAGTTGATTATATCCAATACGGAGGCCCTGACCTTCCCATCAAAGACTGCCCCTCTCTGTCTGCCCCATTTCACTGAATGGCAATTCATTCTTCTAGTTCTCTGCAACACAAAATGTGCAGTCATCCTTGATGACTCTCTCTCTCCCTCTCATAAGCAAATACTATTAGCTCTACCTGCAAAATAGATACAAATAGTCCTTACCTCTTACTAGCTCCACCGTCCCTACCCTTGTTCATGTCAATATCAAAACAGCCTGAGTGACTGTGTTAAAACCCAAGTCAGCTTATATCCCACCTCTAATCAAAACCTTCCAAAGGCTTCCCCTTCCACCAGAGTAAAAGCCAAAGTCCTGCGGAGGTTATGGAACGTGTACCCATCCTTTCACATCCTTCCCTCCCCCCTCATATTGCTAACCCCTTCTATAGACTCCTGCTATTTATACTTGTACTTACTCTGTTCTGGTCTCACTGGTTTCTTGCAGTGAGTCCTTCAAATGCGCCAGGCAGGGTCCCCTACCACATGCATTTGCCTCATCCTGGAACATTTTTCTCTCAAATACTCATGTGGCTAGCTCCCTGTCTTCAAATCAATGCTCAGATGTCACTTTCTCAGTGGGGCCTTCTCTGACACTCTCTTTAAAATTGCAATCCCAGTTCCAGCTTCCTTATCACCCCTTTCCTGCTTCATTTGCTTCTCTAATTAGAATGAAAGCTTCATAAGGGTAAAAATTGTGTCTGTTTTGCTCAATAATGTATACATAGTACAAAGGACAGTGCATGGCATATAATCTGTATTCAAGAAATAACTGAATAGGTGAATAAATGTGTGAATGCTTTTTGTTAATTTCTAGGAATCAATGAATACATTAAAGCCTTAGAAAAATATCTGAGCAAGATGCCCTCACTTATCATATATACATATATATATATATATATATATATGATCATTACCCAATAGGAAATGTTTTTTGGATATGAATTGCTGTTAATATATTAGTGACTTTTTGGTTACTGAATGATTTAAAGGCTATGGTACCACGTAAACAGTTTTTTCATTCATAAAGTGCCAAAGTCATCTCAGGATCGAATGCCAGTCTGGGCCATATCAAGGTATACTTTCTATCTTTTAAAGAAAATGATCAGGAATTACCTTCTTTGATAGTTATGGTTTAAAAGGATGCTATAGATGGTGGTGGAGAGATGGTAGATATCTGACTGACATTCTCAGTTACAGATTAGAGGAATTATAACTCATATTTTTTAAAAATATGTTTAGGTCTAATAAGGGACAGCTGCAGAAATCCACCGGACACTTCCTTAGAATACTCAAACCCTAGCCCCCACTTAAACCATCTACTCAAGTGATTTTTACTACATCATGTCAGAGCATTTATGCAAGCGGTTAACTTATTTATAAATATAGAAATTTAAGTAATTATGAATAAGTTGTGATGTCTCTTATGGAAGGAGTCTGTTCCATATTTCTCTGAACTTGACAGAGGACTTGAGACTCAGCACTCAAATGATAGCTGATTTGATTGAAAGCCAATCAAAACAAAGAATATGAATATTTACTTGAGAAAACTCTGTCAGTTATTTGTGTACATAAACACAATGTAAAATGTTTCCTTCATTTTATTGGTTTAATGCCATGCTGCATCAGTGCTGTCTGTTTTTCAGCATAAATTCCTAGCAGGCAGGACTTTTGGCTGCTGAACCTTTCTCTGAACAGAAATATGTGCAAAGCGAAGTTTAATAAATGCCATTAGACAATGACTGTCTGTGTTTAATATTTGTTGAGCACCAACACGGACCTTGAGACCTTGGTCCAGGATGAAAAGCTTTTAAGAAGTCTATACCTAATTAAGAAAAACATGGTCCCTGCTCACAAGAAGCTTATCTGCTAAAACAGACAACAGTGGTGTGAGTGCACAGAGAAAATTAATTTTTTTACCTAAGTGCAGCAAACCACCACCACCTTTATGAAACTGCAGGATTTATCTCCTTCTCTCATAAACTTGTTTTCTTTGTGAGGGCCTCATGTTAAATGCCTGGCAAAGAATGAAGGCAGAGGAGGCTGGAAAAAGGACAGGGGAATGAGGCAATGAAGAAAAGGGATGGTAACAGATGGTGAGGCAGTAGGCTATATGGCCTGAGGGAAGGAGCAGTTGCAGAAGAAATTCCTGTAGAAGAATTCCTGTAGCTGGTTGCTGTGTTTTCTGTATTTTAAAATAAGTATAATGTACCATCATCATCATGATTAATTAATATGTAAGTTCAGGTTGCAAAAGAGACCAAACAGGAATGAATCAAACATTGATTTTTTTTTCTTTTATGCATGCTAAAAAGCACAGCTGTGACAGAGGGCAGGACTGGTATGGATTTAAAACATATCACAGTTTATTAGGAATGATTTCATAATGCATCCGTATTTATACTACCAGAGATTAGAGAACTGAGAATAAACTGGGAAATAATAACAAACTATGGTTCCGTTTATACTTCCAAAGCACAAATTATTATCTGTTAGTTTATTTTTGTTCCATACCTTAAATATAACAGGGTCAGCACAGGAAAGTTTTGCTTATGTGTGGAAGATACGTCTAGTTGTATAATAAAAATGTTTGATACAGGAAATTTTTCGATTCAATCAAGAAAATAAATTTAGTCCCCCAATTTACACGTGCCAAAAGTTATCTTTTGCCACATCAACTGGTATTTGATTTTTGTGTGATAACTGCATTCCTGGTTTCCCAGTTCAGGACGACAGTGAATGTAGGGAGATAAGATGAAGAGTGAAAATCCAAAGGAAAGGCTGGAAGTGAAGTTTGGGAGAAACCAAACAGATGTTAACCTCCCAAATTGCAGAGAAATAAGAGGCAGAGACAACAATCGTTTTTCAAGGAGAAGGAAAATATCAAGATAGAGATGGTGGAAACTAGCAAAGGAAGCAAACACACAGTCATGTTCCTGAAGCCAGTGATTCTTGGGCAGAGTTGCTCTTAGATTAAAATCATAAAAGGCACTGCAATTCAGCTCATACCTACTCACAGGAACACGCGTGTGTGCGCGTGCACACACACATACAACATCCCTCACACAGTCTCACTTACACTGAGTCAATTAAAGAAAATAATATCCGAATAAAGTTGAGGAAAAACCACCCATCCAAGTATATTCAACAAAATGACATTCTTTTGCCAAAAAAATTCCTTGGGAGGATGAAAACCCTTTCATCACGTGCCTGAATTCTCTGTTGCTGGTCCCTTTGTTAACTGTTTCCTATTTCTAATCACTTTACTTTGCCATCAAATTCTATTGTTTCAAGGTCTTTCTCAAAAGCCACCTCTATGATCTTTTATCTGATTCATCCGAACAGATGTGATTTCTCCTTTGACCCCTCAATATTTTGTTTCAATGATTCATATGAAATGTATTATATCCCACTGTACATTGTTATTATTTTTCTATTTGTTCACTCTTCAATAGAATAGAAGATCTTTAAAGTAGGGCTTATTCATCATCGTGAATCCTGAACTGTTTATCATCAAATACCTGCATCTAGTCAGGAGTCAGTAAAATTTTGTTGTGACATTTGTAAATGTGGAGGAAAAGACTTGGCTTTAAACGCACACCTGGAAGATCATGTGTACCATCATCCTATCTCTTACCTGTGTCTAGATTCATCCACTTGATAATCCTTAGGTACCCACTGTAGTGAAGGCCCTCAGCTATTACTAATAATCTATAGAATAGGACTAGTAAGATATTTTGGATACGTTATGGACCAGGAGATAAAAATAAATACTTCTCTATACATTTTGATACTTAAGCAAATATATTACTGCAGAAACGTGTAACTTTTCTCTTTGGGAAAAAAAGCATTCACAGTAAGGATCAAGATATATAATTCCATTTGAATTTCATGTACGTCCTAGAACTGTCTTTTTCAAATTCACCTTTTCTCCTGCGATACATCTATGTTGTGGATCTGATTGCTCACTCTCATTTCAGGCTGACACGGGCTTGAATCATCTCAAAATATTTATTAAGCTTTCAATTTGTGCCAGTCCCTACAAGGTGTACAGAAATGAATCAGACACAAATGTTATTCCTGAAGGCTTCCTAAGGTGGTAGGGGCTCAAGTCTGCTTGAAGAAAGAGTTAAGTGCCATGAAAGTTGCAAGAGGATGGGGGGAGAAGGTGGAGGAGGCATTTGCCTTGAGTCCTGAAGGATGGGTACACTTTTATAAGAGAAGGGGAAAGAATGGTCCATTGAGGAAGTAGCAGCTGTCATAGGCAAAGGACTCTCATATTTGTCTCCCAGGCAGAAACATACCTGAATGTGTCCAGGAGGATGCCTGCTCTCTAAAACTGGGTCCAAGTCATCTTTCCTCCATGGAAGGTGGATTATAAATCATTTCTTCATCGACTTCATTCTCCTGTCAAAGGGGACACTTTATTTTTTATTAATTTTTATTGAAGTATAGTTGCTTTTACGATGTTGTGTTAGTTTGTGCTGTGCAGCAAAGTGAATCAGTTATACATATACCTCCTCTTTTATAGATTTCCCTCCCATTTAGTCACCACAGAGCACTGAGTGGAGTTCCCCGTGCTATACAGTAGTTTCTCATTAGTTATCTATTTTATACATAGTAGTGTATACATGACAACAAAGGGGCACTTTAAATGTTAACTAAATCCATGACTACAGAGTAACTGGAACTCTTAGAGGACAAAAAAGTGCAAGATAAATCCAGTAAGGTGAGGTGATCTTTCTGTCTCTAACCTCTCCAATCTTTTCAGCCTTTTAGCAGTAAAGATGTAGAATTTTTTTTTTCTTTCTTGGGGAAGGGGTGGGAGGTGTGAAGCAATAAAAACCTATTCTGTGTTGCTCTGGGAAGTCTCTGTTCAGTGGTTAGTAGCACATGGCTGGCACCTGAGATTGAGGGTTTGGGGAGTTAACCAGAGTGCACTAAAGCTTGGAGGAAAGGCTCCCTTGGGGAATTAGATGCTTTAGTGGGACAATGAAATTTCATCGACTGAGAAGGGATAAACAAAACCTTTTACCAAAGGTTCTGGGAAGTGGAAAGAGCACTTGGGAGAACTGTGATGCAGGGGAAGATACTGTATAATGTGTCACAGAAGGGAGAAGCTCTCTCCTTTCTGCTGTGGTCTGCCTGAACCCAGACCAAGTGCCTACACCCAAACCCTGGTCTGGAGGACCCTACTCTTCCTGTCTGGTGTCCCCTCTCTTCTGTTAAGACTCTGGGCTGGCACCTCTACTGTCACGGCTACTTAAGGCTTCGAGCTGCTAGAGCACCTCCTATGGTGCAATGGTACTGACACTGAGCAGGGCCCTGTGGGGCTCCTGGGCACAAAAGCCTTTCTGCGTCCCCGTTTCTTGATTGCGGGAAATAGGCTTCATTCAGCCTCCGGGATCTTTCCTCAGTTACAAGGAGCAGGTTCAAACAGTTGCTAATTAGGGAAGGGAGGGGATGCAGAGACAAGGGAGGAAGAGTCAAGAAACAATAGTGCAGCCTTGGGGCAGGGTCCTGGTTCCCCCTCAAGGGATACACACAATATCTTGAGCTGTTTTGCAGATACTGAATCCCCCACCAGGTGGGAGAAGTTAACTGTGTGCTGCCCACAAACAGAGACCCCAGATGGGTTGGAACCAGGTTGAGGATGCCGACTCCCACTTACCTCACCACCAGCCAATCAGAAGAACGTCCACGAGCTGATCACGCCCTCTTTGAACCGTTACTATAAAACTCCTCACTACCCTCTCCAGGTCAGGACACAGTTTTGAGGGCATTAGCCTGCTGTGGCCCCTTTTACCTGGCAAAGCAATAAGCTATTCTTTCCTACTTCATCCAAAACTCTGTCTCTGAAAATTAATTCAGTGTCAGGGTACAGAGGCTGGATTCGGCTTCATGAGCAAGTTAAATCCACAGAAAATTATTTGTGTGACTATTTCCTTAGTTATTCCCAGGATGGTTATTTAGTAGATGTATTCTAGTTAGTAGATGTATTCTAGATGCATAGGAGAGAAGTTAATTCATTACATTCAAGGATGCCTTAAGTCATGAGGTCTTAAGTTTTTCCTGGACCCTGAGGAAGTCTCCCCTGGGTGCTAACAGTGCCATAAAGTGGAAAGATCCCAAATCCCAGAGTCACTACTTGGCAGGGAATTGCCAGGTTTCACACTTAACTTCACAGAAGGGAAAAGTAAGCTACTTTCGCGCACACTCTTTAAGACTTGGGAGTTTGAGTATTTAACAGAATAGCCTAGCCTACTGGATAATTCATCTCCCAACCAGCTTTATCAGTAGGAGTATTTCTCCTCTCTTCTTCAAAGTATGCCCACCATTAAAGTGTGCCTGTTGTGAGATAAACTAGAGCCCGTGCTCTGCAACGAGAAGCCACCACAATGAGAAGCCCGTGCACCACAACAAAGAGTAGCTCCTGCTTGCCGCAAGTAGAGAAAGCCTGTGTGCAGCAACAAAGACCCAACGCAGCCAAAAAAAAGTGCCTATTGTTCCAAGAAACCGTGAGTTTTTTCAATTTTTTTTTTAAATATTCATTCATTTATTTGGCTGTGCCAGGTCTTAGCTGCGGCACACGTAATCTTTCAGTGTGGCATGTGGGATCGTTAGTTGAGGCATACGGGATCTAGTTCCTTGACCAGGGATCAAACCTAGGCTCCCTGCATTGGAAGCACACTCTTAACCACTGGACCACCAGGCAAGTCCCCAATTGTTTTAGTGGTTATGAGAAATAGGGTGAGACTGTTATGACTCTGATACATAGACTAGGTTAAAGTCTAACTCTAAAAGGAGGTGAATTTTATGGTTTGAATGTGGTGTGGGTGGGAGAGGGCAATGTAGACTGCAGTGTTTTATAGACCCAAAGGTTTCCTAAACTCTGCCGGTCAGCTTATATTAGCAGGAAAAGCAAGGAAGAGGGAGAAGAGGGGTCAATGTACCTTACCTTCCAGAAGCTGCTTCAAAGTCCTGTCTTCTCTGGGAGGGAAGTAAGGCTAAAGATCTCTAAAATTTCTGATAAGTTTAAAACTCCGATAGTTAAGAAACAGAAGAGATACTGACAATGGTAATGCAGCATTTGTTTATGCTCCATCGCCTCAAGCCTTGTGGCCTGGACTGAGTGATGTAACATTTAATGAAAGCCTAGGCATTCTTCTCTCATTGTCTGCTTTCAGGATGGGTGGGTGCTGGGGTTGGAACAGAGCCCCACTCTACAAAGAGAGGATGACTACTGCCTCATTGTTTCATGTGTTCCCAACTAACCTATACCCTACTTGAGCAGAATTCAATTTTATATTCCTTTTTTAACCGCTTACCATCCCTACCCAGTCGTACCTAGGAAAGCTTTCAGTATTTAATAGGTGCTGAGATTGATTTATTGGTCTCCACAAGTGACGAACTGCATGCACTCATTATGTGAGTCACATTTATGAATTGTTAGAAAAATAATGACTAATTGTATTTTTGAAGACTAACATGAAACGTGGTGCTCTTGATTTAAAGACATTTATACAAAACTTTATTATGAAGGCAGTCTTTATTATGTGAGCAATCATGCACGGCTTAAAGCCTCCAAGTTATAATAACAAGAACATTAGGTTTATAGCATGAATATTAAAATATGTGAATTCTTTCATAATGCAAAGTAGTAAACACTTTTGAATTTAACTCTTTTCTTCTTATTCCCCCCAACTTCATTTGAATAAATTGTCACTTTAAATGTTTGTCTATAGTGGTGATCATTTTGTAAAGTGTAGAAATATTGAGTCACTTTGTTGTGTACCTGGAACTAACACAGTACTGTAGGTCAATTATACTTCAATAATGAAAAAAATGTTTGTCTATAATATTTTCCTTTTAGTACTACAGCTCCAGATAGGGAGTGTGTCATCATTTCAGACTTGTGTAGTATACATATGGTATCATTCTTCCCTGGAGTTTTAATATAAATAGTATTTATTGAAATAAATGTGAATTTTCAATCACAAACATTGATTGGATATCTTTCATTTTTCAGGAAATGCGTCAAACACTTTTGGCCATGAGAAAACATAAGGAAATAGGAAATTCATATTAAGATACAAGAGCAATTGGGGGAAAGAAGATTGCTAGTTCTTAAAGAAAGAAATTTTTCAAGAGTTGTTTTGTAAGTTAATGCATGGACCATTCAGCTCCCTTCAGTATGGCATGGGGTAAGTCCTAATTTCCATTCTGAAGGGCCCCTCCATCTGTAATTTCTCAATCAGGGTAGATGACTGGTTAACTTAGGTGATTAGAGAACACAGGCCCAGGGGTTTGTGGCTTCAGAGTTGACCTTGTTGCCAACTTCACTCATTTCAGTGATACAAAATATGCCCATCCCCTGTCCCCTAAGCCTACAGCAGTGCCACTCAAAGTGTGTTGGGTTTTTTTTTCGGGGGGGGAGGAGAGGGCACTAATGGTCCATGGTACATAAAGAAAGTGACAGTAAGCATTGAGAAAGCACTTAGAAATTTTTATAGCAATTTACAGAGTAACTGCATGCATGTTGAATCTAATGGTAATTTAAGAATTTGAGTTCCAGTCTGTATCTTTTAACTTCATTTTTCTACTGATTTTTAGTGTAGTTTATAAAAGTATTTGCTCACAATATGTTATAAAACAAAATAAACCTCTGACCATAGATAGTACGAGAAGAACTGGCATGAGATACATTGTCCTGGGTATAAGCACGTGCCTTAGAGGTAGAATTCATGAGTTCAAGTGCCAATTCCATTGTTTTCTGGTGGTGAGACACTAGGCAAATTGCTTAACTTCTCTGTGCTTCACTTTCATTGTTTCATTATGGGATATCATTAGTATTACCACCTAGGATTATCTGAGAATCTAAAGTGCTTTAAACAGAGTCTGGTACATTGTGAGGCTCCTATTGTCCTCGGACACTAAGGGGACAAGGCTGTGGCAAGGTAGTTCAGCCATGACAAGAACTCAGGAGGGCGGAATCTAGGAAAAAGGTTCTGTCAGCCTAATGGATCCTGCAGTGATTCTCTCCAGAAAGAGACTTCTGATATGCTCAAGGGATCTAACCATTCAAAAAGTGTATCATAAGAGTTTAATAGTTTAATTACAGTCTGTCCTATCTCAGCTTGTCAATGGATGGTAACAAGGCTGTACAAAAGCTAACTAGGTCTAAGGTACAGAGGTGAATAACTATTTCTAACCCTTTTCCATATAATTCTTCTCCTCCTGATTCAGGTAGATGAACCACATATTATGTCCACACCCCCTCTCTATAGATGATGTGTTCAGTCCTTCCTTATACTTTTTCTCAATCTAAGAACTATGTCTCTATTCATTTATCTTAAGCTTGTTCTATGAAATAATTTAAGTGAGTGCAGGATATATTTGATTCCTATGTCATCCCCCCTCCCCTTCCTTCTTCTACTACTCATGGCCAATTACATCATCATCCCTCCAATGTATTGATACCTCTTTAATAGTAAGCACATTCAATTAAGGACTAAAATCTCATGCAATTCAGAGAAAAAAGCCAAGGCAAAGAACTGGAGGCTTTTAAAAATTTTTGGTTATTTGTCCAATTTCTGAGTTCTGGAGAGATGGAACTAATTGTTTATATATTTGAGTGATGTGTTTGGGTCTTGGTTTTTTTTTCTTCCAGCTCTGGATCCTGGGCAAATCACTGAAATCTGAGCCTCCATCTTCTCACTGATAAAATGACAATCATCCTAAATCACATGGCTCTTGCTAAGTCATAAGAGTCGCCATTTAATGAGAAGCTCTATATTCTAATAAGCGTGGGATTTAGATATAACACTTAAATTACATATGGATTTTAATCCAAACAATGACTTTAGGAAGGTGGGCATGATTATCCTCCAGTTTATAGACAGAGAAACTTTTGTGTTAAAAGAGCATTAATAATTAGTTCTAGGTAACACAACTAGTAAAGAGCAGAGCTGGGATTTGAATTGAGATCTCTGACTGAAAACCCATATTTTTGCCATTATATCTTCAAAGAAGTTCATAGAAGTGAGTGTGTTTTGTAAACCAAGTTTTTAATAAATATCTCATAATCTCATCACCGATTCCCACTTCCAGAAAACTCCATTCCTACCCATAGCAGGTCGGTAGCATGATCTTCAAAGCCCAGGAACAATCAGTTCCAATTACTTTACTAGGCAGGAGGAGACACCTTGACACTGTTGTATTCCGCGGCAGCCATAACCGTTTGCCATTTTTAGCCTCCGATACCAATTGCTTCTCCTACGGTCATCTTCACTGGTGCGCCAGTTGCCAAAGCAGATCTGTCTCTTTGAGGCTTGCTTTTGCTCAAACTCTATGGGCTCATTTGATAAAGAGGCTGACTCCAAGCCATGCTTAATCTTTTGCTCCATGGGCTATGCTTGGGAGTTGGCTCACAAACTGCCCCTCAAAGGGAGGAGGGAAAGTGACAATAAAAGGAGAGCTATGGACTGTGAAACCTTGCCCGACAGGCTCTCTTTCCCGGGAATTAGCTAGGAAAGCAGAAATGTATGTTATTAGAGGGCAAGTGTCTGGCGTTGCAGCTCTCACTGGGCTCTGTCATTGGTAAGACTCCTTAATGGCTGAGCTTGGAAAGACTACACAACAGCTGTGCCTGGAGATAGCACACACTGAGTGTGATTAGGGTAATGTTTTCTTCATTGCTTAAGCAACAGAAGGAAAGAGCAGAGCTAATGCATCAGGCTTTCCTCTCAGGCATGGGGGTGGACAAGAGGATGCCAGACAGCTACAAAATGGTAGATCCCTATGATCCAGATATAATTGAGTTGTTCAGCCCATGCAAAATCAGAAGGGGGAAAAAATATATCACCTCCTCTTATAAAACAAAAAAAAAACCCTCGGAATGATCTATACAGAAATCACGTGAAAACCATGGAGTTATTTATGGGATTGTGGTAGGAAAGTTAGAAAGTCTAATCCCTTTTTAGATCTGCCTGCCACTCTGTTTTTGTGTAACATTAAGAAATACATTATCCAGAACTGTGTCTCAGTTTTTTTATCTGTAAATTGGAGATAAGACACTTATTCTATCAACATCAGAGCCATTTTGTAAGAATCAAATACATTAATGGATCTGAAAGTGTTTTGAAATGTACCTATATATTATTGTATTCATTTTAGGAATTTGATGGTAAAGCATATTCAGTTTCTGACTGCATTAATACATAGGAGAAAATATCAGAAAACTCTTACGTGTATTGTGTCAGGAGTTTAAATATGAGCTTTTTTTTTTTTTTTTTTTTTTTTTGCGGTACGCGGGCCTCTTACTGTTGTGGCCTCTCCCGTGGTGAAGCACAGGCTCCGGACCCGCAGGCTCAGAGGCCATGGCTCACGGGCCCAGCCGCTCCGCGGCATGTGGGATCTTCCCAGACCGGGGCACGAACCTGTGTCCCCTGCATCGGCAGGCAGACTCTCAACCACTGCGCCACCAGGGAAGCCCTAAAAATGAGCTCTTGAAAATCACACTTAGGTAACTACTTCTAAAGCCTTCTTACATTTTTGTTTGTTTTGATTTTTACCTGCTCAGCTTCTTTTAAAAAGTGCTAATTACAGACAATGCTTTTCAGTGCTTTTCCCAAGAAAATGGCAATCGTCAGAACTATTCTAAAGGTAAAGAAAGCCTTGATTCTACTTTATGTGTGCCTCATCTGCCAGTGGAGGAATAATCAAGAAAAAATGCAAGAGTCAATTTTGATACACTCACATATATTTCTATGGCAATACAAACCCTTCCATATATATGCCCCAAGCCACGGCAGGAGTAAAAAGTCTACTCTGTGTTTCTTTTACTCTCAGTTCAAGACAACTGGATTACGTACCTGTTTGGTTTTTCATGTAACCTAAACTTAGTTTTGGATTTCTCTTCTTGGATGTCCTTGTCCTTTGCAAAGACACTTGACTTAAGGGCATCATATAAGTATTTTTGCCACATTATTGTTATGAACATTTTTTTTCCAAAAGGAAATAACACTGAAGGTCCACATTCCACTTGGTGTTTCTGGAGGGTGTTTTTGGATGAATTAGCATTTAAGTTGGTGAACTGAGTGAAGCAGATTACCCTCCCTACTGTGGGTGGGCCTTTCAAGTCAGCTGAAGGCCAGAATAGAACCAAAAGGCTGACCCTCCCCCAAGCACTCAAAATAAACCATCAACTCTTCTGAGTCTCCAGTTTGGCAACTCACCTTACAGATCTTGGGATTTGTTAGCCTCCGCAGTTGCATGAGCCAGTCAGCCAATTCCTTATAATGAATCAATCTCACATAAGTCCTGGGGATGTAACGTACAGCATGGTGACTATAGTTAATAATACTCTATTGTATATTTCTAAGAGAGGAAATCTTGAAAGTTAACCATCACAAGGAAAAACAATTTGTAACTAGGTGTGGCTGGATGTTAATTAGATTTATTAACAATATATACAAATATATACAATATATACAAATATTGACTCGTGTTGTACACCTGAAACTAATATAATGTTATATGTCAATTATAACCCCAATAAAAAAATCAATCTCTCTCTATATATAGATATAGGTATATGTGTATATATGTAATATAGTTTTACGTACACACATCCGTTTAGTTCGGTTTCTCTGGAGAACACTGAAGAATATAGGCAGTTACATTTTGTACTTTTAGATTCCTTATGAGAGAAGGTAGGCCATTCCTCAATATTCCATTGTTTTCCATCTTCCAGTGTTTCCTGCACTGGTTTTCCATGTAAATTTCAGACTACCTTGGTTGGAAAGAAAAAGATATTACTGTGTGTGTGCATGTAAACACAGTTCATATACAGAGAATTTTTCCAATGTAAAGGATCTTCATTATATTTAAACTCACACTCTTTTATGTACGTCTCCTACCTGTTAGCTGTTTTCCTTCACTTTTGGTCAGTAATCCTTTTCTTGGCTAGTTTGCTGATGTTTTCCATCTAAGATATGCCACAAGATTGATGGCCTCAAACCTTCAACTTCAGCTTTCCTCCTTTTGCAAGTTAAGATTGGGTTTGGGTCAATTCTGGGTCAAAAATATATTAGGTTAGTCTTTTCAGATTGTGTTTAGATCCATATATCAAGAACATACTAAAATTGAGATGGCTTCCTTGGCTGCCCTATCAAACCATTCGATCTTTTAAGATTCTTTTTCCAGTTTTGGTTTCCTCTTGGCACTCTGCCTACACAGTTTCTGTTGAAAGTGCAAAAGGAAATCATTTCTTAAAACCTCAAAGCTCTACACTTATTTCATTTTTTAAAATTTCATTTTTATTACAGAAATCAAAGTGCTCCAAACAATTTTGGAGCACTTACGTAGTAGTATGTTAGCAAGAACACTGTGCTGGAGTCAAACCACTCTTAAGGTGCTGGAGTCCTAGCCTGGAGCTGTGTTACTTTAGGTAAATCACTGAACTTCTCTGACGAAAATTGCACTGCCTACCTTAATGGAACTGAGGAACAGATGATATTGGATTTGGAAAATTAATTTGTAAGCTGTCAATGAATATCATAGTGTATTAAATTTTTCTTCATTTCCTAAATAAATAAATTTCCTAAATAAATGGTACTTGATTTGTAGTCTACCTATCTACCACTTTCCATTTTCACATTAAATCAAAATTATAATCTCTTATATCCTTGGTGTTGGATAGTGAATAGACGCACTGAAACCTCTAAGCATATCTGGTCTAGGTGTTTCCCAATGTCCTCTTGTATATGAAAATATATAATGTAATTTCATTGGAATTTACAATTAAAATATTACCTGGAAGTTTCATACCAAGGACATGAGGTCTCCCCATTCCATATTTCTTTTAGTGGGACTGGTTTGATCCTATTATCTCAGCACCTCTTGTGGTGATAAACTGATCCCCACAGAGAGGACCCAAGTTTTCATAGGATAGATAAGGTATATTAAAGACAGAAAGTAAAGCTGCAAGACTGTAAACAATTTAACCTAGAAATGCTAAGCTTGGAAAGCAATTAATTATAGACAAAAATTTATAAAAAGAAAAGAATGATTTAGTTGAATGAATGATGGAAAATATCTAGAGATCTGGGTTCTAACCCTGTCTATACCATGAAATAGCACTAGGATTTTAGGTACATTTTTTAGCTCAGATTCAGAGTTTTCATCTGTTTAAAAAATAATGAAGATGTCCGTACCAGAAGATCTTTAAGAAACTTCCTAGCACTAACTCTCTGATTCTGCCCCTCTTCTCAAGGCTCTAGTTCCCAGGACAGCCACCATGCTATCATAACAGCAGCTTCCTCTTTGTCTCTCATATTCCAACCTCCAGATAAGCTTATGTGGAAACTGAAAGAATTGCCCTCTCCAGCAGAAAATATATTATAATCCATTCAATCATTCACAATAAAAAATATGGCACCTACCTTCACAAAGCTTCTTTTATTGCTACCATTTAAAGGTTAGTTCTGATCCAGGAGCCTGTCAATTTGAACATCAACTGGATCCTGCTGATAACAAAAAATACAATTATTAAGATTGATAGTAACTTCCATTTATTGAGCACTTATTATACTCCACACTTAACATTCTTATCTCACTAAAACTTCACAACAATGCTGTAAAATAGGCACTATTACCGTGTTTGAGATGAGGACCCTGAAGTTAACATGGTCAAATCAGACAGGTGGTAAGCACATCTCCTTCCAGATGGCTCCTTTGATGGGTCTTTCTGTTATCTAACAGTCATCTAAATTCAACAGCAACATTCACATGAAAGCCAACGTGTGAATGTCTTATTCTTGATCTACTGTGCATCTTTAGTTTTTCTTTCTTTGAAACAGGAACACTGAAGTTCATGTAAACCTCACATGGACACTGTGAAGGTAATATGTGACACAACAAGCAGACTTCAATCACAGATACTGCCAAGTTGTCTTTATTTTATTTTATTTTTTATTTATTTATTTTTTTTGCGGTACGCGGGCCTCTCACTGTTGTGGCCTCTCCCGTTGCAGAGTGCAGGCTCCGGACGCGCAGGCTCAGCGGCCATGGCTTACGGGCCCAGCCGCTCCGCGGCATGTGGGATCCTCCCGGACCGGGGCACGAACCCATGTCCCCTGCACCAGCAGGTAGACTCTCAACCACTGAGCCACCAGAGAAGCCCTATTTTATTTTTTAAAAATTTTAATTTTATATTGGAGTGAAGTTGATTTACAGTGTTGTGTTAGTTTCAGGTGTACAGCAAAGTGATTTAGTTATACATATATCCATTCTTTTTCAGATTCTTTTCCCATCTAGGTTATTACAGACTATGAGTAGAGTTCCCTGTGCTATACAGTAGGTCCTTGTTGATTATTTTATATATAGTAGTGTGTGTATGTTAATCCCAACCTCCTAATTTATCCCTCCCCCACACCTTTCCCCTTTGGTAACCACAACCAAGTTTTCTTTATTGTAACACTGCCCATCCTGACTTTGATTCTGAATGGATTCCCAACCATCTTTTAGAAGTTATTTTAGAGATCAAGTAACAGAAAAGAGACAGAAGTTTGACTATACTTAGGGTGATCCTACATGTGCAGAGAAAGCTCAATAATTTTCAATTCTTGATAATGATAAAATAAATTAATGTAAAAAAAGAACAAAAAGTATTCATTTAACCCTACAGAGGGGTTCCATGTTATACTTGTTTGCGGTTTTTGTGTTTTCCACCTTACAAATGAGGCATCATCTTAAGAGATACACAGGTTCTAAATAAATGGTGAAAAAAATCACCTTGCAAGAGAGATTATTTCCAAAAGATTAATTTGAAAACAAACTATTAAATATTTTCTTTAGTCATTCAGACCCTCATTATCAGACGTCTGTGCCCTGTGTCTGAAATATTTTCTGTTTCTTTACTCACAGACTCTCACTTGCTGTTAAAAATTCTCTTGAAATCTTTCTTTATCATGAATGTTTTAGCCTTATTGCAAAGAAATAGGCAATTTATTGATAAATTTACTAAGAATGTTTCAAGAATATACATATATTCATAACGTTATTACATGTTATATACATTTATACATTGTATTAATCATATAGATATATATAGGTATCTCCTAAGACTTGTTTTGGGTTATAGGACAAACATGATTTGATTTTAGCCAATATACTTGCTGGAGACACACTATGTGTATCTGTTTGATCTTTTACGTGTAAATTACATTTCTCAAGCCACAGCTACCTGGAGGAGTACCCTCAAATGAGTGGGTGTGGCTCATCAGAGCCTTAGTCTTTAGCTCCAGGGTGTAATGGCTTAGCTGTTTGAACCAGCCTATCCTGTCCCTCCTTTTCTGTATGGCAGTGGTTCTTAACCCCTGCTGCATATTAGACCTCCTAAGGATCCTAATCACTGATCACAAGGTTTCATGCCAGACCATTTGAATCTGGATCCCTGAGGGTAGGAGTCAGGCATCAGTGTTTTTAAAAAAGTTCCCTAGGTAATTCTACCCCACAGCCAGGGCTGAGAAACACTCCTTTACAGGAAAAGACTTGAGCCCTGTTGCCGTCCTGAGCTACGATCTCTGTGAAGCGTTCTCTGCCCAACGGGGTACTCTCCTGCTCCCTGTTGTAGGGCCTGTTACTCTCAGCTGGTCCTGAAGTTGAGTTTAGGGGTTGTAGGTATCATTTCATGTGTCACCTCCAGTGTTGCTCTAGTTACTAATGTCTAGTCTCACTTCAACAGTCACCATGATGGAATGGAGAAGGACTCTAACCCCTCTGTGTTAGGATTACTTATTAAACCGCAAACAGTAGGGGCTTGGACGTCCATTGCTTGTTTTAAAATCACTCACGGTATTACTTCTGTTATTTAATACTGCTTGTTCAGTTTATTGAGACAGCACCTGTGCATGTCTTCCCTGAAGGACTAGGTCACAAAATGCTTTAATTAACATCACACAGGCCCCAGCACGGCCGGCTCCCAGGAGCACGTGACCTTGGGAGGAATGACACAGTCTGGTTTATTCCTCCAGATTAAACCAGTGGAGACAGGGCACGGGAAGTGGGAGGAGAGGACACAGCAAGTTGGTGAAGGCATCCTCCTGGCCTGTCAAATCATTTCTTATACTGATATTTAAGATAAGATCACAAGCTCTTAAGATATTCAAGATCATAAGATACACACCAACTTTATTTTCCTTTGAAGTGATTTTCTCTACTAATAAACTTCCCAAGAGTTTAAAGGACTATTACTACATACGGTTATTCCACTGCTCTAACTCTGGCATTGGCCATTTACCACCATATACCTTAACTGTTTCTCGCATTAGGTTTTTGTTTTTTAAATTTTACTTTATTTTATTTTTGGCTGCATTGGGTCTTCATTGCTGCACGTGGGCTTTCTCTAGTTGTGGCGAGCAGGGGCTACTCTTCGTTGTGGTACGTGGGCTTCTCACTGTGGTGGCTTCTCTCATTGCAGAGCACGGGCTCTAGGCACGTCGGCTTCAGCAGTTGTGGCACGTGGGCTCAGTAGTTGTGGCTCACGGGCTCTAGAGCGCAGGCTCAGTAGTTGTAGCGCACAGGCTTAGTTGCTCCACGGCATGTGGGATCTTCCCGGACCAGGGCTCGAACCTGTGTCCCCTGCATTGGCAGGCGGATTCTTAACCACTGCGCCCCCAGGGAAGCCCTCGCATTAGGTTTATCAGGTCTTTGTATAAGGAGACCCTCCAACAATTTACCTCCACGATGCCCAATTCCAGCAGAATAACCCCTTTCCCTCTCCCCTGGGATCTAGATGTACAGATCCATAGGAATTTGTTCAGTTCAGATTTCATGTTGGTAAGAATCAAGGTCTTAAAGGACAGTTGCTAGAAACCTATAAACAATCTCAATAAATGTTGGATGAATGAATGAAGTCAGTGAACAGTGTCCAGTAAAAGGCAACCAGCAAGTGAAAGCTTCAAACATTATTGCTCGCGATGCTCATAGAAGCGGAGTTGGAGTTTTGAAGAACAGGAGCACAATTTCATATCCCTTTTGCTCCCTTCCCAAGTTCAGCACATACTCCGTCCCTGTCTACATATTTACTCTATCCCTATCACACAGATCAAGTAGATGCTGGTCCAGGACCTTTCAGGGAGAATCAGTCCCCTGGCCAAATAAGGGGGACAGCATCTCATGTTTGCCCCAAACCCCTGCCTCCTTCACAGACTGGTTACAATAATCAATGCTGCTGTGACAGGTAAGCAACAAATTAGACATCAATGCCATAGCTCAGAGAACAGAAGCAGATAGTCACCCTCAAATGTGTAAATCCACTTAGCTGTAGTATCTGGCTGCCTCAGCTAGAGTTAAGTCCCTGACAAGTTAAAAGGATGCCTGACATGTATGCTTGGTCCTCCCTGGGGAGATGATAAGAGGGGGGCAGGTGGGAGAGAGAAGGCATGGGAGGAGGGGAAATTGAGTCCTTTGGGATTTAATTTACAAGCTGTTTACTGAAAAATTTAACATCTGAACATACCGTGCTGGGTGGCATCCTCGTCCCTTTGTGCTCAGTTTCTGGCCATTCTCCCTCCCTCTGCCCGCCAGCCCCCACCTTCATTGCTGTCTGACTTGGATGGGAAATCACCATCTTCTTTCCCAAAGACCCATTAAAAATCAGTAATGTAAGGGATCAGTCAGGCCAGCCTGCCGGCCACTCATTCCTTATGAATCATCTGACAATTTTTTAGTTTGACAATTGCACCTCATATATTTTAATATTGGTTTTCAAAGAAGAAAGCGGAGAACTTCCATTTCTTTACAGCTCCCTGTAATTTCAACTTGCTCTTTACTTATATATGAAGTCGACTTGGGTGGAAAGGTTAGAGGCAGATGAATTTCTAGTTTCAGAACCTAGGAAAGGCCAATAACATGTGCCATAATCTTAATGCTAAGGTTTCATGGAGCTTCCAGTATGCTTTATATTCATGGATGACACTCATTGAAAATGATGACAAGGACCTCATATTTCTAAAGGTTTTTAAAATTTTTTCCTACATCCTAACCCCTGTTTAAATTTTCTTAGACAACTGTAAAAGACAAAATAAAATAAAGCAAAATTTAAAACAAGCAAAAATTTTTAAAAATGAAAACAAGCAAAAAATAAAACAAAATGAAACAAAGCAAGCAAGAGCCCATCATGACGGAAAAGTTTTCCTGATACTTTCAGGTCCAACAAGCAAGGAATACGTTTGTTTGATTTTAACCCTCCTTAGAACATTCGGAAAAGACCTGACTATTTTTCTAACCCCAAATATTTACCAATCTTCCTACCTATGAACTTTGCTTTCTTTAATTTTTATTCATGAATCAGCTTGCTTTTTATTGACTGCTGTGAACAATTACAGGATTGGATTAAAAATTCCGGAAGACATAAAAGAGGATTAGATATCTGTGTTTTATAGGTGTAAACATAACATCACAGGACAACAGTTACTTATTTAAATTCTTACATTTACCATGATAATGAAGTAAAACTTTGTCCCTTCTTTCCTTCCTATTGCCCTAGGTAAAATAAAAGAGAGACTCAGGAATTAAGGGAAGGAAAGAAATGAAGAGATAGGATGTCTTTTCAAACGTGAATTTTGGGATTTGAACAACTATAGCATATGTCTACCCTAAAATCGTCTGTTCCATCCTATTCTAGAAGTTTAGATCCTATTCAGTGCCAGCAATTGTACTTATCACTACACTACAAAACATCAAAATAATAGCGTATTTTTATGGAGATTCATACTTTTCAAAGTACTCTCATTTTCATTATATCATTTTATCTTAACAACACCCCTGAATCATAAAATTGTATACTTAGAAGGACCCTCCTATAACATTACCTCTAAAATAGTCCCCCAAACTATGGTTTCGTCTCTAATTTTGGAGAATTCACTATATCATGAAACAAACAATTCCACTTAAAAAAAAATACTTTTTTCTTTGTAATAAAAAGTAGCACTTGTTCAGTTTTAAAAGTTTAAGAATTACAGAATAACAATAAAAATCACTTTCATTTCTACCACCAAGAATTAACTGCTATTAATATTTTGGTAGACCCCCATGCTTTCATCTATACAAATGTATATATAATTAGTTGGGAATATTATCACTGTAACAGCCAACATACATATAACTGTTGCAGGCGTTCAGAATGAGCCTCCCCTTAAATGTGGCACTTTTGCATGAGGATTAGGATTACTTTGGGCGAAAGGCAATCGAGACCCTGCAGGTTCAAGAGAAACTACTGCCCTCTCTTAGCTACCTAGAAGAATTTAAATTGGGGATTTTTCCCAGAGAAGAGTTATTATCAGAGAAAAATTTTATGTAAGTGGCTCCATCTCTACGGTAGGGCAAACAACATCTAATCTCCAAACTTCTGCTCTTCTTCTTACTGTCCTGTGAATGACCCTCCTGTCCTTGGAAGCCCCAGGCCCCTAGTCCATTCCTTAGCTCAGGATGGCATACAAACCTCATTCTACCTGTCTCTAACCTCTCATGTATGCGGGATTCTTGTACGTATGTAATGAAATTTGATTTTCTCCTGTTAATCTGTTTTATATCAATTTAATTCTTAGACCAGCCAGAAGAACCTAAAGGGTAGAGGGAAGTTTTTTTCCTCCCCAACACGGTATTTGTTGATCCTTGAGGCAGAAGTTGATCCGTAGGCAGGGCCTGGTTATCAAATGACACCAAGGCACCAAGAGGGAGGGAGTGAGGACCAGGGGTGAGAGAAGGGGAAAGGGTGGATGAGTAGGAAGTGTGGAGGCCAAAAGAAGTGGTGGAAACTCAAGGGTACTGCGGTGTAACTCCTCCCTGTAACCCCCAGCCTCTTATCTTCAGTGAATTCAATAAGAATTCATCCATTGCTTAGTGTGAGTGGATATTTTATGGAAACTGATAAAAGGGGGGAACATTTTACCCGAGGTGATGAAGCCTGAAAAAGACATCATCCATAGATTTAGGCACTGGATCAGGAGTGCCTGAGCCCTTGGGAATGAGCAGAAATCATGACTAAAGGATGGAAATCAAGCTTTAATGGTTCTCTGAGAGTCAGTGTGCTCCTGAAAGACCTCTGAGTTGTATATGCATTTGTAATGTGACTTTATACAATGCTGTTCAAATGATCTTGTATTTTGCTTTTGTCTTTCAGTTTTGCACAATATTATTTATCTTGTAATTACATACTATTTATAATGTGATTTTTCAGATTTATTTTTTATTGAAGTATAGTTGAATTACAATGTGTTAATTACTACTGTACAGCAAAGTGACTCAGTTATACATATATATACATTCTTTTCCATATTCTTTTCCATTATGGTTTATCACAGGATATTGAATATAGTTCCCTGTGCTATACGGTAGGACCTTGTTGTTTATCCATTCTATATATACCAGTTTGCATCTGCTAATCCCAAACTCCCATTACTATCCTCTCCCACCCCCCCCCCTCCTTTGGCAACCACCAGTCTATTCTCTATGTCCCTCATTTTGTTTCTGTTTCACAGATAGGTTCATTTGTGTCATATTCTAGATTCCACATATAAGTAATATCATATGGTATTTGTCTTTCTCTTTCTGACTTACGTCACTTAATATGATCATCTCTAGTTGCATTTAATGTGATTTTTGAAGTGTGTTGTTTTTGACATACATTCTATATGTATGTATGTATGTATGTATGTATATGTAGCTATATGATTGATGTGCTCAATTTCTCATTTTTATTATTTCAAACAATGTAATGAACATTCGAGTATATAAAACACAAAAATTAAACAGCATGTCTGGTTATTTCTTTGAAAATATCCCTAGATGTGAAATGTCTGGTTTAAAGGGTTTTTTTTTTAAATTTATGTTTTTGATATGTGTTGCCAAGTTTCCAAAAAAACTGTATCAGTCAATTTCCAATTTCATCAATAGTGTATGAGAAGACCCAGCACCCATTCCACAAGTTAAATTTCATCCACCAAATCCAGTCTGTTGAAACAGTTTTGAATTTTTATTTTGTTATCCACTGCATTAGCAATCTTAATGGATTGGGGAATCAAAGTAAGCATGAGATCTACCTCATTCAAGACAACAACTACAAAAATGTTAAGTGAGGTGAAGTATGGTTAGAGCCTTTGGGAAAGCCATATGAAAATGTCATCCAGAAAAATGCTTATTGATTTAATAATACTTTTGAATATGACCCATCAATCACCACCTCATCTATATTTGTACTGTATTTTTACAATCACCAGAATCTATTATAATTACTGATTACCATTTATATCTACTTTACCAACTGCAATCTACTTATTCACTTGTATATTTCCCTCTCCCACCATACTGTGAAATAATACCAATTGGTACCACACTCTGAGGGGAAGATGGTTCACTCTGCCAACAGAAACAGGGATGGGTGCCTTAAAAAATGCCTCAGAGAGGAAGTGACATCTAATGTTGGCTTTGAAAAATCAATCCAAGCTCCCTGCATAGGAAGAAGGCTAGAGAATTTTAGGGATAGAGAACATTATCATTAAACAGCACAGAGATATAAAATAGACTGTAGGGAACACACAAAGAAAATGGTTTGGTATAACTAAAGCACAGTGTTGGGGGAGAGAGAGGAGGAATCTGAAAAAGTAGAATGATACAATCTCCTTGGCATCCTCAGGATAAATGGTGACTCAACTTTGGCTAGACTTAGCAGGCTTCTCAGGTTGATTTTAATTCAGACTACATCAGGCTCAAAAGCAAGAGGTTCACTCCCAACTTCCAATTTACAGTCAACTAAATAGTAAGAAATGAGGAGGGATGAAAGGAAAATGGAGCTCTCCATATCTACTCTGCTTCTTATCTAGGCTTTGAATTAATCTGTTGGTTTACTAGTATCATTCCTTCTCCCTCCCTCCCTTCCTTCCTTGTTAACAGACCAATACTATTTAGGCCCTTTTAGATAATGGGACTGGATGGAGAAAGCAGAATTATTTCCCCTATTCCAGCTCCCCATTTGTTAGAGATGCCTTGAACTTTTGTTCCCTATGGCCTCCTTCTCCTCTTGAAAAATGGGTCTACCTTTCTCTTCCAGCTGCCTGAGCGGCCAAACAGGGTAATGCTCTGGGCATGATATTTGGGGTGTGCTAAGATTGAGGGTACTGGTTGTCTCATAAGGAAGGCTCAGAAATCCACATCAGTAGTCCAAGTGCAAGCTAATGAATCTGTTCTTGCTTATCCTGCTGTTGTTAGCCAGAGGTGAGGATGAAGGGTAGGGGGTGGGAATCAGGACTGAGTCAGCATGGGGTGCAGATAGCATCAGCAGTGTCTACGCAGTCTTAGGGATGGGCATCAGCATTTGGATACGTTCCAGTGGGGCTCCATTCACCCTCTGAGACTACAGGGCTCAGATCCAGAATATGGGGCATTCGACACTGGTATAAACTAGATGGAAAGAAATGAGTAGGAAGTTAAGTTCCTCAGTCAACTGATCTACAGTTTACTCCAAGGTTCCAGTCTTGGTAGGGAACTAAATTTTCCACTGAAACTATGTAAGAGGACAAATTAGATTGATCGGGACTTAACACAGCAGTTTGGTTCTCATATGGGTGCCCTCACGTAGAGGCTTAAAGCTATGGACTCACCTACTCATGAGAAAGGCTCTCCTGATTTCTGTCCAGAGTTAGCTCTCATCGATTTGGGGAACTGAGTTAGTTGTAGGGTAATGGGAGATACCTGGGGGCTGACATCCATTATAGCTGAGGCAAGTGTAGGTTGGATTCCTTGATGAAGCTCTGCTCCCTACTGTTGTGAATTCTTTTGTGGCAGCATCTGAGGTGAAACATTGCCAAACATCGTGCCAAGAGGCTTTTCAATGGGTCATAAAAATGCTATAAAAACATGAAAATTGCTGCCATGGGAAAAAGAGTTATGGCAAAACAGGGAACCTACTAAATTCAGAAGCTAAGAAATACTGAGAAATGAAACCGTTCCACACAGTCCAAGGAGTTTGTGGGTACGCCCACCTAGCCATTTACACAGGTAAGAATTACTTGTGTTTATAATATACTTTAGAAAATCTCTCAGCATTCTGCCATTAAGTATGTGGTCACCTAGCTTTCGCTGGAATTCATTCTTCACTTGAGTCCCTTCTTGGCTTTGCTGGCTAAATTGAAGAGTGGGAATTTCTTCTACTCTGTTCCTACTTCGAACTGACCCATTTCATGGGAACGGATCTTTATATCCATTTGATGCCTGGGAGAAATGAAGCCATGTTAGAAGCATGTTTCATCATGAGGTCATCAACTGGCAATTAATAAGACATTTATTGGAAATATCCCTTACTAATAAATCTGAGGATCAATCTTCCTGAAAACTACACCTTTGCTTTTACATCCAGTATTTGTTTTTCCAATAAAATTTCTGGACATCATTAACACTGGTAATTTGGGGTAAAGTGTACAGAGGGAATTCATCTCCATATGCCTTTTATGCAGATGTGGTTATACTGAGATACAGTAAGTACCATTCATATCTCTGTATATAAAATTCTGAACATGCTTAAGCAATAGTCATAAACACATTAAATAACACCATCCCAAGCACTAAGAGCCTCTGTCTGCTAGCTGGGTGAGCCCCTTCTATATGTCATTTTGATGTAATACACTCCCATTTCTGCTGTTATTAGATACAAAGTATTTGAAAAGATGCTAGATTGAATGGAAATCTGGTTACATCTTGGGTTTTTTAAAATACTGCTTATATTCCTCAGATACACTGTTCTGTTTTCTTTTTAATCTCACAAATATGTACAGACATTCCTACCCTTTCTTTTCTATCTTATCTTCTCTACGTTCATAGATCATATGGGATTTCTGATTCTTATTTTAAAATGTAATCGAGATACAGAAATGATGAAGCACATCATAGACTCCAACACAGAGAAAGCAAGAAATAAAGAAAGAGAGAGAAAGGAAAGGAAAAGGAGAGAAAAAAAGAAAAAGAAATGTTTAGCCTTTTATATGGTCATAGATTAATGGTCTGCTGCATATTGGATTAAAGTCCAAAGTATGTTCGTTTGTACTTCATTAAAATATAAACCTGTAGGTCATTTAGGAACGTGTCTATAATCATAAAATGTTTCTTATAGTATTTGTTTTCCTTATGCAAGCACCCTTCATAAGGGAAACTTAAATCAATAGGAACATATTTGATTACTTCTCACAACTGCTTTATCGTCTAGAAGACAAGGAAGATGTGGTAGTTCAGTACGGGTCACCCAAGACCGCGTGAACTGAGACCTTGGGACTCTTTCAGTTATTCTGTTAGACTTCCTTCCTTCCTTTGAAAAGTGACATCCACTTATGACTACTTAATCACAATCAAAATGTGAGCATATGTCAGGATAATTTTCTCTTTCATACCTTCCAAAATGATCAAATCATATCAATTCATTTATGTGAAATTTCAATTCCTTGAATGAGCCTCCAAGGATGAAACAGAGAAGTTACATCTTAGAATAGGGATAGTCCTGTCTCTGTAGAGGATTGCAGTTTGGAGCACTGTGAAATGTGTACCACATAAGGAAACTGCAAAGTTAGTGTAACTAGCACCAAGGCAGATCCTAAAAGGAAGCGTGATCTTGGTTAATTGGGCACAGCGCAGAACTGGCCTCAGAACCTCTATCTTGTCCAAGCCCCAGAGTTAATCAGACCCAGCGAGACACATTCATCTAATCGAATCTACAGGGAACATATGTGTAAACCAGAATGCCAAGGCTTCTTGTACCATGGGGAAAGTACTTTCTAGAGTCTGTATTATTCATGATCTCTAGCCAGTACTTTCCTGATATATGTGTGTGTGTGTGTGTGTATGTGTGTGTGTGTATACACACACATATATATGGGAAACCAAATAAACAATTAGAAATTTGATTGGTGAGCTTGGGTACAGAATAAAGGGAGGTGGATAATGTTTTAGAGATTTGAGTGTCCTAAGCATACAGGATACACGTTTGCAGACAGTCTCTTCTTTTACATCCACAGATAGCCAATCTCTACCATGAACACTGAAATTCACTACATTAAGTCTCCTCCCTCCCTTCCTCCCTCCTGCCCTCCCTCTGTCTCTGTCTCTCACTACTTGTAGGACACCATATCCTGCCCACATAGCATCTACCTAGTAAATGCTTTCATCCTTCTTCACACAACCAGCTATGTTGTAGAGTCATCAAGTCCTGTCTCATCTTCAAAACATGTGAATTCCAGTACTTCTCACCTTACTTCTGCTTCTGAACATCGCCTGTTGGAAATTTTTAATATCTTACAAGATTTCCCTGCATTCAATCTCTCTTCTGGAACTCTTGAACTTCCCAAATAATTCTGCATATTGACACCTAATCAATTTTCCCAAAACAACAGACTTCACTCAGCAATTGACCTCTTTTAAGTTTGATAGTTCTCTGTTTTATGAAGTCCAGATTCCTCAGTTTGGTCTTGACAATCTAGACCCAACCTACCTATCAAATATCACTCACCACAGTCTCCAACAAAAGCAAACCTCTGTTCCCTCGGTCTTCCATCATACCATTCTGTTTTCACTTTACCCCTTTCTTGATAATATTAGTCTCATTTTGCTCTATTTTTTTCAAAATCACTATTATCCAGAACTAGATTGTCATTTTTAGTTAACTCCGTTTTCTGACTTTCTATGTCATGTCATGAGCACTTGTGCTTGTTCAGAATTTATATTTATGGATGTCTGTTCCCAGAACTAGAATACAATTCCTAGGTGATTTACAATCTAGTTAATTTATACCAAATTAGTATGGCCACAGCAATGAATACATTTTATTGATAACTCATGACAAATATACTTTAAAAAATCTTTCTCCCGTTTGCCTTAGCCAGCGCTGGCTGTCCTGTGTGATAAAAGCTCAAGGAACAAGAATTGACTTTGTCATTTTGTGTCATGTCACAGACACTTAATAGTTTACTAAGTGATTTGCAATGACAAATATAATGAGAAGGACTTCTCTCTGACTTTAAAAAAAGCAAACAAAAGAATTCTCCCAAAACAGAAAGTAATTTTGAAAACAAAGGTGACAAGAATTCATCTATGGCACTATTTTCTGGTAGTCAGATAACAGGTCACTTAGCATTTGTGAAACCACACCTGCACTGAGCCGTAACCTGTACTGACTCCTCTCTTAATCCTCTGCTTGCTTTTCTGTTATGTCTCCTGGCAGTTCTGATCTAGATGACCTTCTCTGTCTCGCCCAAGAGCACTTTCCTACCAGGCACAGACCAAATGCTTCAGGATTTCCTCTCCAACCTCCTCAACCAGCTGCAGTCTGAGGACCGAGTACCAGACAAGAAAAGGGCTCTTTCCGAATTTCCATATTTGGAGATTTTCTGTTGAGTACACAACATAGAATAACTAGTCTTAATGAGCGACAGTTTGGTGCAGCAGAAACGTGTATTGGTTCTGAAACCACTCAAAAGAATTTCAAATCTTAGTTCCATCACGGACTATGTGACCTTGAACAAGTTATTTCAATTATCTGATCTTGTATGTTCTTAGAGTTAACAGAGGAAAAAAAAAAATTTACTTACGTCACAATTATACGATAGGGGCTAAGGTTGTAGTTTTGAAGACAAAGAGCCCAGGCATGATCATGGCTCTACTACTGATTAGAGTCCTTCCAACTTCCCCACCAGTAAAATGGGGAATAATAACAGCACTCATCTCCTAGGCTTGTTGTGACGACTGTATGAGTTAATGTATGTAAAATGCATGGAATAGTTCCTGCCATATGGTAAGTGGGTAAATGCTCACTAAGGGTCAGATATTAGTATTGAGAGGACTAAATGAATTAACATAAACGAAGTGTCTACCATAGTGTCTGGAAAGTTGCAATGCTCTACAAATATTACCCAGGTTTCCATTTTCTGTAGTGAACCACCAGGCTCCCTCTTATCCCTTCTATTCTCAAATTTGGAGTCCCCTGACTCCTAGCTGGACACTCAGCCCCCATGCCACAGTAGATCCAGGTTCTGTGCAACCCAAAATGTGTACAATTTGGGGAGCCCTCTCTGAGAAAAAAGACTACAAAGTTACAAATACAAAATTGAGTGCAAAAACGAATATTTATAAAGAGAAAGCTATGGCAATAAATTATATATTTAAAATATGATAAATAGCACAATCATCAGAAAATTCAGAAAAACAGCATAATCTTTACTAATTAACTGCTTGACACTTCTAAACTCCTTTTTATTCTACATGTTTTAGCTACACACTCTTTGAAAGCCCCTTCTTATAAGGGTTTTAAAATACAATTTCCTACAGAATAAAAGATAACTGAATTGGCTATGACTGACTAAACTTGTTATGTTTTAATGACTGATAGTTTAAAAAAGTATCAGCTTTACAACTCATTAATAAAGTCATATAAAACTTTTAGAATACTGTCAACTTTTAGAACTTTTTTTGAGTTTTTTTTTTCCATAAATAAGCTGTATAGTTTGGAGAATTTTGCCAAAGATTGACTTCTGGCTTCATGCATTTCTCATTTTGTTTTTGCTCTATTGTCCACATCTTTTGGTACACCAGACACATAGTGTTACCTTTATGTGGCTGGACAACCTGTGGTCATGCACTTGAATGTGATAGTTCCCAGTGAACAGACAAGTGGACGATAAGAATATTCCTGGAGGCTATTTCTATGTTGAAATGATGGACAAAAATTAATTTGTACATGGGAGTAAGCCACATCTTATAAGCCACATCTCTATCTCACTAAAAGCAAACTAAATTAAACTCCACTTAGATAGATCCCTTAAATGCCCATAGCCATTCTTTGGCCACCCGAGACAAGGAGAGGCATGATGAGAATGAAGCTGGAGTAGAAACACATAGTAGTCTTTACCAGTTACTTATAAAATATCATATGTTTTTGAAATTGTACAAACACATATGACCAAGCATAACATTATTAGGGTCCCTCTAATAGGAGAAGCCCGTGCCAAGTCAAAGTTCCTGAAGATAATATATATTAGCTTCACCATAAATCTCCTTTGAAGTCGGTTTCCTTAGTCATGTGTAACCTAATAAGCCATAGCCCTGCTTCAATACTATAGGTAAACACAAGCAGTTATTTTCCCTTTACGTGACTTAATTTTTCCTCATTTCTCCAGCACTATTCAAATCCCCTTCTCTCTTTGTTCTTTGAACTTTCTCTCTTTACTGGCTCTTTTCCTTTCAAACTAAGAAACTGATTCAAGAATTTCCCATTACAAAAACAGTGTTAAACCCTACCTTTCCACCATTGCCTTAATCTCATAATCAAAATCCAGTCTTATGTCTCTTCTATCCTTTACCACTAAGTTCTTATAAGAGAAGTTACAACCACTGTCCATCCTCTTCCACTTTTATTCTTACCTCAATCTATTGCACTCTGGCCTCTTCCTCTATAACCTATTAAAAATATCTGTGTGGTGATCACCCATGACCTACTTGTTAAATTCAAATGCCCTTTAACTTCCCAATCTGTAAGACATCAACATGGCATTTTGATTGCATGTGACATTTGGGATTTTGAAACTTTGTAATTATACTAATCCTTTCTGGCTAAATAGACACATCCTGTCTATAGGAAGGTTCATCTCTGAGCATGTGACCCACTGAAATTGCATATGTGAAGTTCCTGGATCCCAGCTCATCCCAGTCTGCCTTATTCTGCTGCCTGCTGAGATCTAAGTTCTTGTTGTGACATTTCCCTCCTTGAGAGGCTGTAAATAACATTTTCAGACTACATATGGGGCACTGTGAGAACTGATGCTCATTAAGTGTGTTAAGTGAAAATCATGAGAGGAGTACCAAACATTAGCTATAAATCAAAATTAACAAATGTGACTTGCATTCTCAGGAGGCAAAACACTTTGAATCTTAAATAATATGGCTGTCGGGTATCACACTGAAAGATGTATTTCTCCCCAAATATGTGCACAGATGAAATGCAAAGAAGTAAGCTGTCAAGATAGTCAAGAAGAAGGAAATATGTTGCTTGGCCCTTCAAACAAGTTAATTTAGCGTTATAAACCTTTGGAGTTTCCTTTTCAAATGGATCCATGTGGAAAATCCAGATGGCCGAACACTCAACTCCTCAATGTGGAAACTAAGCTTCAAGGCCTGAATATAGTCAAAACATTTTACTTACTTATTGCTGAACATTTTTAATCACTTTTATTTAAGAGAGAAACATTTAAAGTATTCCTTAAAAAACCAATATTAGTTCATGACGACTTTCTCAATGGGAATCAGCTTGCAGGGTTGGTAGGATAGGCAGTAGTACTAGAGGAAGCTGGATCATTTAGAAATCAGTTTAAAATTTACCAAACATCAATTCCTTGCCAAACACTCTGCTGCTAGATCTCGAGGGTAGAATAACTTAGTTCTTTTTGGGAATTTTATAATTCGGTGTATTGCTTAAGCCATAAAGGTGGAAATCACCGTAGATTATTTCTTCTTCTTTATCCCCTTTCCTACCATCCCAAACATTAACAAGCAGTATTGGTTTTACCTTTTGAAAATCTCTTCAACATCTTCATTCTTCTTACCCACTGGCACTGCCTACTTTAGGCTTTTCATGATCGCTTAGCTAGACAATTACAATTGCTTCCTACTTCCAATCCATCCTTCTCCCTACCTTCCAAGAGCCCTTCAAACTAGAAAATCAGTTTGTGTTGGTCTCCTGATGAAAATTTCTTAAAGGCCACCTATTGCTCATGTGATAATGTTTTAATTTCTTTGCATAACCCAAGGCCCCCACTGCTGGATTATCTCAGTTCTCACCTTTACCCTTCACACAGGCTAGTCTTTCTGAGTTACTGGCTATTCTGAATATGCCATGTTCTAGCATGCCTTCATGGCTTTGCAGCTCTACTCTTTCTGCCTGGAAGAACTTCATCTGTCTTGTCTGCTTGGAAATCTGCTAGTTATCCTCAAATTTCACCTGCAGGATTACTTTATCTCTAAGTCTTCACTGACTACCAGGCAAACTTGGATAGTTCTTACTTTCTATTTCCTCTTATACCAAATCCCCCCAGCTCCCCACTGAATTGTACCTCCTTCAAGGAAGGGACTGTGTCTGTACGTTTTCATAGCTTAAATACTTACTACAGTAGCTGGCACCTCATAGGTAGGCACTAAATACATACTAGAAGGCAAGAAATGCCAAGGAAGCACATTCTCTGCCTTATAGGGTATCTTAACCAGGTCTCCCCAGCAAGCAGAGCTAGAAACCAAAAAAATCACACACCCTTACTTTATCAGGAAGCACAATATCCCACCAAATAAGGGGAAAACTTGTGAAATAGGGCAGGAAGGAGCCAATATGACTGGTACATCATTGAGCAGGCTACCACAACTGATGGTACAGAAGAGCAATCCGTCTGGCTTACACTCTACAGTAGTGGCCTCCATTTTCAAGAGAAAAAGATAATCCTCAACTTTTTCTCAAGGAGGGTGGTGCAAGAAGTTTCTCTAAACAAGCTGTACTCTCTGCTGTTGCAATTTGTTCTGAGGATGTAGCTGATTTTCATCCTCCCTCCTATACCCTCCAAAAAATGGGTATTCAACCTTTGCCAGCATTTTGTGCTTTGACTGTTCTGGTAACTTGCCTAGTGGAATGACCAAAATCACATCCCTAAAGGGTCTCAGCCCTTATAGACTTGTTTTTCTTGGGTCATGGTTCCAGTAATTCTCTATTGTTATTAGCGGTCAGGAAAACATCATGAGATGTTTCTCAGTAAATTCCAAGATCCAAATATACTCCTAATTTCCTACAGTAGTTAGTTCCAATTCTATATATGTTTTTAATTTTTCTGGGTTCATTACCCCATGAGTACATTAAACACTTCCCTTGCCTATTGATCTTTTGGCATGAACAGCCCAAAGTAACCACATGGTAGTGGTACAATCTAGTTCATTGGAATACTTACCCTACTCTGAAAAGAATTATTCCTCTTTTTGGAATGAGAAATTGTAACCTAGTAGAAGCCAAGTTTGTTAAGACAGCAAGCAAAGTTCTAGAAGTAGGTCTCTGAGATGATGGTGAAAGGCCAATGTTATTTCTCATGGTTCTCAGATCCATGTGTGTTAACATTTGAAGACTCAGAACCAAATCTTGGCCTTTGGTTGAGCACAAGAGATTGCTTGATCTTACAAGAATGACCTGTGAGGCTACACAAATTCCTGAGTCTGAAAACAGTGTATCTAAATTAAAGGAAGAAATAAAAATTTCTCTATGGTTCACCTACTGGGGTGCATGTGTATAGGTATCAAGCAGATCCTCTGACATCTCATACCTCCATATAAACAGGAAAACTTGGGGTGAGAAGTGCCTGATGTGAGCATAAGGCTAGGCACAACTGAATTTTTTCATTTGAAATCAGTCACAGACCAGCTGGCGTAAAGGAAGTAGCCAAAAACCTCAGACGTGATACATAAGAGGTGTCTGATACACAGGGATTTACATTATAGATGGAAAGATAGAGTGCAAATAAATTCTCTCTCTCCCTCACACACACACACATACACACAGAGGCATTCCTTGCTTTGCACCATTCCAATATATGGGAATTTTAGTTACCATGATACATAGTTTACTCAAATAACACTAGTCCCTCAACAACACGGTTTAAATTTAACTTCCACAGTATATTAACTATGAGTAATTGCAAAAAGTACAAACTCCACTGCTAGCTCTTCCATTCACAAATCATAATGTAGATAACAGATGTGAAGATGTGATCATGGTCAGTGACTAAGGCATCAATTCTTTTTACGTTCTGTCAGCGACTCCTCACTGTGCACCCTTAGGCACAGACAAAAAAGTGTGCAGTTGTGTTGTTTTTTGTCTCCTAGTTATAAATCCACGTGTTGTTTTATAAGTATGAGTAATTAAAAGAGGAAAGTGGCTAACAAAGATAAAATCTCAACAAAGAAATAAAAAGTGATGACATTGGAAGTGACAACTGAATTGAAGTTAAATAGAGTTACAGAAGAAATAGCTGGCTGAGGGAATGTTGACACGGCTGCCATTTGAGCGACCCTAGCTATGCAGCCAGAAGAACTCAATAAAGGCAAACTTGCCGACATAAATGAGAAAAGAGATTGTAACAAAAAGGATGAAGATGTACCAGAGGAAGTGACCCTGGCAAAGAAACTTCCTGTTAAAGAGAACGTTTGAGATACTTCATGACCTTGAAAGTTCAAAGAACAAAATGTTGGAAGCTGATCCCAACTTAGAAAGGATATGACAACTTGCCAAGGCATAGAAAACATGCTTGCTCTGTACTGAAAGTTACAGCATGAGAAGGAGGAGGAAAGCACTGTTACCTTCTTTACAAAGAAAATATTTTCAAGTTCAATTTCTAATGTTTTTAATCATAGTGTGTTAAATATATATGTTTTATTTTTTTTTTACTTCTCTATACATTTATAACTGACACTGAGGCGTTTTAATGTTTTGACAAAAAAAATTTCAAAGTTCATGAAACAATTATAATTTTTCCCACAGATTAGTAAGATAACCTTGTTTTGTTTTAGCTTGCACCGTCATCTTATGGTCCTGCACTACTGTTCAAAATGAGGACTGTCTCTCTCTCTCTGTGTATATACGTATACACATATGTATATATACAGATGTAAAACAAAGAATGTTGCCCATTATCTTCTCCTACAAGGATTGAGTCAGCCGCTGCAGTCACTAATGTACAATATACCCTGAAAGGAATTCAGAGTGAAGATCAGGAATGAGGCACTCTGTGCTCTGGGAAAACAGGCACAACAAGTCCTCAGATGGTTAGAAATATTCCAGGAGAAATTTTTTATGAACCCAGATTCTAGCATCTTCCCGTATTTAGAAAAGCACTAAAATGATAAACTGAGATATTGTTCCTCATGACTAGCAGTAACCTTCTACTGAGATGTGTGCTTGAGTCCATGTACCCCTTTGCCAAAATCACATGTACTGACCTCTCCCCCCACCTCTTCAGAGCAGTTACTTAGAGTTATCTGAGGGGCTGTCTCCAGGATACAGTCCTCAGTAAGACAGTGAATAAACTCAGCTCACAGCTCTTATGTTGTGCATTTTTTTCCCAGTTGACAATACATATATCTATACATAGAAAAGACGGTATTGGATCCCAGTCTTAAAGGAAGGGTAATTGCTCACCAGTGATAAAAGAGGTGGGGAGGTTTATAATATAATGGTCATCACAAACAGATGAGCTGCAGGTACAATGACCTGATGTAGGATGAGGTATGGCAAGTTTGGAGAATTAAGGAGGTTTGGTACAGATGATGCTCAAGTGTGCACTAGGTAAAGAGCAGCAGGAGATAAAACTGAAAAGGTCACCTGGTGCCAAGTCTAACAGGGATTTCTCTGACTGACTGAGGATTTTGATCTTTATCCTTTAGGTTATGGGAAACTGAAGGTTTTTCAGCAGATGAGTGACACGAGCAGACTTTTAAGACAATCACTCTGAGGAGTTTGCATGGGGTGGGAGCCTACAGCTAGGAGGCAGGAACATCAGATACTGATTAGATGGCTGATGCAGTATTACATGCAAAAAATGAGGAGAGACTGAACTAAGATCCATGTGAGTATGCAACCCCCTCACTTTGCCCTTGGTCATCACTAAAAGATGGTTCCTTAAAATCCGCTTTCCCTAATATGTCTCAGTAAGTCTGCATTTAAGCAGACTGAATAACACCTCCTCATGGACTAGGCTACAGTGACACTGCAGTCCACCAAATATGCCAGGGATACCTACACAAATGCAGCTGAAGTGCCATCCCCACTGGTTAGGCTGAATACCAGCCACTTTCTCACTTACATAATCAGTGATTCTTTCCCTTCTCCTGCATGGGCACTTTTTGTTAAACATAGCTTTGTTTTCCCTAGCCTGATTAGTAAAAACTTGTTCAGGTAAGATGCTTCATTAACAAACAGTGTTCTTTTGTTCCTTTCAAACTGTCTCCTACATTTTAATTTACTGGGCAATCCTAATGAACTCAACAGGAGACCTAGTAGTTTCCCCTGGGGATAGAGAAAATTAGAAAATTGCCAAGTAAACATAGGACAGTGAAGACAAAGCAATGCCAAATTCAAATTTTAATGAAACCACCCGTTGCACAGGTAGTAAAGGATAAGAATGTCACCTAAGTTTGTTTCTTCATGTATTACCATTTTAAAGGACTAACCATGCTCCAGGAACAAACTTGCTGTATCCTTTTACATACAAAATGATTGAAAAAAATGAAACAAATGAAAATATTTTCTTCTTTACATTATAGGTTCCAGCCTCCCAGCCATCATCATCATAATCAGAAGTTTTCTTCATCAGAATTTTGCTTTTTAAATCCAGAAGCCAATGCCCTCTCCTAATAGTATTCTTTGAATTATATGGTTTAGCCTTGTGGATCTGAGTTTTATTCCATAACAAAGGGAAAGAAACCTATTATAAGTATGCATTGTTATTTTATAATCCTGGGTTATGTCATTTTCTCCAAAAGTATGCTCACCACCCTTCAACCAATGTGTTTGTTTTATTCATATTGACTCTATATTATTAGTTCTGCCTTTGGATGAGACTCTATTCTTTTCCAGAGAAAAAGGAAAATCCTCTTCCTAATTTTTTTTCGTTGTTAAGACATTTTCTCTTGTAGTTGATGGCGGTTTGTGATCTCACCACACACTTGGCAGATTTCCTTATTCCTCATAATAATTGCATCAACATCAGCAATGAATATCAATGATAATAATGTCCCTCTTCAGACTCTTTCCTCGGCTGATGCATCTGGCCTCCTTGAATGGCATTCATTAGAGCTCAGGCACTGAAGTAATAATATGCCAAAACCAGTGATGCCAGCTTCTCACTCTCTGACCAATTACCTCCTGGACCTGGTTCAGACTGAAACCAAAACACCCTGAATAAGTTTATTCATCTTTATAAGTTATCAAGATATATGAGAAACTACAAATAATATTTCAGAGTTTTTTTTGATGATGGAAAAGAGATACTCATTGTATCTATATAATAGCAGCCGTTTAATATATTATTGTTTGTCAGGCACTGCAGTGCAGAGAATGATAGTTTTCCACAGACATTCAAGGTGATAATGCACAGAATATTGGAAGTTCAGGGCACTTATTTATATCCACAACTATAAGACCACTTCATGGTCATTAAAGTCCTATACTATAGAGAAAATGGATTAAGAGTTTTCTGAATTTCTATATCAACTGAAATTAGCATATTATTTTAATGATTAATGGTTATATATCTCAGGTGCTTATCACAATATAATTATGTCAAGAATGACACGAAAAATAAAGGGGAGTAGTATGACATTCATGTAGGAAAGGCATCTACTAATTTTTCAGACTCAAGAAACACAGTACAACATGGTAACTGGGAAAGAACCACAGTAAAGGAATAGAGTTGTCAGAAACATTGCAACACCAAACTGAAGATAAGTCAACGTGTCACAGAGATGATACACTTTTGTGGAAAGAAAGCAGCTGTAGTACTTTGAAAGGACTAATTTCCTGTACTGACATATATACAAACATACCATATGGTTGCCATTTTACAAGTGTATTTGCATGTATGTTGGTGAACATATTTATATATAGATACAAGCGTAATTATACATATAAACTCCTCATATAAGGCTTAGCACAGCTTTAAATGATTCTATGCCAAACCCTATAATCTTGATTATCTGATATTCTGCTAATCATAACTTTCTTTTAACTGGCATTTCAGAAGGTATACAGTACTATCATGTTTATAATAATGTCAAATAGCTTAATAATTAAGAGAATGGATTTTGAAGTTATTGTTTAGAAGCCAGTGAAAGATAATTCTTTGGTAAATATCAGCATTTAACCAGAATATTCCATTTTAAACAGTACTAGATAACAGAAGGTTAATGTTTTTGTATTACTTATACATTTATTTATGTTCACTGACATCTGCATTTCTGCATTCAATTTATAAGCTACTCAAGAGCTACGCTTTTAAAAAACTTTATTTCTAGATCTGTGATGGTCTTTGAATATGGACTCAGGGCTTATCTCAAATGGTACATTTTACATGAGATCTTATAGGTTGTGCTAATTTAAATACTATTGTGTCTTAGCTGTTATAGCTCAAGGCCGTGGGTAACAGATGTCTAAGACTAGGTCTGCTCAGAAGTTGAATGATCAGTGGCCTACTCATGGATTGAATGATGAAAGAGCTTGTTAACCATGAGCTTGGCACATGTGAATTAGTAAGTAATGTAAATCTTTGCTAAAAACAGTTTAACTCTGATCATATATATTAAGTGTTTAGGGAAGGAAAAAATGCTTGGTTTCTAGAGAGAAACCAAACCAAACCAAAACAACAACAACAAAAATAGTTACAGAACTTTAAAGTATTGAATAAAATTTAGCCACGTCTCCCTAGTCTAGGGGGAGGAGTAAAGCATGTTTCCAGACTGTCTATTTTCCAACTGGGTAAAGTGTTAAAGAAATGAGAATTGACATTTATATTAGTATTTGGACGGTCACTGCCTTCTAGCCAAAAAAATACGTAGACTTGGTGGTTTAAAAAAAAGATTAAAAACAAAACAAAAAAAGAACACTTTTCCCCCCCTCGTTTGAAAAGAAAAATACAGAAAGTCATTAGAGAAATAAATATTTGGAGATTTGGAGGAAATTGAAAATAATAAAAAGCCCATCACTTTTTTTTCACAGATAAAAGTCTCTGCAATTTGCTTACCTGAAGTCTATTCTATCACCTACAATCTACTAGAAAAGCCAAAACAGGTGGAGAAAGAGGGGAGCCAATGCCTCAAGGTGGAACAATAACTAAAGCTCTGACTATTCTTGCGGCATCACCTATGGAGCTCAGAGTGGGCCATGACATCAACAAAGCGTAATTTCTGAAGGAAATAATGTTTATGGTTGAGAAAGGGGAAACCTTGTATTTCTTGAGACGGGGAATGTAAGCATTGAATTCCAGAGAACGAAAGCTTTTCTGAAGGAAAGGTGAGCGCAGTGTATCTGGGCAAAGACAACATAGTTCTCACACACACATGCAGATACAGGTACATGTCCACCACACACCCTGTACACGTTGGTTAACCTTTCCCTGGGCTTCATGCCTCCCTCTGTCTGGAAGAGAAGCAAACTTTTGGGCTGCCACCAATGAGATAGAGTTGATGATACCTTTTAACTCGGCTCATAATCATCTAAATATCAAAGAAACACTCTCTATGTATGCTATATATAAACAGTTTCTGGATTTCAAGATACCTGTTTGCTGGGGTTGCTCTCTCTTCCCTACACAGGCAAGGTTAGTTCTGGGTGTGGGCTGACTAGATAGGAGGGCACTACCTGTACCCTGTGATTTGAGGGCTGCTGACAGCCTTTCACCAAAAATAGATTCATCATATGCCTGTCTCAGTGACCAAAAGACAAAACAAAACTGCGGCAGGGTCACTCATTAATAATTATGACATACAGAATCATAGGCTATTAGAGGAAGAAAGATTTTGAAAAATCATCTGGTCAAACCCCCTCATTATACAAAGGAGAATATGAGGGCTAGAGGTAAGGTAATTAGTCCATATTTTTTTCCAGTTACTTCATGATTATCGTGTGTCAGCAAGTAAAGAACGGGGATCTTGGGTATAGGAGTTTCTGAGAGATATTAATGCAAGAAGCTTCATGAAGGCATAGGATCCCGTAACAGAGCTAAAAGGGTGGCCTCAAGGGAGGAAGACCCTCCTCTTCTCTTATTCATTAATCTACCATCTAAAGGTAGCATATATGTATATATATAATTTCTTACATGTATATGTATAACTTTAGCATACTATATCCAATATTAATAACTATACATCTACATAATTCTTTTTAATGACCCCATTAGTAATCCACGGCATGAACATACCATGATTTATTTAGCCAATGCTATTAGTTAATACTTAGGTTGTACCCTATTTTTTTACCTTTACACATGACACTTATATTTTTCAAAGTTTTCAGATTCCCAAGATGTAGTATTTTACACACACCTTTTTTTTAAATTGAAGTGTAGTTGATTTAAAACACTATATGAGTTTTAGGTGTACAACACAGTGATTCAATATTTTTACAGATTGTCCTCCATTTAAAGTTATTATAAAACATTGGCTATATTCCCTTGCTGTACAATATTTATACACATCTTTGGTTCTTTCCTAAGAATATGGTTTTGCATATGATAGCTCTTAAGTCAAAGCTAACTATTATTTTAAAGATCTGATACAATATAACAGCATTTCTTTATGAAAGTATATCTATACCAGCTCCACTGGTAGGAAAAACTATTCTCAGAGATCCATCACTACTTCAATGCACAGCCACTGCCAGTAAGAGGATGGCAATCTCAGGCTCCCTTCTGTCCCTCTGTGTCCTGCTTGCAGTTTCTTTTTGACATTCTTGTTTTGAAAAGCCTGAGGGCCATCTGAAGTGGACAGAAATCAGACAGAAGAGGGGAGAGGAAAAGGACTGAGAACAGAAGAAAGACCATGGAAATAACCCTCCTTGTTATCAGTACTGCAATCACAGCAACCCCAATTACTAAAGGGAAAAAAAGAGATATGGTGGGGCATGCAATATTACAGGAAGACCAGCCAATCAGAGCAACTGCAATGTTATCTGCCATCAGTACCAGAAAGACACAATTTTTACTGGGAGTGGAAAATGAGAGGGTGAGAGAGCTGTGATGATTGTTGACTGGAATTTCCCACAGTCCTTTGTAGATTTCAGCCCCTTCTGTGTGGGAAGGGTAAGCCCTCTTCAAAGCTCAACTAAGGCAGGCTCCAACGTAACATTTAAACAGCTTACACTATGTCTTGAGTCACAAGCAAAGGTAAATTTATCAATTTTTCCGGCCATGTCGCTCTCGGGAAGTGTTTGCTTTTTTAACTGCTCAGCTAGGGTTCCTTGCATATAACTGAACAGCTACCTGATTAGAGGGCACAGGCTGAGGACAGCAGGAGCAGCTGACAGGAGAGTCTCCCGCACTTTGAGTGGCTCCCTCTGCCTGCTCTGCCCCTGCTGCGGCGATTGGAACTGAACCATTCGCTAATGCTACCTTGACTGGAAAGGAGGGCAGGAAGTCTGCATGACCCATTCAGCCAGCCAGCAGTAGGAATACAGCCCGCCAAGAGGTTCTCTATCACAGCCAGATGTTAACCGAAAGCCTCAAATCTCAGGGATTTCATTAAATGTGAGAATCACACCTTCTTCTTATCACCTGCAAAAAGCTGCAGGCTCCCTGAGGGAGAATGACAGCTCCACTGGCTGAGTGCCTCTTTCCTGACTCCCTGCTGACATCTTTCAATAGGGCTGATGCCATGAAAAGGATCTTGTTTCTACTCTTGAGAGGCCTCAGGACAGGAAGCATTCACATGGAAGGAAAGAGAACATTTTCTGTGAGCATTCATCTCTGCCACTGCCACGGTTACACTTCCAGCAATGAAAAGTTCCTCCACTTCTGAAGTACAATTGTCTTGCAAACAGCTGCTCCAGCTTGATTTTGCAGACAGTTTTCAAAACATTTCAGGCAAAAACTTCTTCTTAGCCCACCCACAAATTTTCATTTGTATCTCTCACACTGGCTGAAGCAAATCTCTCATAATTATCCATAATTTCTCCCATTCTTTATATCATAACATGATAGAATTTTAGAATTGGCGGGAGTGAAGTTTTTGGAATAGCCTTTCTTTCATGGAATTTATTTATTTATGATAGCAACAATAAAATTGTTACCAAACCAGGTTTGTTTGCCCAACAGGCAGCAATCCAAAAGCTGAGACATCGAGGTTTGCAACAGAGAAAGGGTTTATTCATAAGGCAGCCAAGCAAGCAGACAGGAGAACAAGTCTCAGATCTGCCTGCCCAAAGGCAAGGAGCTTCAGATATTTATGAGTAAAGAGTATAGGGTGGTCGGAAGTGCAGGGGAAGGTGATCGGAGGCAGGAAAAAGGTGAGTAATTGGTGCTCTGAGTCACATGCTTCTTCATGGGAGGCATGTTCAGAAAATGGCGACATTAGCATGATCTGAGGTTGGGGTTTTTGTCCCTCTGACAACAAAAGGTCATCCATCGGACACCTGCCCAGGCCCGTTAGAGGGGTGGTGGTTCCACCCAGTCTATAAACTGGCTTGAGGGACTTCCCTGGTGGTGCAGTGGTTAATAATCCGCCTGCCAATGAAGGGGACACGGGTTTGAGCCCTGGTCCGGGAAGATCCCACATGCCGTGGAGCAACTAAGCCCGTGCACCACAACTGAGCCTGCGCTCTAGAGCCCGTGAGCCACAACTACTGAGCCCGCGTGCCATAACTACTGAAGCCCGCGTGCCTAGAGACCGTGCTCCGCAACAAGAGGAGCCACCGAAATGAGAAGCCCGCGCACCGCAACGAAGAGTAGCTCCCATTCACCGCAACTAGAGAAAGCCCGCGTGCAGCAACAAAGACCCAATGCAGCCAAAAATAAATAAATAAAATAAATTTAAATAAATAAATAAATAAACTGGCTTGAACTCGAACTGGACAAGAGCTGACTCTAAGTTCCTGAAAAACAATTTCAGCAACTGTTAGTATAGCGACTCATATCAAAGGTCTTAGCTACAGAGGGGCCGTTAAAGGAGTCTTGTGACATATTGTCTAAGTTATGTGACACTTGGAGGGTATGTAATTTGCAGAACGATTAAGGCAAGCTTGATTGGTGAAGGCAGGTTATAGAATATTTGCTAAGCAAGTTATAGCTCAAAGATTCTAATTGATGACTGTCCCTTGGTTTCAAAATATAACCTCATGTGATTGAAGATGCAAAGAATAAGGCCAACTGAGCATATGCTGTATTTGATTTAGTAGATTATTTCCTTTAACTTCCATCCAGTGATAAACGGAATATTTATAAATGGAATATTTCCTGCCATATCAATAAACAAAGGATGTCACAGTCACCAATGATTACAGCCCTCCAACATAAGCTGGTCAGCCCTGAGGAAACTCCGGGCTGTAAAGAACACCTGCCATCTGCCGCCATCAGACTGCAGCCACTCCCTGCGGTGAGCGCAGAGGAAACTCAGGATGTGAAAATACAGGCCCCAGATGGCTAAGGTGCATATCAAAGGAATGATTTCAGTGAGCCCAGACTCTTGCATCTTCCCATACAAAGAGAAGTGCTAAATTCCTTAACTTGAGATATCTGGTTTTCTATATTTAACAATAATCTTTTGATGTTCCCAGTTACCTATCCTTTGTGGCAAAACTCCTCTATATCCCGGCTCCTCCCCTCGCCTCCTCCGAGCAGTTTCTCAGCGTTATCTGAGATGCTGTCTCCCGGAATGCAGTCCTTATTTTGCCCCAAATAAAACTTAACTCACAACTCTCACACTGTGCATATATATTTTTTTAAGTCAATCCCAGCAACTCTTCATGGCCAATGTAATAAAGGTGGTGGAAACCGGCCACAGTCTAGACACAGTGTGAGGCTCAAGTTGGTGGCAGCACTGCTCTTCCAAAAGTGCGATAATATTTTGGCATTTGAAGATAGGGTAGCATCTTGCTTCTGTGAATGTTCAGTGATGCATTGCCCCTAGAGCACCCAAATAGGAAGCACTGGCCCACTGCTTCCCTTGGGAAGCTTTCTTCTTGTAACATATTGAGAAATTATATCGGGAAAGAGAAATGTCTCCTCCAAAGACTAGACCTACCTGTTCCTCTGGGATCACCCTTATTTTATCACTACACTCAGTATCAGCTACATAATTTGTAAGACCTGGTGCAAAATGAAGATATAAGTCCCCTTGTTCAAAATTATTAAGAATTTCAAGACAGAAGAGTCATCAACCAAAGACAGGGTCCTTCTAAGCATGGGCCCCCGTGTGACTGCTGTTGGGGAGAAAACATAATTTTTCCTCTACCCTTCTAGGTGCTTGCCTGACACCTCCCCCTTCCATAATAAAGAACAGATTAACCCGAGAAAAACAAACAATAATATGTATACCACCTATATACATGGGAGATACCCTGGAAAACTAAGTAACTCTGAAATGGTTCAAGCCACCACCTTAAACACCATCTACAGCTAAAGAAAGATAAAAGAAGAGGTGTGTGTGCTGGGGGTGGGGGGGGGGGTGGGGAGGTGGGTGGTATCCAGTTATGGGAGGTGACCAGGAAAAGTATAAAAAAGAAGGGCAAACTCGTTATGCATATTTAAGTCCTTACCTTCTCCAACAATAAGAGTTTCCAGAGATTTAGTCATCCTCCTCTTCCAGGTACAGAGAGGGGACACCCTTACAAATGGAGATTTCCCTTATAAATGTCAATGTCTCTTACAAAAGGGTAACTCCTACTCAGTTTTCAGAGCTTCTCCTGCTTCTGCTGTTTCTTAAAAATAGTCAGCCTTACACCAAAGAGGCATATTTGTGGGCAAATTCTGCTCCCCTTTATTGCACAAGTCTCACATCTAGGAACCTAGCTCTGACTATATTATATTCTTTTCTGTCCTGTCATCCCCTAAAGTCCAGCATTCTTGGTCAATTTAAATGCACAACTTATTGTCACAAGAGTGGGGAGGTACTTTAGAGAACACATTACCTAGAACTGAAATAATTTTAAAATGTAATTTCATGTTATCTATTAATTTGGCATTGGCTTAATTCATTAAATGAGCCCTCTTGGCTTTCACTCCTTTTTCTGTTGGCAGGGTCCATCTCTAACCTTAAGTTTTGGAGTTACTGGTTTAACCTGCTAGTCTGTCCTACTTATGTCCCTAAACTGAAGATGTTCCATTATTTTCACTCCCTAGACAAACAATGTCTTTTCTTGTCTGATACCAGGTTCATCCCTTCTCGATTTTAACTTGGTTCTTTTAAACACTCTTTCTCATTTTCAGTGTTTCTCAACCCCTTTCCCCCCTTTTTAAACTTTATTTTCCCCCTATGGAACGTTTTTGGATAACTTTTTCCTAATTGCACCCTCTATGAAATTTTACTACTACAGATACACTATAGCATATAGCATATATACATATACATATAATATATACTATTTTATATGTGTATCAACAAAAATTGATTCCTTTGTGGTGAAAAAAGGTACTCATATATAAATATATATGTATATGTATAGGTGTGTGTATACATATACATGGATATGTGTGTATACAGTGTAAAAGGAAAATCAAAATGGGGTCCAGTTTGCAGGGAGAGCTCCCCAAAATGGAGCTGGGGGGCCATTGAGGCAGGGGGACTTATGCACGTCTCAGCCTGGAGAGCATCTGAACTTTGACCGCTTATTGTCTTAACGCAGGCATCCAAAAACATCTGCCCAGTGTTCCAGAAATTCAAGATACTTATCAGACCCTTATCCTAAAATAACTCCTGTCAGCCTATCCCTTAAGGACAAATATTTCCTTTCTTGCATCAGAGGCAATCATAATTCCTACCAGACAACTTTAACAACTTGTGCTTTTGCCTTTGTAAATCCCTGAATTTTTCTCTTCCTTGGAACACTCTTTGAGTTTTACTGTGTCTCCTGAATTGCAATACCTAAGACCCCAAATAAACTCTTTTCTGATTTGCAGCCTTCTGTGTTTTTCTGGTCGACATTACATAGATGTAACTTTCTTCACCACACAAGAATCAATTTTTGTCCCTCAGGGAGTGATATTACCTCTTTTGAGAACATATGATCTAAAGAAACATGTCTCAGGATCATTTTCAACTCTACCTACACAAAGCTTCTCTCTCAAAAAATAACAACAACAAATCCAAAACACTAGCTTCCACATCCTCAGATTTCTTGACTGAGCTCAGAAAGCATACCATCAACTGGGAAGTTAGCCTACAAACTTTTGTGTACGATCACAAGTCTATGCTGTGAACCCATCTGCATTTTAATTACAATTTCATGTTCTTGACTTCTGAGGTCAATTCTATTCATGGCTACCCTTAGAAGGGGATGCTTTTAGGGGCATATATTAACACAAAGATAGTGATGGGGTTCAGGACAAACTACTCCAAAATATGGTAACTTTGCATACTGAATATTTTAAGCTGAAAGAGTTTGAAAAAACAGCAGAAGCAGGAAGGTTAGTCTGACTTTTCCTCTACCCTTCTCCCCTGAAACTGGTCATAAACCCTCATGTAAGCAGCACCCTCCCTACATCTGGAGGAAAGGAACATCCTTATTCCCAAAGACAAAGGGCCACAGAGCATAATTTGAACAAACAGGCCTTACTGTTTCCCTTGGTTTATTATACTCACTCCATACCCTTTGACCTATCACCTTTCTCCATGACTGTCCACTCTTCATCAAACCTAGCATGAAAATACTTGGGATTAACCATTTCTTCAAGTCTTCATTTCCTTATGAAGGCTCCTGTGTCACGTAAAGCTTATATTAAATAAATTTGTATGGTTTTCTCCTGTCAATCTGTCTGTCAGTTTAATTTTCACACCCAGCCAGGGACCCTAAGAGGGTGGAGAAGAAAAATGTTTCCTCCCTACAATACAAATTATTCCCTGCAATCATGAAAGGGCCATGATATTATGCAAACCCTAGAAAGATGAGCTTCCTTCCAGCTTGTCAATTTCATGAGAAATAGACTGATTGACATTCTCTGGAATATAGATAGATACCCATCATAAAGCCAGTTTCCAACACAAATGTCTTTTTCGCTGGATAATGGGAACACTGCCAGTCGGTTGGACAAAGAGTTGGATGGAAAATTACCTGAGGGAAAGAAAAAGTTACACTGATAAAGGACTCCAACACTTCTGGTCAGGTCTCAGGCAAGGAAAGAATGATCTAAAAGTAGTTGTAAAACACTAACATAAAGTACCACTTTTCCTAAAGACAAGATATAACTTTCCTGGATCTTTTTTGATGATATTCCATAGCTTGATAAATTATCTCTTCTCCTGCATGAAGACACAGCAAGAAGATTAAAGTAACTACAAAGTATTTACTTCCATATAGCAACCAGCTAACCATGGAATGCAGTTTAAGTCAGCTTGAAACAGCATAATTTGAAGCAATTTTTTCTCTTCGAATTATATTGCTTGGGCCACCTTGAAATTATATTGCTAAAGCAAGACAGATAAAAATCAACCCCTCATTTTATTTTGTTATATCAGTTTCTTATATGTCTAAACCTACCATAACAACTCCCCCGCAAAAAAAGAGAGATACAAGTTTTCTTTTTCCATCTAAGGAGGAGCTATATAGTAAGCAATGAAAGACCAAACAGGAAAGGATATGAGAGAAACTGAAAGCAGAGTCTGTCAAGAACATATGCTTCCTGGATGGAAAATCAGGAAACAATAATTCACAGGGTAGAACCCCATGATATTTATTGCTTATTCTTGGCTTTTAAGTCTTTGCTCAACAAATGGTCATTGAGTACCTATTATATACAAATGATTATGCTAGATGTTCTATGAGATTGGACTCACGCTATAGAAGATATTTCTTCTAATCCTGTCTTCTGAAATATTTATATATATATTTTCAAGGTTTGCTCTCAATTGCAATTAAAGGCTCCCTCCATTTCCCCACCTCCCATCCACCACAGACCGAGCTCTAAGGCTCTTTCATAATTAGCTGCAAATGGCTGTGAATAAGGCACATCCAGGAACATACATAGTGACTAACCTTCACGGGTCTATAAAATATTCAGTGGTTCAGTATCATTTCTCCTAGTTATATTAATCTAAGTTTGGAGTGAGAAAGGAAGCAGGGAAGATGTAGTTGGACCTCTTAACTGAGAAACTATGTTTCTCAGAGACTCAAGCCCTCCAGCTTATAGTTTTTTGTTGGTGTAAGAGCTATGTCGGCTTCACCATTTGGGGTACAAGTAAGGTCACTTTTAGTTTTTCCAATTAATTACTTAAAATACCACCTCCTGGTATAAATAAGGGAATATTCAGCACCTGTCTCCTAATGCTTTCCGTCATCACAAATAATACAAGAATCTCCGTGGGGACGACAGTCCTTGTCAGGAGCCAGCATTCTCCATCCACTCTCTATACTACTATTCTGCTTTATTTTCCTCATTTTGATCCCATCTTAAATTATCGAATTTCCTTAGTTGCTTGTTTATTTTATGCCTCTGCTACTAGAATTTAAGCTCCTTAAAGGCAGAGATTATGTCTGTTTTGTTTGTTGCTATATCCCCAGTGCCTGGAGATGAGATGAGATCTCATTACACTGTAGTCACTCAATAAATATTTATTAAATGAATATTTGAATTGTCAAGGCAATATCACTAGTGAAAAGAAGTCTCATCTAGTTCTAAGCATCCTTGCCCACTGCTGCATTGGTTTTATTAGTCCAGACATCTGTACATTTGCAGTGATGCTGCACACTTACATTTGCTAAGTAGCAGACAATTTTATTTCCTAATCGCATTCTCAGCTTTTGCACTTGTAAGGGAGGAAAAAATAATTTTCCTTCTACCCTTCTAAATTCTTGGCTGGGGCTCCTATAACAAAAGACAGATTAACAAGAGAAAATGTGTCTACCTCATCTTGAGTACGACCTTTCAGAGTTCAAGAAACCCTTGGGTTATTGGGCCAGTTTCCTATATCTGTCCAGCTAAGTTCTCCCTTAGTTTTCTTGCTGGTTCTTTCCTGCTGACAAATCTCAATTAGGAGTATCAGAGTAGACAGAAGATTGTCTCCTTATAGTATTAAATCTCAAAAGGGAAGAGGTCGGGGTCTCTAATTTTTCCCTCCGGTATAGTCTTTAGCAAATTTATCAGTGACCAGTTTTGCTTATCAAAGTATATTTGGAAAAGAGGCCTTCCAGGTCACAAAAGGTCCTCTTGCCCATTTCCAGGGCAGTGGGTGACTACTAAAATTACATTTGTATAACTAAAGGGGGTTACTCAAGGACTGCTCTCTAAACAAAGATTTGCTCTGAGGTGAATCTGTGTATCCCTCTAAATCTAGGTGGGGTACCCTGCAATGTGTGGTCGGATCTAACTCTTCTTTAGAAATGCATGTTTGAGCACAGCTGCTGGGAGAGCCAGCTCTCAGGAGTCAGCTCGGTTTGGGGCTTGCCTCTGCTGAAAAGAGCCAATATCCTACCCCTCCTGAGGGACTGCCCACATAAATGACTGATCTGTGTGCGAGGAGAACCGACTGGCCCTCTCACATCAACTTGGAACAGCTCTGCAGCTTCAGAATTCTCTGCAGAGTTGGTTGCCACTTCTATCAAGTCTACATTGCAGTTCAACTTCTCCCTCTGACCAATTCTGCTTCCTACCCTTTTCTTCCATGGTTGTTTTTCCTAAGAGTCCTCCCAAATAAACCTTTTGCAGGCAGACACACAAGACAGCTGGTAAAAGCTGCTATTTTTATTGCTGAAAAACTCATCCCATTATAATGGGAAATAATCTGTGACAATGTACTTACACTTTGTTTACAACTGGAAATTAAATATAGTTTCAGTGGTGGGTCCAAGCAATGTCTAAGGTTTTGTTGGAATAGAATGAAATAAAAAAGATAGATGAAAGGAAAGAAGTGAGAGAATAGTTCAAATGACTAGAGAGCGGATGAAATCAAGATTGAAATGTATCAGGGAAAGAGGCAGATGGCTGGCCCCAGATTTTGCATGCAGTGCTGACTGGTGATTCAAATAGTAATTCACATTTACATTTTGTTTTACAATTTCTAAAGAATTTTTATATACATTGACGTATTTTGACATCTCAATAGATCTGGGGTGAAGGAGGTAAAAAAAATATTAGATTTGTAAGAATCAGTGAGAGTCCTGTAATACCCCCGTCTCTCCAATGTAAGAATATACCTTAGATTTCTCATCTATAGGGATTCTGTGAGAATGAAGTGAAATATTATTTGTAAAATATTTAAGGTAGTGTTCAAATATAATTAATGTCTGATCAATGTTAGCTGACACCATCATCATCCCTCCCAGTCCCTTTATAACATCCTTTCTGAAGACAGAGGATAGAACTTTATAGTTCATTATTGAGTTTCCCATCTTACCAATTTTGGAATTTTTACTCAGGAAGGGAAAAACTCTACTCTAGACAAATGAGATAGTGTTACAGGCAAAACTAAACCTCATGAGTGTCTGTCCAAAGCCTGTTCCAAAAGCCTTCACAAAGTATTGGAACTCTGCATTAAATCTGAGAATCTTACTCCTTCCACTTGGTAGATACCAAAACTGAGAAACCATGAGAAGTGATATGATCTCAGTTAGAATGTGAGACAAAATCTTCAAGGAATTTCTGTTCCCTGGATACTCAATCCAACCCATCCTATAGCAAGGGTGAAATAAACACTAGGCATTACACATTCAATAGGGCCACAATGGACTGGATCCTTATGCTATGGGATCAGTGAGATCTATAACAGAAACATAAATAAGGTTCTTGATGTAAGTTGATACACATTACTGACTTAACACCCTTAAACCTCTCTCCCCATCCATACCCTTGTCTAAACCTTTTCCCTTCCCCCCCTCTTCCCCCTCCCAATTTTTTTATAAAACAAAATGACATGTTGCATTTGTTTCCTTAATGCCTTGGAGATGCTGTTCAGTTGGTTTTTATTTACTTATCTATTTACTTTTTGGGTTTTAAGATGGAGGTTAATTGAGGAGATTTGCGCAGGCTTGTGAGGAGCTTTGCGCAGGCTTGTGAGGAGCTTTGGGTATTAACAAGCTATTAGCTTCTGAGATCCTTTAGTCCTGATACTGAGTCACTCTTGTCCACAATATCTGGAGTGAAGTAAAGGGTCTGCCAAGAGTCTCTCTTAGATCAAAACATGTATCTCATATTTTAGCACTGCTTAGGAAAGCCAAACTCATCATTTGGCAGGTTCTGGCTACATTTCCTAAATTTTAATTTTAATCTTAACAGATAAAACTTTAGATCTCCACTACTAAGGGAAAAGTTGAAGAGCTGTTGAGCTGTTTTGTAACTTTATACTTGTTAAGAGACAAAAGGAACGACAACAAATCTCTCAGCACCCAGTTCTCTGAATGAGGACAGTGATAAAGACTGAGATGTTGCAGGATTTTTTACTGTGGTCTTGCTTAGTGGGTACAAAGAATGCTGGCCATAGTAAAACTGTGGCATATCTAGAACCCACATTTCTCTTCTCATTTTGTGAAAATAGATGTCAGAGCGAGCAGGATTGAAGAAAAAAAATATATGAAGTCCTTACCCAGGTACAGCCCTGAGGAGAACCCTGGATGTTTGAACCCTAAAATATGGAAGATACTTGGAAAATGATTACATTCATTTCCTTTCTTCTTATTTAGCCTTTCTGGAAAATTAGATACAAAATGCAGGGAAGTTTCAGTTACTCTTGGTGGAATGGTTTGCCTAAGGTCTCTCAGTGCTAGTAGTGGAAATCAAGAATTGAAAGCAGAAGGAATATCTTGACGTGAATCCACGTGATGACCTTTAACGTTTCTGAATAATCTACTTTTTGTTGCTGACACCAATTTCTAACACCTCCCTCTTGGCCCCCAAACCTGAGATCCTATAGAGGTCTCTTTGTAATTGTTTTATAAGCAGGTCTTAAATTTTAAGGTTTCTCATAAAAACAACAATAGTGACAACAAAGATCAAATAGGTATGTTCAACTTTATAGAAAAATTAAATATTTTTTCCCTGAGGCCAAAGAACTTTATGTAGTGTTTAGACCAAGAATCAATTTTGGAGGCAAACTATAAGAACCTCTAAGGCAAGTTTCTAAAATGGAAATGTTGAAAAAGTCCCTGTAACAAAATCACCACTGGAAAAGGGAGCCAGCCTTTGAAAGGTCTGTTTTCCTCCTCTCAGATCTTTGCTCAGAACTGAAATTGCTCCTTTGCCAACCCAAAGAGAGGCAGTTTTTGAGCCTTTTGTTGAAAAGAGAGCCTACAGCTGACAGTAAAGTAAGACTCTGTCAATAGCAAGGACAGGGTGATTTTTATTTCATTTATTTTATTTTTACTATGTTTTTTGTTTGTGTGCAACTTTTCAAAAAATTTCCCAACATTTTATTAATGAAAAAATTTTAAATATATTGAGAAGTTGAAAGGCTTGTAGGATGAACACCCATGTACTCTCTACTAGATTTTACAATTCACATTTTACTCAACTTATTAAATACATCCACCAACCATCCTTCTCGCTCTACAGCAGTCCATCTTATTTTGTTGATGCATTTTACAGTAAGTTATAGAAACACTTTATACCATTACACATGTTAACATGAGTGTCATTAGTTTTCTTGTTTTTATTCATTCACAATTGATTGCAAGAAAGCTTTGTAAAGAATCTAGACATTCTGAGGTAGATCCATAGCAGTGGTGCCCATGCTCGACTTTTACAATTATTTTGATGTAGTATCAAAGAAGACGATCTACAATGATCTAAAATGGCTATTAAATTACTCCTCCCTTCTCCAGTTGCGTGTCTGTGTGAGGGCAGATTTTCTGCATATATAGCAACCAAAAACACCCAAGTCCTAACAGATTAAATTCAGAAGCAAATATGAGAATCTGGTTGTCTTCTATTTAGGCCATAAAAGAGATTTACAAAAATGTAAAACCAGTGTCATTCTTTTCATTTTTTTTTTGTTATTTTTCAGAGTTACTCTCCATGTTAATTTAATGGCCTTATGATTGCCATTTTAAAATAAATCAATAATATTTATTTCTTTCACTGTTAATTTCTAATAAGATATAGATAAATAAATATAACTTTATAAACAAAAGCTCTTTGGTATGCTCAGGAATTTTCTACTTGGTCCCATTAGCTTTCTGTCTTATACAAATGGGTCAAAATCTCCTGCCCAAACACTTCGTTTTTTCTACTACTTTCAGCACTCTTGTGGTGTTATTCCCTTTTAATACTTTTATATACTAGGAGTATAAAGAATAAAAGTAATACTATAGTTATATAATAAACAGTGTTATTATTATTACTACCATCATCATTGTTATTTCAGTAGAATTTGGAGTGAAACAGGAGTTTAACCATGGAGTCAAAAAAGCTACCCTATTTAAAATAAATCATAACGTCTAAAATATTACTTTTTAGATCAAATATATAAACTGGGGTGTGATTTTTGAAAGAATCATTCATTTTATGAAAGAATTAATTGATACATATGAGAGATAAAGATATACATACATCCTTTAATATAATTTCTATATGTATGTTCAGAGATTAAGTGCAGAAAAAAGCATGATGTAATAGGAAAAAAACAAAATCCAGGAGTCTTAAAAAGTTACTGTTTGGCTGTGTGTTTTGAGCTCCAACTTTATATTTTTGTGATTCAGCTCTCCCATTTGAAATGGAAGTCACATCAAAGTTCCTAGAAGGTTCTTTTGGTCTGCACATTACTATGCTGCTTCATTTCATTTAGTAATAAATTTAAAAAGTTATCATCTATTACATTAAAAACCTTTAGCTAGGGGCTTCCCTGCTGGCGCAGTGGTTGAGAGTCCACCTGCCGATGCAGGGGACACGGGTTCGTGCCCCGGTCCGGGAGGATCCCACATGCCGCAGAGCGGCTGGGCCCGTGAGCCATGGCCACTGAGCCTGCGCGTCCGGAGCCTGTGCTCCGCAACGGGAGAGGCCGCAACAGTGAGAGGCCCGTGTACCGCAAAAAAAAAAAAAACAACCTTTAGCTAGGAATGTTGAGGGATGCAGATATATATATATATGAAATATAATTCTCACCCACAATAAATTCATAATTTTTTTGGATATGTAGAAAGTTTAAATAAAAAGTTAACAGTAATGGGATTTTTGAATTTTCTTTCTTTTCCTTTCTCCCTTTCTTTCTTTTCTCTGTGGAAATAAACAAAGACTAACCAAATGAGAAAAGCAGAGGCTATTTATTCAGAGCTGCTACAGCAAGGGAGCCAGACACTGTCACTTGCATTTGGCAGAGACTCAAGGGCAGGCAGAGGAGTGGGACAGCTTTACAGTGGAAGGAAGCGAAGGGCTCAGGTATGCTACAATTGGAGGCTGTCGGCATGAGGAAACTAGGTAGACCAACTAGAAGTAGGGCATCCTATGCAGTTGGTAGGGGTGCATATTTGACTTTCGCTGGTTGGTGCTAAGTTGGAAGTGAGGACAAAAATGACAGAAGCTGTCAGTTATTAACCAAACCCTGGTCACTTGGGGTGGATTATTACAGAAATTACTGGTTAGCTTCCTGGATTGTTACTAGAGATAGCAATCCTACTTCCTGTAAGTCTTACTTGTAGCAGGTTAGCATCTTGAGCTGGTTCTTGTGGATGAGGAGTTTGGTTTCTGGGCAGGTTGTTGCAAGTTGTGGGTCAGAAGTCTATTTTTATATAAGGTCTGGCCATTGTCCATTTGTATACTTATCCTCCCTCTCTCTGTTCTCTCCTTCCATCCATCCCCCCTCCCTTTTCCTTCCTAGTGTTTGTTTCTGGTTTTGTTTTTCTGGCTTCTGAGAGGGAGAGGAAAAGGAGAAAGAAGAAAGGGCAGAGGAGAAACAGAAAGAGAACAATGATGGGATAGAGTGAGTCTGGGACTTAATGTGTTATCAAAGTGTCCCCACAGTGAGGTCAATAAAGGACATTTTTAAAAGAGGAAGCCAAATATTTAATATGAAGTTATACATATGCTGCACTCTAAATACCACGTGTCACTCTCTCCCTTCCTCCCTCAAATTGCAGTCCCTGACTCCCAAGAGGACCACAGTAGAAAGTACACCTGTGTGTGTGTGTGTGTGTGTGTGTGTGTGTGTGTGTGTGCGCACGCTTGGTGCTTTGCCAAAAATGAGCAAGTAGTTAAGATTACTCACACAGATGCCTGGATAGGTTAGTTAGGTTAATCTTCAATTAGCATGTTCCACCATGCCTGATAAGGACCAGAGTTCACTGTTGACCATAAAGAAATAAAAAGGGAAAGTCAAAATTGGTTAATCTGAAAACCTTAGCGCATGCCCCTGAGGTAGCTACAATGAGTAAGTAGTTAACTGTAGCAGATGACCTGAGTCTCACCTACCCCTCCTCATTTCTAGCAAGCTGTCCTTTTCAGAACTGCCTCTCTGAGTGATGAAAACACTCTCTGTGACATGTGAATTTGCCCTTGAATACAGGCCCAACCAAGCTGTTAAAGTTCACACTCTTTGGTCTGTGATTTACTCCATTTTATAGTTTTCAGCCCTGTGCAACTCCACCCACTCAAGATGCTTGCCTCTGACTCCGTTGCAAGATTTCAATTTTAGATTTATAGCTAAAGGTAGCAAACATTTTTATAAAGCAAACAAAAACAAACAAAAAAACAACCAAAAAAAACCTCCCAAGAAATAGGGAAGGCCCATAAAGTTTGATTTATTCTCCCCACAAATTCAGTTAGATCTTTGGGAAAGAAAACCATAAGAAATAGAAAAAGTACTAAAACCCAGTTGGAGGCTTCTGATCCACTGAGCCATTTAAAATAGAGACTGTTCATTTTGATCTTACCAAGATGGCCATTCGCTTTTCATGGGGAAGGAGGAAGGCAGTGATTCCTCCAACATTTCAGATTTTGAAATCTATCATTTGATTCTTAAGCCACATGTCTCCCTCCTTCTAAAATCCGTGCTTTATTCACTTCTTTGAATTTTAATTCAGTTTGAGAACATTTTGTTGGAGGAGAGTATACTAAAATGACTAAGGGCACTGGAGTCAGCATGGTTTTAAATCTTGGCTCTATCGCTTACTAGCTATATGATCTAGAAAAGTTTTTAAATTTATCTGCACCTCAATTTTCTTCATTAATGAAATGGGATAATAACTGTCTGGCTCATTAGTTTTCTATAGAGTTAAATGAGATGATTTATAGAAAGTTCTTAGTGTAGTCTCTCTCTCGCATATACCAAGGTCTCAGTCAATATTAAAAGTAATAATGGGTAAAAACTGGAGAAACAGGAATCACTGCTTTAAGGAATATGGTGTTCAAGAAGCAAATGTTAGGAGAAAGAGACATTCAATAGGTAATGTATTTCAAGCTTTCTGATACTGATATTTTTAAACTATTTGTTCTTTAATTTCCTAGTCTTGCTAAAATTTAATTTGCTTGAACGTACAGATAGACACTATGTTTCATGCTTAGGGTATTATGGATATTATTTATATTTTCTGTCCCTCCCAGGGTTCTTTATAATAATAATAGTAACATAAATTATTATTATTTTTAAGATTTTGTGGCTGTGATACAGACTTTAGGTTAAAGACTTATCATAAAGAGTGACTGACTACTAGAAATGTTCATTAATTAAAGTCATGTTTCTCTTCCTCTAGTCATGTATAACCATTTGTCTATTTGTCTGTTTCTGAGGACTCCCAAATTTATTAAAAAAATCATTATTGGGAGTGTGAATGGTCCTAACAAGGGGCCACTCTTGGTCAATATTATTTATTGAATTAAGTGTTTTGAAAGGCCAGGAAACTCAAGCAACAAAGTAACTAAATGTTACAATAAATGATTATCATAACTCCAAACGTAACTGTTATCTCTAGACCACCAGCTTTTCTGTTAACTTCATACCAGAACAAGTATCTGGTCCTGTTCATTTCCATATTCTCACAATCAAGCCCTGTGACACATGGTAGGCGTGTGATATTTATTAAAATGAATTAAAATAAATTATCACAATTCCCTTTTCAAGAGCATGGCCATTACTGAACATCAAAGATTTGAGTAAAAGGAAACTATTCTCGTTAGACTAAATAATAAGGTTTCTTCCCTGCTGTGGGATATTATAAATTTTGAATTGAAAAGTAGGTGGTTTGGGAGATGAAAGGTTATTCCAGAATACTGAATTTATATAAAAAGCCCAATGATTAAGGTAAAAGAAAAAAAATCAAAAAGTTCACTTTTTTTCTTAACTAGAAAAAAATTAAGAGACCAAAAAGTCACTAAAAGATGTTGCTTGATTGAAATAAGAAACATGAAAAATAAAGAAAATATAAAAAATGTATGTTCTAGTTTATTGTTCATATTTTGAACCTGATGTTATATTCTTTAAGTTTTCCTATCCATCCATCCATTCACACTTCCATCCATTCAACAACAACAAAAATATATATTGAGTTCTTACTAAAGGGAAGTTCCCAACAGACTCTGTCCAAGTTTCATGGAAAATCCGACCTTGTGAGGCAGTGGAGATGAGACAGGCACAGACCGAAGTAACATGTGAGAAGACCGAAGTGTACATGTGAAAAGGAGATGGGTGCTTTGAAGAAAAGGAATCTAGTTTAGCCTGTGGGTCAGGAAAAGCTTGTCTCAGGAAGTGGTATCTGAGTAGAGGTCTGGGGTGATTATGACTTTATTTAATAACAAAGGAAGGGTATGCACACATAGGGACCTGCACAAGTCAAGTTCCTGTTACAGAGGGAATGTGGCACATTGGAGGAATTTCAGAAGGGCTAGTGTGGCAAGATTCCAGAGAGTGAGGCAAAGAATATGGAGAAAGAGTAGTCAACGATGGTCAGGAGCTGGGCCACAGTCCCATAAAGACTTTGTTTTCCTTATCCTTAGAGGAGTGGGAAACACTAAACGTTTTTGACAGGAACGGCTTGAGGGAACACAGTCATATACTCAATGTAGCTTCATTTTGGAAAATAAATTATAGATTTGGAGGACCCAGTAATAGGCTATTATAGGACTCCAGGTGAGAGAAGATGGTAGCTTGGGCTATGTTAGCAACCATTAAGATGGAAAGAAGGCATGGAATTTGAAAGATATTCACAGTAAAAAAGGCTCTGAAGGGACCGTGGCAATGAAGGGAAATGTAGGTTGGTGAAGAGGAGAGTCAAGTTTTGCCCCAAGGAGTCTGGTTTATATAACTGGGTGAATGATAATGCTATTCTACTGAGATCAAAGGCACTGAACAAGAACCAAATGTTTTCCCCCTGTACATGGACAGTGCATCATAGAATCAGTTTTAATTATGTTGTATGTAAAGTATATTTGAGGTATCCAGGTAGAGGTCCTGGGTAGGCAGTTATACACAAGGTTCTGGAGCTCAGAAGGGAGGCCTGGGCTGAAGGTCACTGGCATATTAATACTACTTAAAAGCACGGGGTAGGATAAAATTCCTAAGTGGTATTGTAGAGTGAAAGGAAGGGGAGATTCTGAACTTTAAGACAACACATTATTCAATGCCTGGGTAGAGGAAGAAGAATTTTCTATGAAGCATAAAGAGAGTAATCAGAGAGGCAGGAAGAAAACAAAGATATTTAGCTCTCACGTGCAAGTTCTTTTCAAAGCCTTGACTTCACTGGATGCACATGGTTAATGAGAAAATGCTTTGTTTGCTACATTATTTCTGCCATACTTATGGTTTCTGGCAAGTAATTTATTTAGTCACTGTGTTGTTTCTGAGCACTATAGTCTTCTTTACTCACTCAATGTGTAAAGTGTTTTAAAAACCTTGCAACCATCAAAGTAAAAGATGCAGCACGGTGCCTCATCTTCCAGCACTGCCGCAGGGCTCAATAATCTATAGATCATGTAATAATTTCATTTAGCAGCACAATAAAAGTCAAATTAGTTTCCATGAGACAGTTATGTATGATAATCTGGATTACTGTGGCCTCCTACTGACTATATTAGCATTGTAATGCTATTTCCACTTCTGGGATTCTGGTGGAATTATTTCTTTCAGTTTATATTTATTGAATAATTATGAAAACTGAGTTCTTAAAGTCTTGAAGAAGTGGATTTATACCAAAAAAAAAAATTAATGTGCAGTGATAATGATCTTAACTTCCAATGTATCACTCTCTCCTTTAAAGAAGTGACTTTAACTGCCAGAGTTTCAAAGTAGTTGAAAATGTATCTTAGTGAGTTTGCAGCTAAACACTGACAGCTAAAGCCTGTGTCTCCACCTGCTAGGGCCAGCATTTGCCAGAGGCTTTCAAAGCCATGTCTCAGTGTAAGTCGGAGTTCATGCAAAACTTAAGTATAAGAAACTTGTTTACCTGTCAGGGATTGATAGGACTGCTTAAAAAGCCAGGACTTTTCAATGCAAATCCCAAACAAATCCTAGTGGACACTTCTGTAGAAATCGACAAGCTTAATATTTATAAGAAAATGCAAAAGGCCTAGAATAGCCAAAGAATTTTTAAAAAGAATAACAAAATTGGAATTCTCATTCTACCTAATTTCAACACTTATACCATAAAGTTACAATAAATAATCAAGATAGTTTGGTTTGGGCAAAAAGATAGACATGTAGATCCAATGAACAACAGATACGCCAGAAACATACCCAGACGTATATGGTCAACATATTTTTGGACAAATTGCAAGCATGATTCAGTGAGAGAAAGGAAAGTGTTTTCAGTAAGTGGTGCTGGATCAATTTGATATCCATACGGAAAAAAAAGTATACCTTATACCACCTCATACACAAAGATGAATTTAAAATGGATCATAGGCCTAAATGAGAAACCTAAAACTATAAAACTACTAGAGGAAAACATAAGAGAAAATCTGTTATGGCCTTGTGGTAGAAAAAGATTTATTAAATAAAACACAGAAGTATGAATCGTAAAAGAAAAACTTGACATTTTGGATCAAAATTAAAATTAGAAATGTTTGCTATTTAAAAGACATCATTTAAAAAACCCAAACAAAAGACATAGACTGGGAGAAAACATTTACCACATATATGTCAGATAAAGGAGATATATATATATATATATATATAATATATAATATTTAAAACTCTTTGAATTCAATAAGACAGACAACTCATTTTAAAAATAGGCAAAAAAAGGGCTTCCCTGGTGGCGCGCTGGTTGAGGGTCCGCCTGCCGATGCAGGGGACACGGGTTCGTGCCCCGGTCCAGGAGGATCCCACATGCCATGGAGCGGCTGGGCCCGGGAGCCGTGGCCACTGGGCCTGCGCGTCCGGAGCCTGTGCTCCGCAGCTGGAGAGGCCACAACAGTGAGAGGTCCGTGTACCGAAAAAAAAAAAATAGGCAAAAAAAATAGGCAAAAGATTTGAACAGATGCTTAACAAAAGAAGATATATGAATGAGTAATAAACACACAGGAAAATGCTTAACATCTTTAGTTAGCAAAAAAAAATGCAAATTGAAACACAATTATATTCTACTACACTCCCATTAGAATACCTAAAATTAAAAAGACAGAACATCAAGTGTTGAAAAGAGTATGATATAACTGAAACTCTTCAACATGACTACTGAGAAAGTAAAATGGTCAACCACTTAGGAAGACAGTTTGTTTCTTTAAAAGTTAAACCACAAACCTATCATACGATCAAGATAATTCCACTCTTAAGTATTTACCCAAGAGAAATGAACACATTTTTCACAAAAAGACTTATACACAAATGCTTATAGCATCTTTATCTACAGCCAAAACCTGAAATGATTAAACCAATTGTGGTGTATTCATACAGTGGAAGACTACTCAGCAATAAAAGAGGTACAAATCATGGTTATTAAAAAAAATGGATGACTCTCAAAAATTATGTTCAGTAAATTAAAGCAGTTAGAAAGACTACTTACTATATTATTCTATTCATAGAATATTCTTTAAAACAAAAACAGGTTCATAATGACAGAAAGGCCAGTGATTACCTGGAAACAGTGGTGAGGAAGGGCTGGATTACAAAAATGGCATGAGGAAACTTTGGGGGGTTATGAAAATGTTTGTCACTTTGCTTGTGGTGGTGGTATCATGAATGTGGGCATATGTTAAAATGTATCACGTTGTACACTTTTAATATGTACCTTATATTTTATTATATTTCCATTGTACCTCAACAAAATTGTACAGTTCCTAAGTGTAGGAGATAGGCAAATTACTTTATCTGAACCACACTTTTCTCAGCTAAAAATAGGGGGCAATAAGGATCCCCCTCATAGTGTTGTTATGATACAAAACGTCATTTATTTAATGTGCTGGACATTCTAATTATTAATGCTTAATTTTAACTCAAGGTTTAGAGCTAATTTCCAAAATATTGGAAATTCAAAAAACAGAGAAATGAGAAAAAAATGACACTAGGAGAAAATAAAGAGCCAAATCCAGAAAGAAAGAAAGTCCTCTGCAGGATAACAGAGTAGGGTTTTGTTGGTTATGTTTTGTTTTTTCAGTAAGACTCTGCTGTTGAAGAAGGAAAGAAAACAAACAAAAACTCTCTTCTAAAGCAAGAGACAATGATAGGATGTGTAATCATATGTGATGTTTGGCCCTGGATTGATTCTGGTTTGGACACCTGACTGCAAAGACATTTTGTGAACAATGAAAGGAATTTGAATATGGGCAGAATAGAGATAACGTTAGGGGATTACTAACTGTATCCACTGTGACCATGTTATTGAGGTGATATGGTAAACGTCCTTGTTCTTTAAAACGTGTTGCTTTATACTCTTGTTCTATACTACAGTTAAAGAAAAAAGAATTCTCGGTATCCATCATCTACTCAAACACATAAGGGAGAGAGAGAATACTGTCTCTAAGGAACACTCATGTGAAGGCAATAATATTTCACACCTCTTCAGAGATAAAGAAGCTGTAAGGAAGTTGTTCAAACTCCTTTAACTGTGCTTTATAAAGCAAGTCAACATATACCACATACTATGATGCTCCAGGTTGTCTGCCCTTAGATATGACACAAATTCACTGGCTGACCCTGAGTTCCATGTACTTTCTTTTTTTTAAAATAATTTAAATTCTTTTTTTTAAATAAATAAATTTATTTATTATTTATTTTATTTATTTTTGGCCGTGTTGGGTCTTCGTTGCTGCACGTGTGCTTTCTCTAGTTGCTGTGAGCGGGAGCTACTCTTTGTTGTGGTGTGTGGGCTTCTCACTGCAGTGGCTTCTCTTGTTGCACAGCACAGGCTCTAGGCATGCGGGCTTCAGTACTTGTGGCATGCAGATTCAGTAGTTGTGGCTCGTGGACTCTAGAGAGCTGGCTCAGTAGTTGTGGCGCATGGGCTTAGCTCCTCCACAGCATGTGGGATCTTCCTGGACCAGGGATGGAACCCAAGTCCCTTGCATTGGCAGGCAGATTCTTAACCACTGCTCCACCAGGGAAGTCCCCGTGTACTTTCTTATCCTCTACAAAACTTTCCTCCAAGTACACTGCAATGGAGAGCCCATCACTCTGCCTGAATTTTCAGAATACCTGGCTATAATCCCCAGTTATCTATATATGTTCCTCCCATACCTATCTTTTGATCTAGTGATCAGTCATCAATCTATCAGTAATTGAAGGTCAGGTACAGCCTGGCGTATCCTATGTAACAAATAAAAAAATGAAAGCACTCTTCATAGGATTAGTCAGCTGCTTCTCCATTTTCCAAAGCACTGTAGCTCATACTTTTTATTAAGTCACTTGGGTAATATACTTAGCTACCTTTCTAATTGTTGGACTTTTTTCAAGATTAACACTACTTATGGCAATCCTGGTATGGCTAAACATATCGACAATTAAGAAAGCATTCCACCTTAAGAAAAACATCAATCCTAGGAAGTTGCAGTATCCTCATATTCAGGTAAAATTTAATTTTCAATTTCTAAATACCAGGCCATTCTCTCTGTCTTCTTCAGCTGTTACCTAGGAGCTCCTGCTATGCCAGATTGCTCATCTCCATGCTTTGGTACATCTTTAAAGTGTTTCTTCACCCTTCTTACTTGCAGCTGCCACACTTCAGTTCACAAGACAGCATCGTTTGAGTATCCTGTTATTTTAGTGCTGCTGTGTGTGCCCAACTCAGCAAAGCTATGCACCAGAGAGCATCATTTCAGGGCTGTGAGACTTGACTCTGTAGCAGGAACCCAGTGAGAATGATCCTCTGCGGCATTTTTCATTAGGCACAGAGGAAAATAAAGGAAAGTAAAATATGCACTGTGTTTGCTACTCAAGATATGTTTATGGTAGGAATGGAAGGGTATAGAAAGTGAAAAGGGAAGAAGAGAAGGAAGGAATTAAGGAAGAAAGGAAGAAAGCAAGTGAGGTGATTAGTGGGAAACAGGAACAGGAAATGAGAGAAGATGGAACAGATTTATAGAAAGAAACTTGACTTTATTTCTCATTTAAGACTTCACGGGGGGCTTTCCTGGTGGTGCAGTGGTTAAGAATCCGCCTGCCAATGCAGGGGACACAGGTTTGAGCCCTGGTCCGGGAAGATCCCACATGCCACAGAGCAACTAAGTCCGTGCACCACAACTACTGAGTCTGTGCTCTAGAGCCCGTGAGCCACAACTACTGAGCCCACGTGCTAAAAAAAAAAAAAAAAAAAAAAGACTTCACCTTCTTGGAGAACTTACCCTCCCCAAAAGAAAGCAAAGCAAAGCTTGACAACGCTCAATCACCATTCTGTAAATGCTGGAACTTTTTTTTAAAATACATTTATTTATTTTTCTTTTGGGCTGCACTGAGTCTTCGTTGCTGCACACAGGCTTTCTCTAGTTGCCGCAAGCAGGGGCTACTCTTTGTCACAGTGCACAGACTTCTCCTTGTAGTGGCTTCTCTTGTTTCGGAGCACGGGTTCTAGGCACGCGGCTCAGTAGCTGTGGCATGTGGGCTTAGCTGCTCCGCAGCATGTGGGATTTTACCGGACCAGGGCTCGAACCCATGCCTCCTGCACTGGCAGGTGGATTCTTAACCACTGCGCCACCAGAGAAGCCCAAATGTTGGAACTTTTAAATTCTATGTTCTATTTAATTGCTAATTAGGTCCACCCAGGTGAGTAGAACAATCTTTTAAATGCTTCTCTTACTCAAATTGTATACAGACAACAACCAAATTGATTGAAAAAACTGATTGAAAAACATCATGAAATTAGTAACATGGAGTTTACCAAACGATTAACTTAAATATGCAGAGAGAGAAAGTGAATGCACACTATATGTACAGTGTGCAACGTTGGTGTTGACTCCTGCCTACTAAGAACACGGTAAATCTACAGTCAGGGATGTCTGTAATGAATTCTCTTTGCTTTAGCACACTCCAGACCTTATATTCTGATTCCATGCCATTTGTTAATTGTCTGTGCTGTTCTTAATCTTGGCCAAAATGGACTTTTTTCATGATTGTGGCTTTTAAAATAAATGAGTAGAATTCTCAGTCTCTCTCTACAACTGCAAAAATACCAGGATTTCAAGACAGATATTCATCATCAGCTGTAAATTCATAGCCCTATTTATCTCTCTTCTGATTTCCTATTTTACGTTAAAAGCTCTGTTTCATTCAGTCTTCACTACAAGGAGACTGTCAACAGTTACCCTCAAATGAAAACTTTCTCTGCTCTGTCTGTGGATGTGGTGGTTGAAGAGACTGTGTAAATTGCCCTGACTTTTTGGAGGAAGAAAAGATTTTCCACATGGCTATAAAGTGAAAAAATCTACCCTGTTAAGCAGAAGCCAATGCTTGATACAACTTCCCCTGCTATGTTATAAATTAAATCTTCTCCTTTCCCTTTAATGCTATCTTTTCACCTCCAGCAAGCAGCTCAACTGGCTCCAGTGATTTTTTTTCTATTTAGAATTTTCATGCTCCAAAGTACAGACTATATTGTCACGGGACCATAATTATTGCATGTATAAGGCATGATGTTAGGTGCAATCCCATTGGTCTTTTATGGGAAAATCAGTTCCTCAGAAGTCATATTATGTGACGTTAATTATCATGAATGACAATTAACAATGACTTTCAGAGATTTTGAGAAATCTGTGCAACAGCTACTCAGAATTTTAAAAGTACTATTTGTGGTTAATCTTCCATATGACTCAAATTCTGTGCATTTTATTTAAAAAATAAAAATGGAGGATTGATTCAAGATGGTGGAGTACAAGGACGTGCTCTTACTCCCTCTTGTGAGAACACCGGAATCAACTAACTGAGGAACAATCACCAACAGGAAGACATTGGAACTCACCAAAAAAGATACCCTACATCCAAAGACAAAGGAGAAGCCACAATGAGACGGTTGGAGGGGCGCAATCACAGTAAAATCAAATCCCATAACTGCTGAGTGGGTGACTCACAAATCGGAGAACACTTATACCACAGAAGTCCACCCACTGGAGTGAAGGTTCTGAGCCCCACGTCAGGCTTCCGAACCTGGGGGTCTGGCAACGGGAGGAGGAATTCCTAGAGAATCAGACTTTGAAGGCTAGTGGGATTTGATTGCAGGACGTGGGCAGGACTGGGGGAAACAAGGACTCCACTCTTGGAGGGCACACACAAAGCAGTGTGTGCACTGGGACCCAGGAGAAGTAGCAGTGACCCCACAGAGACTGAACCAGACCTACCTACTAGTGTTGGAGGGTCTCCTGTAGAGGCAGGCGGTGGCTCTGTCTCACCGTGAGGACAAGGACACTGGCAACAGAATTTATGGGAAGTTCTTGGCGTGAGCCCTCCCAGAGTCCACCATTAGCCCCACCAAAGAGCCCGGGTAGTCTCCAGTGTTGGGTCACCTCAGGCCAAACAACCAACAGGGAGGGGACCCAGCCCCACCCATCAGCACACAAGTGGATTAAAGTTTTACTGAGCTCTGCCCACCAGAACAACAGTCAGCTCTACCCACCACCAGTCCCTACCATCAGGAAACTTGCACAAGCCTCTTAGATAGCCTCACCCATCAGAGGGCAGACAGCAGAAGCAAGAACTACAATCCTGCAGCCTATGGAAAAAAAACCACATTCACAGAGAGATACACAAGATGAAAAGGCAGAGGGCTATGTACCAGATGAAGGAACAAGATAAAACCCAAGAAAAACAACTAAATGAAGTGAAGAGAGGCAACCTTCCAGAAGAAGAATTCAGAATAATGATAGTGAAAATGATCCAGGACCTCGGAAAAAGAATGCAGGCAAAGATTGAGAAGATGCAAGAAATGTTTAACAAAGACCTGGAAGAATTAAAGAACAAACAAAGAGAGATGAACAATACAATAACTGAAATGAAAAATACACTAGAAGGAATCAATAGCAGAATAACTGAGGCAGAAGAACGGATAAGTTACGTGGAAGACAGAATGGTGGAATTCACTGCTGCAGAACAGAATAAAGAAAAACGAAAGAAAAGAAATGAAGACAGCCTAAGAGACCTCTGGGACAACATTAAATGCAACAACATTCACATTACAGGGGTCCCAGAAGGAGAAGAGAAAGGACCCGAGAAAATATGTGAAGAGATTATAGTCGAAAACTTCCCTAACATGGGAAAGGAAACAGCCACCCAAGTCCAGGAAGTGCAGAGAGTCCCATACAGGATAAATCCAAGGAGAAACACACTGAGACACATAGTAATCAAATTGGCAAAAATTAAAGACTAAGAAAAATTATTATAAGCAGCAAGGGAAAAACGACAAATAACATACAACGGGAACTCCCATAAGGTTAACAGCTGATTTCTCAGCAGAAACGCTACAAGCCAGAAGGGAGTGGCATGATATACTTAAAGTGATGAAAGAGAAGAAGCTACAACCAAGATTACTCAACCCAGCAAGAATCTCATTCAGATTCGATTGAGAAATCAAAAGCTTTACAGACAAGCAAAAGCTATGAGAATTCAGCACTACCAAACCAGCTTCAACAAATGCTAAAGGAACTTCTCTAAGGGGGAAACACAAGAGAAGAAAAGGACCTACAAAAACAAACCCAAAACAATTAAGAAAATAGTAATAGGAACATACATATCGATAATTACCTTAAACGTGAATGGATTAAAATGCTCCAACCAAAAGACACAGGCTTGCTGAATGGATACAAAAACAAGACCCATATATATGCTGTCTACAACAGACCCACTTCAGACCTAGGGACACAAACAGACTGAAAGTAAGGGGATGGAAAATAATATTCCATGCAAATGGAAATCAAAAGAAAGCTGGAGTAGCAATTCTCATATCAGATAAAATAGACTTTAAAATAAAAAATGTTACAAGAGACAAGGAAGGACACTACCTAATGATCAAGGGATCAATCCAAGAAGATATAACAATTATAAATATATAAGCATCCAACATAGGAGCACCTCAATACATAAGGCAACTGCTAACAGCTATAAAAGAGGAAATCGACAGTAACACAGTAATACTGGGGGACTTGAACACCTCACTTACACCAATGGACAGATCATCCAAACAGAAAATTACTAAGGAAACACAAGCTTTAAATGACACAACAGACCAGAGAGATTTAATTGATATTTACAGGACACTCCATCCAAAAACAGCAGGTTACATTTTCTTCTCAAATGCACACGGAACATGCTCCAGGATAGATCACATCTTGGGTCACAAATCAAGCCTCAGTAAATTTATGAAAACTGAAATTATATCAAGCATCTTTTCTGACCACAATGCTATGAGATTAGAAATCAATTACATGGAAAAAAACGTAAAAAACACAAACACACAGAGGCTAAACAATACATTATTAAATAACCAAGAGATCACTGAAGAAATCAAAGAGGAAATCAAAAACTACCTAAAGACAAGTGACAATGAAAACACGACGATCTAAAACCTACGGGATGCAGCAAAAGCAGTTCTAAGAGGGAAGTTTACAGCTATACAAGCCTACCTCAAGAAACAAGAAAAATCTCAAATAAACAATCTAACCTTACACCTGAAGAAACTAGAGAAAGAAGAACAAACAAAACCCAAAGTCAGCAGAAGGAAAGAAATCATAAAGATCAGAGCAGAAATAAATGAAATAGAAACAAAGAAAACAATAGCGAAGATCAATAAAACTAAAAACTGGTTCTTTGAGAAGATAAACAAAATTGATAAGCCATTAGCCAGACTCATCAAGAAAAAGAGGGAGAGGACTCAAATCAATAAAATTAGAAATGAAAAAGGAGAAGTTACAACAGACACCACAGAAATGCAAAGCATCCTAAGAGACTACTACAAGCAACTCTATGCCAATAAAATGGACAACCTGGAAGAAATGGACAAATTCTTAGAAAGGTATACCTTTCCAAGACTGAACCAGGAGGAAATAGAAAATATGAACAGACCAACCACAAGTAATGAAATTGAAACTGTGATTAAAAATCTTCCAACAAACAAAAGTCCAGGACCAGATGGCTTACAGGTGAATTTATCAAACATTTAGAGAAGAGCTAACACCCATCCTTCTCAAACTCGTCCAAAAAACTGCAGAGAAAGGAACACTCCCAAACTCATTCTATGAGGACACCATCACCCTGATACCAAAATCAGACAAAGATATTACAAAAAAAATTACAGACCAATGTCACTGATGAATATAGGTGCAAAGATCCTCAACAGAATACTAGCAAACAGAATCCAACAACACATTAAAAGGATCATACACAATGATGAAGTGGGATTTATCATAGGGATGCAAGGATTCTTCAATATACACAAATCAATCAATGTGATACACCATATAAACAAATTGAAGAATAAAAACCATATAACCATCTCAATAGATGCAGAAAAAGCTTTTGACAAAATTCAACACCCTTATATGATAAGATCTCCTGAAAGTGGGCATAGAGGGACTCTACCTCAACATAATAAAGGGCATATACAACAAACCCACAGCAAACATCAGTCTCAATGGTGAAAAACTGAAAGCACTTCCTCTAAGATGAGAAACAAGGATGTCCACTCTCACCACTATTATTCAACATAGATTTGGAAGTCCTAGCCACAACAGAGAAGAAAAGGAAATAAAAGGAATATAAATTGGAAAAGAAGAAGTAAAGCTGTCACTGTTTGCAGATGACATATTATACATAGAGAGTCCTAAAGATGCCACCAGAAAACTACTAGAACTAATCAATGAATTTGGTAAAGTTGCAGGACACAAAATTAATGCACAGAAATCTCTTGCATTCCTATACGCTAATGATGAAAACTCTGGAAGAGAAATTAAGGAAACACTCCCATTTACCATTGCACCAAAAAGAATAAAATACCTAGGAATAAAGCTACCTAGGGAGACAAAAGACCTGTATGCAGAAAACTATAAGACACTGATGAAAGAAATTAAAGATGATACCAACAGATGGAGAGATATACCATGTTCTTGGATTGGAAGAATCAATATTATGAAAATGACTATACTACCCAAAGCAATCTACAGATTCAATGCAATCCCTATCAAATTACCAATAGCATTTTCCACAGAACTAGAACAAACAATCTTAAAATTTGTATGGAGACACAAAAAAGACCCTGAATAGCCAAAGCATTCTTGAGGGAAAAAAACGGAGGTGGAGGAATCAGGCTCCCTGACTTCACACTATATTACAAAGCTACAGTAATCAAGACAATATGGTACTGGCACAAAAACAGAAACATAGATCAATGGAACAAGGTAGAAAGCCCAAAGATAAACCCATGCATCTACAGTCAACTAATCTATGACAAAGGAGGCAAGGATATACAATGGAGAAAAGACAGTCTCTTCAATAAGTGGTGCTGGGAGAACTGGACAGCTAGATGTAAAAGAATGAAATTAGAACACTCCCTAACACCATACACTAAAATAAACTCAAAATGGATTAGAGACCTAAATGTAAGACTGGACACTATGAAACTCTTAGAGGAAAACATAGGAAGAACACTCTGACATAAATCACAGCAAGATCTTTTTTGATCCACCTCCTAGAGAAATGAAAATAAAAACAAAAATAAACAAATGGGACCTAATGAAACTTAAAAGCTTTTGCACAGGAAAGGAAACCATAAACAAGATGAAAAGACAACCCTCAAAATGGGAGAAAGTATTTGCAAACGAATCAATGGACAAAGGATTAATCTCCAAAATATATAAACAGCTCATGCAGCTCAATATTAAAAAAACTAACAACCCAATCCAAAAATGGGCAGAAGACCTAAATAGACATTTCTCCAAAGAAGACATACAGATGGCCAAGAGGCACATGAACAGCTGCTCAAAATCACTATTAGAGAAATGCAAATCAAAACTACAATGAGGTATCACCTCACACCAGTTAGAATGGGCATCATCAAAAAATCTACAAACAACAAATATTTGAGAGGGTGTGGAGAAAAGGGCACTCTCTTGCACTGTTGGTGGGAATGTAAATTGATACAGCCACTATGGAGGTTCCTTAACAAACTAAAAACAGAATTACCATATGACCCAGCAATCCCACTATTGCACATATACCCAGAGAAAACCATAATTCAGAAAGACACATGCACCCCAATGTTCACTGTAGCACTGTTGACAATAGCCAGGTTGTGGAAGCAACCTAAATGCCTATCGACAGACGAATGGATAAAGAAGTTGTGGTACATATATATAATGGAATATTACTCAGGCATAAAAAGGAACGAAATTGGGTCATTTGTAGAGACGTGGATGGATCTAGAGACTGTCATACAGAGTGAAGTAAGTCAGAAAGAGAAAAACAAATATCGTATACTAATGCATATATGTGGAACCTAGACAAATGGTACAGATGAACCGGTTTGCAGGGCAGATGTTGAGACAAGACATAGAGAACAAACGTATGGACACCAAGGGGGGAAAGCAGCAGTGGGTGGGGGTGGCAGTGGGATGAATTAGGAGATTTGGATTGACATATAAACACTAATATGTGTAAAATAGGTAACTAATAAGAACCTGCTGTATAAAAAAATAAGTAAAATAAAATTCAAAAAAATAAAATAAAACAAAATAAAATAATAAAAACTAAAAATGCAGCCTGGGTCATGATAATCGCCTGAAACTATATGCTAAAACAAGGCTAAGTAGAATAAACATTAAAGAAAAAATTATTTGTGTTTAGATAAATTCAAGTGTTTAATATTTCTGTCTCATTCTCCTGAATTCTTAAAGATAAACAGTTTTGATATACAAAAATCTTATTCCTGGATGGAAATCTGAGATAACAAAATCAAGACCATCATGTAGATCTGAAATATGCACATTCCTGAGATTCAGATTCAATAGGTCCATGACTGAACACAAGAATTTGTGTACTGAAAAGGTTGTACAGGTTATTCTGATGCAGACTCCTCATCGATTTTTTGCCTAATGTTACACAGCTCACTAAGAACAGAAACTGGACCAGAAACAAGTTATAATATATTTCAGTAATATTTTTATTATGCCTGGAGATATATGTATATGTACAGCTGATTCACTTTGTTATACAGAAGAAACTAACACACCATTGTAAAGCAATTATACTCCAATAAAGATGTTAAAAAAATTTCTATTATGCCATCTAAGGAAAAAATATAAATATAGTCATTTCTCCTCTACTGCCGTACTCTGAGGATGAGAAATTAATACAAAGGTAAAGACCTGTGCACCATGTGAGACAATCTAGATGTGGGCAGCTCTGGGAGTGAAAGGATCTAAACGGGAGTGAATTGTGTGGGTCTGGGAAAGAATGGGACTAGAGGTGGATAGTAGGGGTGGCAAAATTCAGAGTAACAGAAATAAGGGAAGACTCTGGAAGAGAGTTGAAGCAGCAGGTACAATCACAGCCTACTGAGAACAATAACCAGATGCTGATCATCCCCGGAGAGTAGACACTGAGGTGGAAGCCAAGCCAACAGAGAGACACAAGATGCTGTAGGGAGCATCAAAGAGTAGAAAACCAAGACCTGCAAGCAATGGCCTTATGGCAAAATTCCAGAGGGTGGGCACTACTGCTCCACTTGGCCTTTGTATGTGCTTGTGAAGAGGGCAGGGCTCCCATTTCCCACCTCCCCTCTCTATTCTTTAAGGGGCCTGGAAAAGCTTCGGACATCAACTTGAAAGACTGTTGCAGGACTAGTATATTAAGTTACATTTTATCACATCAAACATCATATTTGATCTCTCTTGACTTCTTATAATGAAACAATATTAAGAGAGAAATTTTAGAACTCATGAAGAAACTAATATTATACAAAAAAGCGTAAGATTTTATACAAGATGATTCTAAAATGGGTGCCTTCATCTGAACACATGGTACTTTCAAGAAGAACAGGTAAATCTCACTAATAGCTAAAAGTAATTTATAAAAGGCCTGTAAATCAACAATTAATGGAAAGGAAATGAGAGCTAGAGAAATGTCAGAGGGCAGAAACAAAGCAAACTGCAAACCCTGGCCACCACATTCATAGAGTGACCTGACACACCTAACAGCTATTTTTATTGGACTAAAATTACCTCACAGAAACAAAAATCACAGACTGAAACATTCTGAAAAAGGACTAAACCTCTGATTGACTCACTTAAAAATGTCCAATGAGAGCAAAATTAGGTGAAAGGGTCTCTGATTTTATTTAGTTCTAATCCTTACTGGGTACAGAATCAAAAGGACAGCTAAAGCAGTTGTATCAAATCAATTCAAAATATAATTATTTGTGTATGCATGTGTATCTGCTAAAGGCCAGTCACTTCGATAGACAGAGAATGCAGAACAATAAAATGCCATCTGTTCGTTTGAAACCTGGGAGCTTCCCTGGGTGAAATCTGAAACTGGTCCTCATACTAGGAGAGCATGGAGAGATCAAAGAAAGAGGCAAGCCACTCAGATTGGTGGGCGGCAGGTTTACTAAGCAAGGGAATTTTCATACAAGGCTTGTCTTGGGCACCACAAGACGAGCAGGTCTCTGCACTGACCTCCAGAATCTTAAGAGAGTTTATGCAGAGGCCTTAAAGGGGTTAAGTCACATATAGTGTCCAGATGGTCTCAACAACACATGCTCTCTCAAAGCTGCATCCTTGAACATGGTTCCTAGTGCGGGAACAGTAGGTGGGATGCACATTCCAGGTGAGGAGACCTAACTGCCCAGGTCCAGCTCAAGGGTCAACCTGTAGTCACAGCCTCTCGATGACCTCCTCCAATACCATCCCTGCTTTAAAGAGCTAGAAGGAAAGAAAGAACAGTAAACAGTTAACAGTGACATATAAACTCTGGCATGATGGAAGACAGATCATAGTGCTGTGGAGATAATTAAATGTTGTCTAGGGACAGGAGGTGGGCACAGAAATCCACAGGATGAAATTGACACTGGACGCCTTGGGGATGGAGTTTCTCCAGGTGAGCACAGGGAAGAGGGAAGGAGATGAAAATCCCAGATTTGGCGACCAGCGCTTGGGGAAACACAGAGTACGCACACATCCCAAACAGCGGGCAGTCCAGTGGGGTGACAATGCACCATGCATGGGGTTGAAACGGCATTATGCTAAGTGAAATAAAAGTCAGACAGAGAAAGACAATTACAGTATGATATCACTTATATGTGAAATCTAAAAAACACAACAGATTAGTGAATATAACAAAAAGAAGCATACTCACGGATACAGAGATTAAACTAGTGGTTACCAGTGGGGAAAGGGAAGCAGGGAGGGGCAATATAGGGGATTAAGAGGTACAGACTGTTAAGTATAAAAGAAGCTACAAGCATATATTATACAACACAGAGAATACAGCCAATATTTTATAGTAACTACAAATGGAGTATAACCTTTAAAAACTGTGAATCACTATACTGTATACCAGTAACATATAATATTATAGATCAACTATACTTCAATTAAAACGAAAGAAAGAAAAGGTAGCCTGTGACCACGTTTCAGTGGTTCTCAATCCTGAGTGTGGCCCCGGGGACGAGGTGTGGGGTGCAGGATTAGAGGTTTGAATGTGCATCCTGTCTCTCCAATTTCATGACAGATCTTTAGCAAGTTACCACCCCATCCATGCTTCAGTCTTCTCATCTGTAAGTTGGGAATAATAAAGCATTTCCAACCTCATGGTATGATTTAAAGGATCAAATTAAATGATATATCTAAAGAACTAAGAACACTGCCTGTCACATAGCAGTGTACTAAATAAGGTTAAAAATATGTATAAATAATATGTTAATATGTATAGCTGTATTAATATGCATAACTAATATGTGTAATGTTAATAATGAAGAACTTGGAAGGCAATGTGAAATGACGATTAATCTCCTGGACTCAGGAGTCTTGTAGCAGCATTTTGCACTCAACACTCATAGAGCATTGAGGGAGCTATTTCTCTGGGGCTGTAAATTGAGGACAATAATTATGAGTTGGCACAGCCAAGACGCAAAATTCTCAATGAAGTTATCTATTCTTTGACAGTCACTAAAGAGGAGGAGAGAATCATGAGTTATATGGGTTAGGTAGGAAATTAGATACATTTACCTCCTCTAGAAAAATGTCCCAAGAAAGCAAAAATGAGAGTAAAATGTAAATAGTTTATTTTGGCTTTGGGAAGCAAACGGCTAATGCTTTCGTGGTGGTAGTGGAGGTGTGTTGTACTAGGGTATGTGTGTAATACAGCTTTTAACTCTTTTTAAAATAGACAGGCATTTGTAGCATTTGCTTGGCTGACACACTGGCTTTCAGCCCTTCCATTCTTCTGAATGTAATTGCTACAGTTAAGCAGAGCCAAAAATCTCTCTCAATGCAGTCACCAGCAAGACTCCTGACTTGGAGCAATAAAAATGTATCTAGCCTATGAGGCAGTTTGGCTTTGCTGATGATTACAAATGGCAGAAGCCACAGTGTGCTAGGGAAGAAGAGGCAGCAGCCTGCGAGAGGTAGCCCAGAAGGCTAAAAACTAACAGGCATTCTAAGCCCTTTACCTATTTGTTAAGAAGCACTTTTAAAATGTTACACTTTAACTCTCACAAAACATTCTTTTCTTCATTCAAAACTATTTACTGAGAATTTGCTACCTGCCCAGCACTATGCCAGGAGTCAGAGATACACAAGTCCTTGTCAAAAGGAGGCTGTGTAGAAGACTGGCAATGGAAGAATAGCACTGAATCAAATACTCAGCGAACACGAGATGTGAGGTGAGAAACAGCAAGATTTTCTTTCTTTGAGAATGTTGTCAGGCCGTCTGGAACCAGGAAGGACATCTTCCTTCTCCCAATCTTAAGAAAAAGTGTGGTAATCTTGCAAAGATGGCCTCCCTCTGTCCATGCCCTTCGATATGGCTTCCTGCCCTGACTCTGGGCTGGCCTTGTGACTTACTTTGGCTGATGGGACAATAGCAAGCATAACCTAAACAGAGACTTGAAATGTACTTCACAAAACATTCTTGGGTATGATTATTCTATTGTTTTCCAGATGGGAAATGGAGGTTTCAGATATGTTAACTGATCTGCCCCAAATTTCACCATAAAGAAATGGTGGAACGTCTTTGGTATCCATGTTCTCCTTCACACATTCCTAAATATCTTACTGCATGTAAAGTGTGTGTCTGAGGTTTTATGTTACTGGAGGTGGGGGACAGACGTCTAGTTGATCGTGAGAAAGATTAAACAGTAGGTTCTCCAAACAGAAGTTAAAATAAACTAAAATGTACCATTCGACCTTCCTGGTCACAATATTCATTTAGGTGGTCACCCCTGATTCTGCTTTAGGGATGTCCTGATAGAAACATTTTTCAGTTGATGTGTACATTTGTTGTGAAAAATTTGTTAAGATACTGATCACTTCTCAAAAAGAAACAAAGGCAAGCCATGGGCTCATATAAATGAAGTCACCCCTATCACATTCTTCTTCCATCTCATAATCATACAGTGTCCGTGGAGGAGTGAGAACTGCGCTCCTGCTCTGACACTTAGGAACATCATGCCATGCCTTTCTTGAATTGTTTCTGTTCTACCTCAAGGCAGTGATCCTTCAATGTGGAAAGACTCATTTCAATGCCTGACACATAAAAATCTCCAAATCTTAAAAAAATAAGCTAGAAGACACCAAATAATCTAGATTTTTAAGATATATACATACCTGTATCTATTTCTATATGTATTAAGATATGGAAGTATAAATATACTTCCACACCCCTTAGCTCTTCTGTAAGCCACACTTTGGTACAAATACTGTTTTCTTAACTTAAAAAAAATGCCACTCACATAAAGCAGTTGTGTGCAGCAGACTTTTTGATAAAGTTCAAGAGAGTGAATGGGATTACACAGAATCACAGAGGAATCAATACTTGAACCCGAACATTAGCATGCCTCTTCTCATAAAATGTTCAGGCATCTTTACCATCAACTCCTGACGGCTTTATCCCTTCAGACACCAGGTCTCCTGCTGTAGGACCACCCCTGGTCTCTGTCACCGTTTTCATGTCTTTTCTGCTCCCCATCCCTGGGCCCTCCCATCCTGTCTTCCCAAGCTACCCCTACAAACTCCATTGTTTTCTTTATTTTATTATGCATAGCAATATAGCTTTCTCTTTGTCTTACTCCTCCTGTCTATTCTCTGAAATCTAACAGCAAAATAACTCATCAAATCTTTTTGGTAAACAAAAGATAGCTCACTTTTCAAACTAATTTTCCTGTCTTAAAATAGCAAAGTCTTATGGTGGAATCTTAGTTGGGATACAACTCAGCAAAAGCCCATTCATATGGTATTTGTTTTTCTCTTTCTGACTTACTTCACTCTGTATGACAGACTCTAGGTCCATCCATCTCACTACAAATAACTCAATTTCGTTTCTTTTTATGGCTGAGTAATATTCCATTGTATATGTGTGCCACATCTTCTTTATCCATTCATCTGTTGATGGACACTTAGGTTGCTTACATGTCCTGGCTATTGTAAATAAAGCTGCAATGAACATTGTGGTACATGACTCTTTTTGGATTATGGTTTTCTCAGGGTATATGCCCAGTAGTGGGGATTGCTGGGTCGTATGGTAGTTCTAGTTGTAGTTTTTTAAGGAACCTCCATACTGTTCTCCATAGTGGCTGTATCAATTTACATTCCCACCAACAGTGCAAGAGTGTTCCCTTTTCTCCACACCCTCTCCAGCATTTATTGTTTCCAGATTTTTTGTTGTATGCTAACACATATATATGGAATCTAAGGGAAAAAAATAAAAGGTTATGAAGAACCTAGGGACAAGATGGGAATAAAGACACAGACCTACTAGAGAATGGACTTGAGGATATGGGGAGGGGGAAGGGTAAGCTGTGACAAAGTGAGAGAGTGGCATGGACATATATACACACTTCCAAACGTAAAATAGACAGCTAGTGGGAAGCAGCCGCACAGCACAGGGAGACCAGCTCGGTGCTTTGTGACCACCTAGAGGGGTGGGATAGGGAGGGTGGGAGGGAGACGCAAGAAGGAAGAGATATGGGAACATATGTATATGTATAACTGATTCACTTTGTTATAAAGCAGAAACTAACTAAATAAATAATAAATTAAAATATATATATATATAGATGAAGACAGAAGAACAGTAGTCTGTGAATTTTCTTCTAGCTGGTAAGAGGATCTTCTTAAGCCCTTAGTCAGTTATATTAAAAATAAGAATTGCAAAAATTATGTAATTACTAATATATAATTAATTATATTTTGTTATAAGTTTCTTACCTCAAAAAAAAAAAAAACCCATTCAAAGTCAACTTTTGTGCGGGAGGAGGTAACAGCTTAGATTTAGATCAGTTACCGATGAGCTAGCTTGAGCAAAGTATAAGAAAATAGTGTCTGTTTTATTTCATGCTTTTTGAAACAATGTAAACTAGAAAGCATTAAAATCTACTAGAGAAACCTATTTAAAAGTGCTTCACTCTTGGTTTAAGAATCGTTTCAAAGGTGCTTCTGAACGTTGTATGTTTTGAAAGCTTGTGTCAATGCCTCTTGTCCAATTAAATATTTTATTAGAGTTTAGGTGTGACATTAAAAAGATGTATAGTTGCATTTACTATAAATATAAAAGAAAGGCATGAACAAGAAGAAAAGCAGGACTAGGTGAATAAGTAGCTTTGAATATGTATTCAGTGAGGAGCAACTCTCTATGGAATGATGCTAAGAACTCCCACTTTGACCCAGAAAAAGAAGGGTCTCGAGTTATTTGAAAAAGTCCAGCAAAAAAGAAATATGAACGTATCCAAGGATGTCAGTTCTTATAATCAACCAAGTAGATGGAAGGACTGACTTCTTATAAATCCTAAAAATATCCTAGAACTCACTCTGCCCTGCTACTCACCACACACAGTTGAGCAGCTCGGAGTCCTGCCCTGTGGTGTACTTTCACTCTGGAAAACCGTGGTTAGTTAGTAGCGCAATTTGTCTGAAGCACACTGAAAACTCAAGAAATCTTGCTATTCTGAGCATGAATGCCCCTGTAACCTAATATTTCTATTGAATTTATAGACTGATATTACGAGTACACGTTGGGTAGACAGGTACACGGCTGGGTTAAGGGTCCCTCCAACTATTGATCTCAGCACAATAAAGAGTAAGTGGTGCCACCGGAAATTTGATTTTTATGTGATGGAAATGTGCTGAATCATCGATTATAGTTATACCCCATGTGTTTCAGGGACAGTTATAAAGCTATGGGGCTAAATCAAATCAGACTTGGAGAATGTAAAGAAAATATCTGCAGAAAGCACAGGGGGTCATCAAAACTATGACTTGAACGAACAACGTTTAGGGCCTTCCTGGAAGAATGCTATGCAGACCACAAAGACATTTAAAACCACTTTGAGTGTGACTGCATTAATTGAATTCCTAGAAATTAAATGCAACCTAAATAATTTTATTAATGTAATATATATGAAGGACACAGAACAGCTTATGTGCTACAATGTCTATGAATAGCTTTAAAACATCCAAAATACCAGGCAAATAGAATATGTCCCTTATATGTACATCTCTTCCTATTAGACTTAGAAGGGTAAAAGATAACTTGATGATTTGGGAACAAGTAGATTTTTAAACATTCTTGACATAACCTTATATTATGCAAGAAACTAGCAGTTGAATGCTCAGGTATAGAAATCTATAAATGTGTGAACTTCTTAACTGAGTGATGATAAATGTTAGGGTGTAGAGTGAGAAATAGAGCAGCACTTAGTATGGGGATGGAGATATTGATGATGTAAACTTAACTGCATCCTCAAATTTTTATTGGAAAATCCTCATGAAGAAAACTGGCTTTGTTGTGAATATCCTGTTACTTATTGTTTCTGATTTGTTGAAGAAAACAGGATGACAATAGCATGCAGGCTGATGGAAGTGATGTAACATGTTTGTAAAGCCTGGCCACGCTGTGTAGTTTGTAACCACATTGTTAGGGGACATGTTTCCTTTCTGGATCATCTCACCTTATCAAGTAATGTAAGAAATCCCTGGGGAGTGGCCATTGCCAGAGTGTAAGGTTTTGGACTTTGAACCAAGAAATCCATAGATTAGACTTTACTTTTCCATAACTAGATATATGACCTTGGGCAAGTCATTTAATTTCCCTGGGTACTCAGACAAAATAGTATTAATAATCCTAGTTTATTATATGCCAATACTCTAAGTATACTTTCTTATCTCATTAATAACCCTTCTAAGTAAATATACTCTTCATTGACACACAGAAAAAACTGCGGTTTAGGGCTTCCCTGGTGGCGCAGTGGTTGAGAGTCCGCCTGCCGATGCAGGGGACATGGGTTCGTGCCCCGGTCCGGGAAGATTCCACGTGCCGCGGAGCAGCTAGGCCCGTGAGCCATGGCCGCTGAGCCTGCGCGTCTGGAGCCTGTGCGCCGCAACTGGAGAGGCCACAACAGTGAGAGGCCCGTGTACCGCAAAAAACAAACAAACAAAACTGAGGTTTAAAGATGTGAGAAAACTGCTGAAGGTACAGAGCTAATAAAGAGTAGAAATGGGATTTTAATTGAAACCTGTTTGTTCTAAAACCAATATCCTTAATCACTATGCTATGATGCCTTCCTAAAGAAGTGTGCATCTTCCAAGTTGATGTGGTCACTTAATGGTTAAGAGCATAGACTGGGGGACCTAGAAAGCCTGAGTTCAAATTCCACTCACTGACACTTAACTAGCTTTGTGACTTTCAGTAAGGTACTTATCCTCTGTGCCTCCATGTTTTCATCTGTAAAATGGGGATAATAATAGAATCGACCCCTAAGGTTGTTACAAAATATACGTAACACATTTAGAAGAGTGTCTGATACATACTAAGTACAATATTAATCTTCACTATTATTTTCTCTGGCACAGAATATATAGACATTTACCCCCTCAAATGTGAAAAATATGAGTAAATCAGTGAACAAATATTTATCAATATGATGTATTACTAGTAATTTAATTTTCTGATTATTGCTTTTAGAATGTGCTCTTTCATTATGGTTTTAAAGATATTTTGAGTCTCTTTATTCATTCATTTATTCATTACAACCTTTCTTTCCTTGTGGCTTGGAGAGGATGCACTAATACTTCACAAGAACTTATTTATATTTATAAAAAAATATGAAGCTTCAAAGCCAAAGATTTTGAATTTGGGACTCATGTGTTACAACAATTGATGCCTGAAAGGTTGGAAAGTTAACTGTACTCCCTGAAGTGGAAAGTGGTTTTTACTTAAAATCAAAAATTAGTAATTTAACAGGTGATATTTTCCACACAATGATTGCTGAGGTCTGATTAGAAGCTAAAACTGAATATTTGGAATAGCTTACATAATATATATCACAGAACCCCCAAACATTCTCTAAGAAATAATGTGTCTGTGATCTGTAACCTGACTGCAAGATCAATGAGGAGAAGCATTTCTGAACTTGCCTAAGATGAGAGAGTGAAATGGATACAGAATCTGGAAATCTCAACTGGATCAAAGTCTAGCAAATCTCTAAAATCCAACTGAGTATCACAGGTTGTATATACAGTGAGGGTAGGAAAAAAATTCAGTAGTTCAACAAATATTTACTGGACACCAATGTATGCCAGGCAGTTTCCTTCCCAGTTCTCACAAAGCAATCTCAGAGTCCTGCAGGTTACCATGACTTTTAATTTGAGGAATATAATCCCTATTGGGGTTTGGATTCAGCAAATAGTCCTACCCACCCTGTGGGTGAAGTATACTTTCCTGTATCATTGATGGTGAGATGTGCCATGGACTTGATCTGGCTAAAAGGTGTTGTAAGTCATGATCCAAGCAAAGGCATGAAATGTATTTCTGCATTAGAGACAGCTCTCATGTGCTTCTGCCATTTCTGTGAAAAAATGTGATTCTGGCAGCTCAGAAGAATGGGCGATATACTGAATCTTCTACTGCTACTCCTCACTGCTATCATTTGCTATCTCACCCATTAAGAATTTAGTTGCTGGTTCACTGTCTCTCTCCCTCCATGCCAAGTCCTCCCTCCAATTATCCTGGGAAATTAAATGTCTAACATACTCTAAATTGCTAAGCTTCACATATCAAGCATACTTCTCCTCTCTCCTCTTTAGTTTTTCTCTTCCTAGTCATCCCCTAGGTTCTTCTCAGAGTGAACCTTTTAACAGCAAAGATACAATGATTTCACTTGTCCTGCTTAAAAACCTTCTACTGTCCATTGCTCTTGGTATGTAACCCAAACTTCTTGAGTCATTCCTCCATCATTTAGCTCACAACCATCTCCAGAGTCTCTTATCAAGCTCCATGCTCTCTGAAATTCTAGGCTCTACGTATATTATGCTTCTTTTAGATATTCAAATGTGCTATCCTTTTCATCTTAGGTCACTTGAATATGTGGTTTTCTCTTCCTAAGGTTCTGATACTTCTTTCTTTTCCCAATTCCCCAATCCAGCTTCAAACTTCACATCACTCCCCTCAGAATGCCTATACTAATCCAGTAGATAAAGGAGATTGCCCTTTTCATTTTCTAATTCTTTCTTATATGCTCACTACATAGTGTTTTCAGAATTTATTATAATTCATTGTTTAATTACTGTCTCATTTCTACTAGACTGAAAAGTTCATGCAGTAGTGATCACAGATGTCTTATTCATTCTTGTATCTCCGGTGCTTAGCATAATACTTGGAACATGATGGATCCAATAAATATTCATCAACTAAACAATTACACCATTAAAGCATTGGTTAGCTGCACTGCAACGACCCAGTGGCTCAGTACCATCAGGGACAGGTTAGGCTGATGTGTTTTGAGTCATAGATCTATGGGAAATGTCAGTAGTGAGGACATTAGGAAGATAATTTGAGGATAAATTGTTGAGGGACTCGAGTCCTCCAGTACTTACTGCAGGCAATAAAGGTTGACACCCCTCAGAGTACACCTTCTTTGAAGTACTTTCACTTGAGTGCCCTCTTCTCAATTTATTGTCAACTTTCTAGCAAGGTAAGTAAGGATAGGTAGCAACTGCTTCTGCTAAATCATTTTTGATTCTGTGGCATCCAGACACAGGGTATCATCTGCAATTACACTGGCAGATAAATGGCAACAATTGAGGGAAGATTTGATGTAAACAGAACAAAGAAACTCTGATCTTTACTGAGGATGCTTATTCTATTGCACTTAAAATGAAAGCATTCATCACTATCACACACAAGAGATGGCAGAAATTCATACTGAAAGTGTAAGGTTAGAATTTGATGGGCTGCTACTGTCCCCCACAAACACCTTTGTGATAATAGGCAATGTGTGATTATTAAAGATGTATCAACATGTACATCTCCTTTTTCAAGAAAGACCTAGAGAACAAAGGATTTCCTGTATTAGTCCAGTTTCAAATTAAAGGTTTAGTATTTTGACACCCAACCACATGGAGAAATGCTCAAAAAATCTGATCTTTTTTTTTAATAAAGTCAATCCAGAAAAACGAATTCAACCCTAATTATTCAATTTAATTTGTCTGTGGATAAATAGAAGAAAATGACCTTGAGGAGAAAAGGCACTGATTCACATAACAAAACGTTATGATTTAAACAGGTTTTTGTAAGAAATATGTTTGTAAGAAAATATTTTGATATATCAATATGAGAATTATTTTTCTCCATTGTCATTTACTTGGCTCTATTTACCAGAAGTGCAGAGAAGTAACCGGCAGAATACAGACTGCATTGATAGAACAGTTAAACAGACATTCTGGACGTTAGCAAGATCAATCTGCCATGTAGCATATTCATGATTTCTATAGCTGCTGCTCCCACCAGGACTAAGAACCCTATATAGCAGACTTAGCCTCAACAAAAGAACTAAGGATCCCTTCAGCTATCTTTCAAAGCTTTATAGATTTTTGTGTTTGGTGATGGTGTTACTGATGTAGTTATTTTGCACCCGCCCAAATATGAGTAGAAAGATCCATGAGCGACCAAAAACTGGGAGAGAGATTATAGAGGGACAGAGATAGAAACAGAAAGAAAGAGAGAGAGAGAGAGAGAGTGTGTGTGAGTGTGAGGGAGTAAGGGCGTGTGTTAGTTTGTTCTGACAAAGCTCTAAGGCTCTGATGCTCAATGACTTTCCCCAGTGAGTTTCCCTATCTAATGGCCCTCTAGGACAAATCCTCTTTTAATACATTTCTTTAAAAGTTTCTCTTTAACAAACCTCCTTCCTGTTTGTTTGTTCTAAAAATCCAACCAGCAAAATACATTTCTTCTCAATCCTACAAGATTAGCTATCTGCAAGGAAGAAACAGATGGATCCCATGCCAACGTATCCCCAGATGAGGTCCTGGAACCCCCATCTTCATAAATAATAGCCTGGAGTGTTCATTATAAGCACATGTTTCTGGGTTTTTCCCCAGACTTACTATGAAGGAATCTCTGGGGATGCATCCCAGGAACGCGCATGTTGAACAGTCTCCCCATGTGATTCTGCTGCATACTACAGCTTGAGAGTTCTATGGTTTGATAATGAGAGAGTTGAGACAGTTTGGACCTTAGCTGAGGCTGGATCTGTCACCTGGGGAGGAGCTAGATTAATTTATAAGTGAGGCTTAAATTACAAATACAGTAACAGTGGCTAACAGTTAACATTTATTGAGTCCTTAACATATACCAGAAACTGCCAAGTAAAATTATAAGTTTTTCCTCCATGAATGCTCCTTCTGATAACTCCTTTTTAGAAAAGGTCTATGTACCCATAGTGAATGTCCACTATGTACCAGGCACTGTGATAATGTTAAGGATACTGACAGGTAACAGTTAAGTCCATGCACTCAAATAAGCAAATATAAACATTTCCATATGATACCAATTGCTAATAAGGAAACCCATGAAAGGCTGAGGTACAAAAATCCTCAGAGGGATCAATTTTAATTAGTATGATCAAGGAAGTCTTCCTTGAGACGAGGTGGCATTTATGCTGAGACCTACAGAAAGGAGAACAGAGGGAAATCATCTCAGAGGAAGAACAGCAAATTCAAAAGTTCTGAGATAACAAAGGCCTTGCACGTCAGAGGAGCTTAGACAAAACTGGTGGGGCCAACTTTCAGTGAGAAATGGGGACAGTGGTTTGGTTCTGAGGCCATATCATGCAAGGATGGATTAAAAAATTGGGTTTTCTTCTGAGTTAAAAGGGAAGCCACTGAGGGATTTCATGCAGGAAAACATTATTTAATTTACCCCTAAGAGGATCCCTTTTCCCAATATGTGGAGAAGAGGTGGAGGGAAATGGGAGTCACTGAGAGACCAGTCAGTAGTAGTTGACTGCAGTAGTACAGGTAAGAGATGGTGGTGGTCTGAGGGCATAATTTTGCAAACAGAGGAAGCGGATGACTCTGAAATATAACTTACATAATTAACAGGAAATAAAAATGGACTAAAGAGAGGGCAATGGGAGAGAAAAGAATCAAGGATGATTCCTTAGTTTCTGAATATAGCACCCTTCGAGAGTGCTTAGATGGAAAATTTAGAAATGGGGGTTATTTCTGGGGTCACGTAGGAAGAGTGGGAAAACAAGACTGATTATAACAAAATTTTGTTCTAATAAAATTTGAGAAAATCAGGCGCAGATGGCCATTGGATATGCAATCTTAAAATGCAAAAGAGAACTGTACAGTAGAAATATAAATTTGAGAATAATCAACATCAATATGCTGCTTAAGTCCATGGAAGTGAGTAAGATCGTCTAGACACAGAGAATGATTTAGGATGGAGCCCTGAAGGGCTTCAGTAGTTAAGAGGTCGGATGGAAGAAGCTAAGACATCAAAGAAATTTGAGAAAGAATGGCCCTAAAGGTAAGGGAAAAAGCAAATAGAGGATGTTGTCATGGAATCCAAGTTAAGAGAGTGTTAGAAAAAAAGGGGATGTGGTCAGGTATACTGAATGCAGGTCAAGTAAAATAAAGACAAATAATTTGTACAGTCAATTTAGCACTATGGTTAACATCAGTTACCTTGACAAAAACAGTTTCAATGAAGTGAGAGAGTAAAACCAGATTACAGAGGGTCAAAGGGTAATGGAAACAAAGCATGATTTCAGAAAACTCTACCACAATCCAATGCACACAGTCCAAAAATTTCAATTGTACAAAATGTGGAGAGCCATTATTTCAAGGTTAAGGAAATGACCTAACCATCATGCTGGTAGTTCCAAGGGTCCAGCTACATCTTTCCAAGTCCTGGCTGCACTTTTCCACTACACAGTGGTTGTTCACTCCTGATCAAATATAGACAGGGATGATCCTGGATCCTCTGTCTGGAACTCCCAGGACATCTGCAGGGGCTGGGATATCTCCTGGTATTAGACTGATTGAGATTGTGCTGAGAGAACACTGGGTGTTTGCTGCTCACTCTCCAACATCCTAATTCAGATCCTAAGATTTCCCAGCCTGGCGACTCCTGGCATTTTCCATTTCAAGGTAAAGAAATTCAGCCCACCCCCTCTTGGGACTGTTGGTTGGTCAGAGAATAAGATTAAATTTGGTATTTCCTCCAGATGTCCATGTACCAAGACAACATACAAGTTTTCTGTTACCGAGGAAGAGGGGAAGCCTAGACAGTAGAAGGAAACTAGAAATCTTTCTAAGACTAAACCAGAAAGATAATTTTTCAAAGTGAGTGGTAGTGATAGTTGCAAAAGAAGCAACCTGGATAACGAAAAAGGCTGTGGTTGATGAGATGTTTAAACTGAAGTTTGGGAGGTGGAGCAGTTATCAATAATGAAAGAGCCAAAGCAGGGGGGAGAATGTCCTTGGAAATGAGGTGAGGAAGTAAGAGGCATGTTTGGATGAGTCAGGGAAATGGATGTTAATGTTGTTCCAACTGAGAGCAGCCCTTGAAGTAGGGAGGAAGCTTGTCCCAGGTACCAAAGTTTTTGATGAATGGCAAGGAGTTATCTGAGGCATGATAAATGATAATAGTGGAGAGCAGAAAAGGATGACATAACTGAATGTCATAGGCCTCAAAGGGATAGGCTGTTAAAATTATACTGGTAGGATAATGATCTGAAAGCAGCAACAGGTAGCAAGGATGACTCTAGATCCATCTCTAGTTTGAAGATAGGAGATTTGAGAAAATAAACAGCCACCACCTCAGAGGGTACAAAGGAAGTAGGACCCTCAAAAGATTGGCAGGTGTCAGCTGAAGTAATGAGAAAAGAAGTTTAAAAATTGAGAAGAGTTTGTTGGTCAATGAGCTGCAATTTCACAGAGGGAGAGTTTGGGAGGTTTGCTGGAGGACAGGATGGGGGAGGGCTTCAGAGAAATATGGAGATGATCACTGGGAAGAGGGCTAATGAGAATACCTTATAAAAACAGGGAGGAGGGGACAGCGCACGCTATTTCTGCAGTCACTTTGATGTGAATGGACACTGGGCTTAAAGGCCAGTAGACTTCTGACTCTGATGGGATGACGGCAGTATTGATCTCAAAGCCTTGAAGAACGTTGTTACATATGCAGGTAATAGAATAGAGGTCTCCTGTCTACGAAGACAATGTCCTTCTTCCCAACCCCTTGCTTTCAGAGCACTTTTTTTTTTAATGTTTAATTAGCTTTATTGAGGTATAATTTACATCCAATAAAATTAACCTATTTTAAGCATACAAATCTAAGACTTGACTAATGTATACTGTCATGTAACCACCACTACAATCAAGATATAGAACATTTCCATCCTTTACAATCAATCCCATTCCCCAACCCCAACCCCGAATAACACCAACCTATTCTCCACTTTTTGTTACCCTCTGAGTACATACTGCTCTGAGGGTCTGTTCAGGCAGCAACCCTCTGTACTGCTTTGTGACATCTCTTGTGTCTGCATTTTACCATCTATGTGCATAAAGATGTCCTTCCTCTTACTTTTCATCTTCAGTATAAGTTGTGGGAACATCTGGTCTGGTCCGCCCCTCTTCCCTCCACACCAAGCACACTGTCCCAGACACAGTGGACCTTCAATAATGTGTGCCAAATGAATATATGACCAAATAAATCTGCCCCCTTTCTTCAGAGTGGGATTGGGATCTTTAAAAAAGTGTTTATTTGGTCTGACAGAGGGGTGAATAAAGAACATCTGAGTAGGGAGCGCTGCCGCTTAACCAAGGCTCAGGATGACCACGGTCAGGAGACACTGCCAGGGAAGGAGGCTGTTTACAGGGTGTGTGCTGAGGAAAAGGCTGCCCCTCGAGGCTAAGGCCCGCGTTGGACTCATGCCGTGTCTACAGAGATGGAAACACTCAGGTTGGCGTCACATATCTTTGAATGTTTTTATTATCTCTGTAAACCAAAGTTCTGAAGTGTATCAGGGCTCAAAGCCAGCCTTTCGCTGTGAATAATGAACTGAAATGAGGCCTTTTGTGTTGATTATCTGATGATTCATTCTAACGGAGCAGACACTTTGGGCTGTACTGAGGGAAAAAAAACACAGGATGTGTTCAGGTGGCATTTTTGATTCATGGCCTTTCTCTTATGATTTATTATTCTAAGATATTCAATTTGAAAAGCAAATAGTTTGATACTAAGTGATACATTATTTTTCTTCAGTGTGAAGAAAGCCATGTTGACAAGTCTGAAAGAAGTAAAGTGACAAGGGGAAAGCTTTCTTTTCTCATGATCCATCACCAAGTGGGGTTGACTCTAAAAATGAAAGACTCTGGATAAAAGAACCATTTGCTGAAGCTTTTTGTTCCTTTAATAAACAATTTTGAATGCCAGCCTAACTCATGTCAAGCCCTTTACTAAATCCAGTGGAGGAATGACAAAGTAGAGCAGTCATAGGCTCTTATGAGGAGGAGAAAACAACAGAAGAACACACAACCAAAGACCAGTGAAAAGGCCTTATTACAACTGCAGACTGAAGTCCAGCAAAAATATGTGTGGAAGGGAAAAAGAGCAAGAAAGTGATCATAGTGGGATAAAATTTACCAGCAAAGGCTTCAGAGGAAAATAATAAGGCATTGAACTTAAACTGGATTTAGACATTTTTAGAAATCTGGGCCCTGGGATAACAGGTGTGTTGATGTGGTTGCAATATCTCTGGTGTCTTGAGGTTACTTTGAGAATTCTACAGAGGAGACAGCAAGAGGAAAGAAGAAGAAGGAAGAGAAGTACAAATTGTATTAAGAGATATTTTAAAAGATCTAAATGAATGGAAATGTATATCATTTTCATGGAGAAGACTGTGATAGCATAAATTCTAACTAAGTTTACCTATGCATTCAATCCAATTCCAAATAATTCCCCAAAGTATTTTATGGAATTGATATGGACAATGTAATACAATCATAAAATTCATTTGCAAGAACAAAGGCCAAGAAGAGCCCGGAACTTCTGAAGAAATGGGGAGCGTTCTTGCCTTACCAGATATCAGGATTGATTTTTAAAGCTGCAGTAATAAAGAAGAGTTGGGAATCCAGGGATAAACAGACTGGACAGCTGAGATCCAATCCACATCTTTCAGAGTTCATGTGAGAGAGAGAATATAAAGTTAATTTGGGACAAAACCCTGATTTCAAAGTAACTTTTTTTAAAAAAAGATATAAGTCCTTTGCTAGCGAAAATGAATCTGCTTCATTATGGGGCCTACTCTCCAGTGAACGTCAAGGATGTAGATGTCATTAATTTAGCCAACCTTTTCTTGAATGTATACTTTTAATTTTTTAAATTTAAAAATAATTTTAACTATTTCCTCATTTGATTTTAAATCTATCATTTTAAATTAAAAGAGACTTGTGAGTGGCCTTACTTGGGCATCTTTAAATATCAGCTCCCTGGTGAAGGTGCTTCTCCCTCCCTGAGGCAAAATAGACTACTGTGTCCTCTGAGAGTTTCCCCAGCTACTATCTAGGCAAGTACTCATCATAATGTACGTCTGTCTTTGTTTTCTTTGTATATGTCTTCTCTTCCAGACAGAGAGCTCATCAAGGGAAGAGGCACTGTCTTTTCATCTTTGTGTCACCTGGGCTGGAGAAGGTTTTTGGTGCACGGCAAGCATTCAATAACTACTGAAAGAATGAAAGAATGAAGGGATCTCTCCAAGACAGTTTACATGAAGTGCTTTCTGAATGCAGGAAGGGGCCTGGAACAGTACTTAGGGAATTATTTCTGACGCTTTTATAATTCAGTGATGACATGGGAGTGGGGAACGCTAAAGATCACAGGAGTAAAAACAAATAAGAATTCAATTCATCCAGAAAGCATTTCCTTTTTTAACTGCAGGCATTTTAAAGGCACATCATTATTCTCAGTACTAAGCTGGTAATTTCAGAACAGCAAGAAAAAAGTTTTATTTTATGTTGCCGCCATAGCACAAAACACATTAATGTATTTGTGTGAGCTGAATAAAAGGTATCTTGAAAATTCCAAACAAAGTGATTTCTCAGTGACAAGAGGTGAACCAATTAAAATCAGAGACTGGAAAGAAAAGTTTGGCAACTGCTTTGTGACAGACATTTCTGAGAGGGCTTCAGGGAAAATGATGCACGTACATCATTTGTTTCAATGTAAATAAGACTAGAAAAAAAGAGACTTGACAAGAATACTGCAAGAACCAAGTCATGAACTAGCCCAATGCCTTGATCTGGGATATGCTTGTAAATTTCCAGGACAGCCTCCTCCATCTTATGTCACATAACTAATCAGCCATTTAGTCATCTGTCCATATATATTTCCTTCTACCCAACTGTATTAAGGGAATTCGATAAAAAAACATTCAGCATGTTCCCTATTTTAAGGCTTTATTTTTCTTCTTAGAAACCTTTTATTAGCCAAGCCTTCACTCTTTGCCAAGTAAGCAGCTGATTTTTATAATTCAGAGCTGTGAACTCTAGATATACCTCTTAAATCATTAGTTTAGATAGTTGGTAGAGTTTTGGGGTTAATTCTATTATTGACATAAAGATAGTTTAGCATGGTAATTCTCATTTGGTATGTTCTACTTCCTATTAGCTACAACATGTCCATCATTAGAACATACTATTTCATGATATTTCTGGATATCACAGACTTCAAACGCTTAAGTACATTTTATAGGGGATATGAACAGAACCTTCGGAGGCAGACTACCTGGATTTAAATCCCAGCTCTGGGGCTTCCCTGGTGGCGCCGTGGTTGAGAGTCCGCCTGCCAATGCAGGAGACACGGGTTCGAGCCCTGGTCCGGGAAGATCCCACATGCCGTGGAGCAACTAAGCCCATGTGCCACAACTACTGAGCCTGTGCTCTAGAGCCCGCGAGCCACAACTACTAAGCCCAGGTGTCACAACTACTGTAGCCCGTGCACCTAGAGCCCGTGCTCCGCAACAAGAGAAGTCACCGCAATGAGAAGCCCACGCACCGCAACAAAGAGCAGCCCCTGCTCGCTGCAACTAGAGAAAGCCTGCGTGCAGCAATGAAGACTCAACATAACTGAAACTAAAATAAATAATAAATTTATAAAAATAAAATAAAAATAAATCCCAGCTCTGTCACTCACTGGCTTCTTGAGCTGGGACTCATTACTTAACCCCTCTGTCTATATCTATAAAATGGTGGTGATGATAATAAAAGTAACCACTCATAACGTTATTTTAAGTTTTGAACAATTTATGTTAAAGCATTTAGGATAGAGCCCAGCGCACAGGTAATTTTGTAGGTTTTTTTTATTATTGCTATTATTATTTCCATTGTGGTTCTTATAGGCTTCTGAAAGATCCCATATTGTCTTACCATTGTCATCTTTCAACATACTCACTAATTAAAAGATGTCCAGATACAGAAAGTAGAGAACTACAGTGGAATCAAACATGGTTGAGCCATTGTAATGTCTTTATTTGACTATAAAGCAAACATTGTTTAAGGGTCACAGAAGCACGTATTAGAAAGGCATACAGGGGATTAGGGATAGAAAACTACCACTTACCCCTTTCTCAGCACAAGAAAACTACTACTTACCCCTTCCTCAGCACAACTACCCCTACAGACAATACAGGGCACTTTACATGCTCTATTTTTGCAGAGTAATTTATAGCAGAAGTCAGCAAACTTTTTCCATAAAAATCAAGAGAATATGTATATTCAGTTTTGCTGGTCACATGACTTCTGTTGCAACTATCCATCTGGAAATATATTATGAAAGCAGCCAAAAACAATACATAAACAAATAGGCTTGAATGTGTTCCAATAAAACTTTAAAACTTTATTTACAAAAATAAGCACGGCTTCCCAGATGTGCTTGCCTAGACCAAGTTCTATAGCCAAGTTAGTTTTCCCAGACTTATATCCACAACTCAGAGAAGTGGCTCTGACCAAGAGGTTTCATCTTGATTCACTGCAGGATGCTCATCCTAAATACTTTCCCACTCTAAATGCCTACTATCTTGAAGGTGATGTACCTGAAAACGCATTGTGCTTCTTGACCTTGAAAAATCCATACATTTACACACACACACACACACACACACACACACACGCACACAGAGAATGCAAAATGCCCTTTGATTTCTGACTGCATTTGGTTAAAAGCAACAAAATGGAAGTGTGAAGAAGTGCGAAATCAGAAAAAGCCTCTACTGAGAGAATGTGGAACTAGTCATGCTTTCAATCTTTGCAAGGAGAAAAAAAAACAGGCCAAAAGTGGTATGTGAAGAGTGAGAAAAGTGCAAACTAATGGTGGCTGGTTAAATTCATCTTCAATAATTCATCTAGAAATGAGTAGCAGAATAAAGCCAGAGAAATTTGAAAATGTCAAGAAGAGAGACCTATTAAATGACTTTCCAACTGTTACCCAAGGTCAGGAGAAACATAAGCTTGAAACCATTAAAGTCCTGGCACCCAGGTTCCAATTTTAACAACTAGATGACATGCCTTGTTTTTGAAGGTATAGTCCCTATTTAAAGAAATGGAAAGGTAACAAACCCAGAGATAAACAAATTTAATCCAGATTACTCTGGCCTTACCTGTTAAACGGCATTAGTTTAGTAGAAATGGCACTGGGTGTGAATTATTCAATGCCCATATCCTTCCCAACTTTAAGGATTTTTTTCCCTTAAAGCTAGGTATCAAAACCATTAATAATTGACAAAGCATGTGTAAACCCTTAGCAAATGAACAGTCAAGGGACACATTAATAAAACATCTTTAAAAATCTCCATCTCTGTGCTGACTCTCGTCAAACTGTCCCAAAGCAGAGTTAACGGGCAGCTCATCCTCCAGCTCAAAGCAGGGGCCAGCACGTCTGACAAGGCGACACAGAGGGTGGAGGGCAATACCTTTTAGGAAACCATGATCATCTTTTACTTTTACCCACACCCCTCCAGCTAATTCAGAGCTTATGAACCATTCCTCAATAAATAAATTTTTTTGGCCTAAATTTTTCTGCTGGGTCACTTTAGGGATACAAATTTATAAATAAACCTTCTGACATTTCTATTCACAAAGCAAACACTTAAGATGCTGGAGGAATGGAGTGTTAGGGATTTAGGAAGGGCCAATGAAAATCTTCACCTTGAGGTCACTGCGCGTTTAGCTCAGGCTAAGGGAGTGGGCAGAGCCGCAAAGTGCCACAGCCTCAAGGCAGTTAAGTGGCTTAGCTCATCTTATTCTCACTGGATAATGCAAAAGAAATAAAAATGTATTTTACTGACATGGCATCTTTTTTCTTAAGATTGAAGAGTACTGCAGGCACAAGAAAGAACCAGCTATTAGCATACCAGCTTGTCACTGCCCTTGGACAGAGAAGGGATTGTCAAAAACCTCAATGTAGGGGCTTCCCTGGTGGCGCAGTGGTTGAGAATCTGCCTGCCAATGAAGTGGACACGGGTTCGAGCCCTGGTCTGGGAAGATCCCACATGCCACGGGGCAACTGGGCCCATGAGCCACAACTACTGAGCTTGCGCGTCTGGAGCCTGTGCTCCGCAACAAGAGAGGCAGCTACAGTGAGAGGCCTGTGCACCGCGGTGAAGAGTGGCCCCAGCTCGCCGCAACTAAAGAAAGCCCTCACACAGAAATGAAGACCCAACACAGCCAAAAATAAATAAACAAAAAAAAATTAAAATTAAAAAAAAAACCCTCAATGTAAATAAGATCAATGGGCCAGGGTCAAGATTCCTGAGCAGGAGGGCACTGTCATAATCCTCTAGGGAGAACTACCCACCTGGGTGTGACTTGAGATTACCTGGTAAGAATTTCTTCATCAGGTAAATCCCCCCCACCCCCATATCAAAGTACAGAGATCATTTTAGGGGTGGTGGAATGATTTTCGCATTAGTAGCACCCCAAACATTTACTGAACACTAGCTACATACATGACTTCATAGGCACTGAGAATATATTGATAATATAAGGCTCCATCTATGCTTTTCTGAATGTTTCACTTGATTTGTGGAGGCAAAATTCATGAGCAAACAGAGAAATGATTTTCAAGGGGGCACAAAATTTCAAGGAAACAGGGTTAACAGAATCCTCCTAGAGTACTGAGGTGGGTATTTCAAGGGTCTACAACTGATATAATTAGGGGCACTATAGGATAATGAGACATAAATTCTCTCGATTCCTATAATTTTTGGCCTAATTTATTTAGCACTGCATCTGCCTAGATTCCCAATAACTGATTCAGTTCTGCTCAGACAAAAAGAGAGGAGAGCCCCCTATTGGAGGAGTACTAGTTTAGACGTCGAGTTTGTGCTTTCTGCTCTAATAAATTCGAGTCTTTGGTCCATCTCTAAAAATGTACAATTTTATCAAACCTATATCAAAATGTCCAAAGGAGAATAAGGCTTTTCCCAGTATAATCCCTTTAGTTTGTATTAGGGTTAGGGTTTGGGTTAGGGTAAGGGTTTGAGTTAGGATTGCCTCAGATTTTTTCTGATTTTTGAAAGGAGGTTTCCAAAACGGAGATATTCTCACTCCAGGAAAATCTTCCTTTTCAATTCATTTATTTAATCACCCATAAACTTACTATTGCTCAACAAAGCTCAGCACTAAATGCTACAGTCCACCCCAGTCCAAGCCCCATCCATTCTCACCTGGACTAATGCTTTATCCTCCTAACTGGTCTTCCTCCTGTTTTGTGGCTCCCTCACAATCCTGACCTACACGGCATCTAGAATGACCTCTAATAATGAAAATCAGTCTGTTTAACCCTTGGGCCTAAGATTCTCCTTTTCAGAGCCCACAAGATCTTACAGGATTTGATCCTGATGGCCCTTCCAACTTCACCTGCAACTTCTTCCATTTTCCACTCTCCTTCTACACACACCAGCTTTTTTCCCCCTTTGCTGTGCATTCCAAGCTCATGACTGTCTAAGGGTCTTGCTCATTCTATTTCTTTTCCCTAAAACCACCTGATCCCAGATACTGGCACCTTCTGTCCTGTCTTTTCATTCAGGCTTCTTTTCAGTTTGCAGAACAGAGAGGTCTTCCCTGACTATTCAACCTACCTACTGCCTACTTCTGCTTGCATAGAACCCCCCTCCTCAGCTCACTCTATACCATCTTACTGTTTTATTTTTTTCAGAAATTATTACTGTGTGTTCATACAGTTATGTACTTGTTAATTTTTCTATCTTCCCTACCCCCATCTCCAATTAGAAATAAGTTCCATGAGATCAGGGCCTTGTTGAATGAATGCTGACTTCATACATCAGCCCACTTAAGACACAGTCCCATCTTGTAAGAAATATACGTACTAAAGAAAATAGGGAGCAGAACAAAATAGCTATTAAAGACAATGTCTGAAAAGTATTATAAATGAGGTGAGGCCACAGAGTAAAGGAGTTCAAGAAAAGCTGGCTTGTAGCTGGAATGAATATGGAAAACTCTGTGATGCTAGTGGTCTTTTAGTTAATTGATGAAGGGTCTGAAATCTGGTTTTAGAGAAATATGCTCCTTATTTATTTATTTATTTATTTATCTATCTTTGGTTGCATTGGGTCTTTGTTACTGCACACAGGCTTTCTCTAGCTACGGTGAGCGGGGGCTATTCTTTGTTGCAGTGCGCAGGCTCTAGGCACACAGGCTTCAGTAGTTGCAGCATGTGGGGCTCAGTAGTTGCGGCACACGGGCTTAGTTGCTCTGCGGCATGTGGGATCTTCCTAGACCAAGGATCAAACCCGTGTCCCCTGCATTGGCAGGCGGATTCGTAAGCACTGCGCCACCAGGGAAGTCCCCCGAAATATGCTCCTTGAGAGGAAGTATAGGTAGATATTTTTCAAGACACGTGGATGATGAACCCAAAATACCTTTGCATGAATTAGGGATGCGACGCCAGACAAGGCAGCCATGCCCCTTCCAAGGATTTCGTTATTTTTTTTATTATGTGGAAAAAAAATCTTCCTCATTATTCAAATGAAGAAATGTGTGGCACTTTTTCTGGATATTTCAAAATGGGAAATAACTTATTTTAAGAAATTATATCCTTCTGTGGTGGGATGAACTGGGAGATTGGGATTGACATGTATACACTGATATGTATAAAATGGATAACTAATAAGAACCTGCTATACAAAAAAATAAATTAAAAAAAAGAAAGACTCACCAAAGGGAAAATGGTTAAATAATTTATAGCATATGAGCCTATTGTAAATCTATTAAAATGATGTTTCTGAAGCATTTATACTCATGCTATCCTGTTAAAAGGGTAAAAATTATGATTAAAAACTGTGTATCTAGAGGCTTCCCTGGTGGCACAGTGGTTGAGAGTCCGCCTGCCGATGCAGGGGACACGGGTTCGTGCCCCGGTCCAGGAAGATCCCACATGCCGCGGAGCGGCTGGGCCCGTGAGCCATGGCCGCTGAGCCTGCGAGTCCGGAGCCTGTGCTCCGCAATGGGAGAGGCCACAACAGTGAGAGGCCCACATACTGCAAAAAAAACAAAAACAAAAAAACCCAAAAAAAACCTGTGTATCAAAAAAAAAAAAAATCTACCTGCCAATGCAGGGGTCATGGGTTCCAGCCCTGGTCCAGGAAGATCCCACATGCTGCAGAGCAACTGAGCCCGTGTGCCACAACTACTGAGCCTGCGCTCTATAGCCTGCGAGCCACAACTACAGAAGCCCGTGTGCCTAGAGCCCGTGCTCCACAACAAGAGAAGCCATCACAATGAGAGGCCCACGCACCACAACGCAAGGAAGAGTAGCCCCCGCTCACCACAACTAGAGAAAGCCCGTACACAGCAACGAAGACCCAATGCAGCCAAAAATAAATAAATAAAATAAATAAATGTATTTAAAATAAAGAGATTATTTCCTTCTGTTAAAAAAAAAATAAATGCACATAGCTTATATATATCTTCTGGCTATCTGTGATAAACCATGACTTAACTTCCCAGAAACCAGCTTGTCTCTTAAATAGTACTAGAGATAAATTTCAAAGACTCTTATATCTGATATTTCTTCCTCTCACCTATCCTCTACCCAAAGACAACATATGTATTCATTTTAAAATAAACAAACTAACTAAAAGAAACAGTATCTGTGACCACAGATATAAAAAGCCTAGAAATGATTCTTTGTTGCACATAAAGTTGAAAAAAAAAAAGTGCTCTCTCTTCCCAGATGACATTTAAGCCCTGCCAGTATCCCAATCACTCACTCCCTGTCCCTCACCCAGATATCTGCTCTTGTAATAATCTTGTTCTTCTTGTAGTAACACAATTCTCTCCAACAGCCTCCTATATCCTTACAGGCAATGGGCTGTGTCCATCCCTATCAGCACAAAGGACACAATGAAATAGATCTGGGGGTTCAGTGTCTAGTGCAGAGCCAAGGAAAGAGGTTTTGGCTATGACACAGTCCTAATTACTTACGAGCACTGTCAGCTAAATAACCCACCTAGACTCCTGCTGCTACCTTGCTTCTGTGACGCCGTAGTCTGATCTTTTCCAAAGCAAAGTCCACCCAGCTATTAAAATAAATAAGGAGACTGATACTGCCTTTCAGTCTCCTCACAGAAGAGTAAGTTAAGAACATAAACACATACAGCCACACACACACACCAGAACCAGGGGCACTGAAGATTTCATCAGCTGTCTGATGAGAGGATATTTAATTAACTCTCGTACCTATCTCTCCCTGCATGAGACAAACAAATCAAGGAGCTTTGGAAGAATAATTAGTTCAAGATGTAAAAGCAGCATCAGACTTTAAAAAAATTTTTTTTAAAGAAATAAAAACCCCCAAAATAAGAGACAAAAGCAGTAGGAGTCTGGAGCATTTAATTATCATCGATTAGGAGCCTCAGGACCCTTGCTAAGGGCTTTGCCACCAAGCATTCCTCTAAGGTCAGGACCCAGCAGGGCGCTGATCCACCAAAATATATATAATAAAACCCAGAGTCTTAACATATGGCCACATCAGAAGGCAAAAGTGTGGCTTTGAAAAATGCACCTGGAGTATAAAAGTAGCTCTGCTATCTCACCTTCGCAAGTGTGTATATTGGGAGTTATTTTCCAGTGGTGTGGATGCATCTGCAGTATTAGAGAAGAACAACCATTCCTCACTATTAATTTATACACAGAGAGGGGCCCTAGCCTCTTCCCCCATCTTTAATCAGTCTGCACATGTTAACAGAAATAACTTATTTGATGGATGAATTTGGAAAGTGTACTTGAATGTGCCCAGTTCCACCCCTCCTGCTTTCCACTTTCGGACTGAACCTGTTGGCAGAAAGCTTCTATTTTCTGCTAGACAGACCCCCCCCATAAGGGAAGCCTTTGATTTTCCTGTTTCTCCTGTGATGGAGACGTAGCATTAACAAGATCATTGTATCACAGATATTAAATCACATTCTCCAAACTGATTTTTTTTGTTTACTTCGTTTTTTGTTTTGTTTGTATGAAAGCTGCTGTTTTGCCTTCTATCTCTCTGATGTCTACACTGTTCTTTCAATTATTTTAGAATTTGGACAATAAGGATGAATGTATTTATTGGTGCCTCAAACACCTCTTTCACCTAGTGGGAGAACTTCAACAATTTTCTCTTTTCCTTTGTAATATCTTTTTGGCTTAAGGCAAACCAGGATAAAGATAAAAGAACAGTCACAGAGCCAGAAATTAATTTTTTTAAATATGCATCAATTTGAAGTTATAAAAATTGGAGAATTGTCTTAGGGGAGAATTCTCAAATGGAGGGACGTGGGTCAGGAAGCCCTAGATTCATTTACGAGAAATGTCAGAAAGAGAGCAAGTCATCATTTCACTTCCTGTAGCCTCTATTACATTTCCATCAATAATAGCTTGGAGAATTTTTTTTCTCCCCAAAAAGAGCACACTTGCCAGGCCTTCTGCAATGAGTCATTTACTTCCTTTGTGGCTTTAACAATACTTTGCTCTCCATTCCCTGTAAAGGATTCCACTCACTGTGGCCTCAGACTCTTTCTTCTGATTTTCTTCTTCCCAAACACCTTGGTTCAACTAGATTTGCAGATTCTTTATGTCACATTAAGTTTAACTCTCCTATTTCTCCCCAGTAGATTTTGTCTTTTGTACTGTCTCCTGTTTTCCAAGCTTCCTCAACCTGGGACATTTCTTTTTTTCCTCTTTATACACCGGATATGAACAGCCAATAACAACCTCCTAGAACGTAGCTCAGGCCCTCTCATGCTTGGAAGGATTGGCAACTAACATTTACTATGCACCAGAAACTATAAACATATAATACCTTCAACATACAAATATACATCTGCACAAGGTTATTAATTACAGCATTCTTTATTAAAGTCAAAATATTGGAAATATCCCCAATGCCCATGCACAGAAGAGGGACTGAATAAACTATGGTATATCCTCACAATATAGAACTATGCAGCTACCAAAAATGAGAAAGATCTCTATAAAGTGATACGGGGAAATTTCTTGGATATATTGTTAAGTGAAAACAAAAAAGCACATACAAGTGTCTACAGTTTGCTACTTTTATGTAAGAAAAAAAAGGGATATAAGAAACTATATATGTCTGGTTATTTGTGCAAAAATATGGGAAGGATAAACTAGAAACGAATGAGACTGGTTACTTAAAGGGGGAAAGTGGGATTGGGGTGAAAACACTGTGAGAATGGGAATGAGATAATAAGATGAGGGAGGAGAACACCTCTCTGAGGATAGCTTTTGTTACAGTTCTGACCTTTAGACTCTATCTAAAATGAAAGAATGAATGAATCAATGAAATCAACTGAATTGCTGGGGGAATCCAAAAGGGAATAGAAACAAATGAATCCAACTGTAGTACCAATAAGTGATATAAGTCAATTCAAATCAGTGAGGGAAGAAAATAACTAATTTAAATAACTTTAAATAACTGGAATATAACTTTTTGATTATATGTTTTGTAAGGCAAAAAGACAAAAAGAACTATCCACAAGTATTGTCCTCTATTTCGTGGTCCTCCATTTCGTAAGTCTGGTTTTCACAGGAGTATGGTTAAGCAATTCTGAAACAACTTTGTGCACATACAAAGAGTGAACAAATAAGTAAATATATTGTAAGTAACGAGAGTCACATTTCTCATTGTTGGAAAAAGGAGTTATGAATAAGGAAAGGAGGAATGTTAGATTGAACTCTGTGGTACTGGATTAGAATTCCTAATTTAGAGAACAACAGGAATCAGCATGAATTTGTGTTTTTCTAGATATATATACAGACGGATAGATATAAAAATGTAGATCTGTGAATGTAGGAATTTATAGGTAGAATTTCCTAGCCCTGTCTGAGAGGACCTAGAAGCAACGATGTCGTGATAGCAATTAGCACACCTTGCATCCAGATCTTGACTTCTAAATTCCATTCTTCAATAAAAGGAACCAGGGCTCCTTGGAGAAATAGCTGATTCCAAGGCTGGGGCAGAAAATACAAACAGAGCTTGGGATAATTCTTTGTGGTGCCAGGAAGTAAATTAAGGTTCAAAAGAAGATAGGATCATGTTCAAATAGTACAGGGGCTAAGGATGTACTCCCAAAGGCCAACTCTTGGACAATCTGAGCAACAAAATAAATAATAGTAGTAAAGGATTATAACCCACAGAATAAACTAAAGATACATGAATCCATACTGATGTAAGTAAATAAATGAATAAATAAATAAGGAAGAAAGAACAGCTCTTCCTCATAGTAAAATTCCAACTAAAAAGCAGGAATAATGGAATGAAAAAAAAATCACCATTAAGTACTCAGCACATTAATAACTGTTGTAGGAAAGAATGAAGAAAGTGAGACGGGGGGCTTCCCTAGTGGTGCAGTGGTTGAGAGTCCGCCTGCTGATGCAGGGGACACGGGTTCGTGCCCCGGTCCAGGAGGATCCCACATGCCGCGGAGCGGCTAGGTCCCATGGCTGCTGAGCCTGCGCGTCCAGAGCCTGTGTTCCGCAACAGGAAAGGCCACAACAGTGAGAGGCCCGCATACCGGGGGAAAAAAAAAGTAAGACAGGGACTTCCCTGGTGGTCCAGTGGTTAAGACTCTGCGCTTCCACCGCAGGGGGTGCAGGTTAGATCCCCACTTGGGGAACTAGATCCTGCATGCCGCACAGAGCGGCCAAAAAATAAAAATAAATAAAACCCATCTGACAATGGATTTAAAAAAGACAAATAGAAAGTACATACGTTAATATTACTAAACAAATAATGTTAGACCAAAATCTATCTGACTACTATGAACAGGTTTTCCCAATATGCTAAACTTCTTTCCATGGTTGATGAATTCTAAAATTGAATGAGACAAGCATCATCTCTTTTACTCACGTCCCAACATGCAATGGACAATAATAATAATGTATTCCTACTTGAGAGGACAACAGAGGCTAGGAATAGTTCTGTAATATTACAACCAAATGGACAGTGATTGAGGAAACAATTGTTTCCAAATTTACCTGGAATCAAAATCAACTAACCAAATTAATCAAAACCAGTATTATCTCCCAGAATCTTTATGTTTTACATTAGATGACCAATTCCTTTAGTTCAAGGGAAGTGGCTTATCTATCTTACCTTGAAAAGCTAATGTTTCTTAGGGGTCTACTATGTGCCAACCCCTTTGCTTAGAGTTTTATGTACACTACTGCATCACATCTTCACAATCCTTTACGGATTAGTAACTAGCATACCTCCATTATCACAGGAGAACTTGGAATGGCATAGACAACTTGCAAAATCTGAATCCAGGCTTTCCACCTGACTTGCTCTTACGAACTACACAACATGTTCCATGTAAATGGAGAAGTGCATTGGACTGTAATATGCTATCCCCATCTCTTCCTCCTTTGGAAACTCAGTGTGTTTCCAGTACATAATTGCAACTGCTGATTTCTTGAAAAGGTCAGGCAGTGCCCCTCAAGGTGCATTTTTCCATCACACATCATGCAAGCATAACTCTTCCAGCTCTGTCATTTGCTGTGACAGATTTCCAGTATTTCCAATTATGCTCTTTTTGGGGAAGGTTAAATCAGATTTGAGGGCAATGAAGGGTTAATGAAATGATCTTGGTGTAATTACTCATTATAAAACATCTTCCTTTCAGTTGTGGCCCTAGATGATTTTATTTGGGAATAAAAACAAAAAAATCTCCTGGGGCAGCAGTGATAGAGCAAGCTGATAAAGGAGAGAAGAGCTGCCTATTCTTTAAGGATTTTGATCACAAGTGGAAAAGCGTATTACTTGTCAAAGGCACTATTAGGAAACTCACTGAGAGATACAAAGTGGAAACAAACAAAAACAGCCTGCTCTGCTTTTCCCACTGCTCAGGAATATTTATATTTTTTTGGTTTAGAACAACCGTTTGAAATGTAAGACAGAAGATGGCTGAGTGACATTAGTCTTTGTTTTCTGCTCTGTGTCTATTGTATGTGGGGACTCAGACACACTCCTGTCAAACCTCCCTCCCTCTCTAAAGTGGCTTGATAATGACGTGATTAGAATCCTTGGAACTCAAACAAAGTTGTAACTTAATTAAAAGAAGAAAAGTAAAGCAGAAGGAGGATGGCAATAATAAATATGCGAGGTTTTCTTTTACCTAAAGCAAAATGGATCTCTCCATCCTTAATCTTTTTACAGTGCCATTTCATGGAAGGTGTTCTGGTTGATGCTTTGCTTTTCTGAAGCAAAAAGCATTTATATAACTCAAGCTGTTAAAATCATGGGTAGAACAGCATGATTTGTGGTTTTTCCCCCAGTGTAGAGGCATGGTATATCACTGTCCAGAACCCTAAGTCCACACACCCCTTCTACTGAACTGTTGCTAAATAAAGCTGGATAAAAAGCAAAGATCAAGGCAGACTATCTCAAGTGATCTGTGTGCAAGATATTTGAGTCAACTTTCTATGTGAAACCACCAAGAAGCAGAAGGTAGAAAAACCCTGGGTTCTAGTTATGCCTCTGCCCTTAACTACCTTGGACCCTTGCAAAGCTTCTCACTAACATCTTATCCACTGCTCTCACTGCATTTGTCTTTTCTTCTAAAACGTCTTGCTAAAAAGCAAAGCTAATCATGACACTTCCCTGTGTAAAAGCATCTTTTAATTACAATCCAAATAATAAAATTAGAATTCCTTAGATAGACACGGAAAGCCCTTCACAACTGTTATTACAAATGTCCTTTGGAAAGCCCTTCACAACTGTTATTACAAATGTCCCTATACAGCCTCTCCTAGGGTTGTCCCACCTGTTATCTCTTCCTGAGGGACAGACTTGGAAAGATGGAACAGGATGACCAGTAGCCTATGACATGGCTTGGTGGGAAAAATACTGCCCAAATGTAAATGATGATTATGAGGTGAGCCAATCTGATTCCCTTCTTGGAGTTTGTGCTAGAAAATATGGGGAGAAATTAGCAAATTATTAACAGAAAAGTAAGTGGACACAGAGGCAGATTTGAATTAATGGTAGAAAAGTAGAGTGAAACCTCAGAAGTTTTGCTTCCAAGATTCCTAGATCTGCTGTGAACTGTAAATGACCTCCCTTGTCCAAGCTCAGGGGCCTTAGTTTTGCTTGGTTCCCACTCCTCCTCTGCCTGGATATTTGGCTTTGCCTAGGTTCTCTCCAGCCTCAGCCATATGGCTGAGATCCTTGTTTACTTATTCTCACATGTATCCTTAGAATACACTCCATAATTTAACGTAACCCTGTTGAGCTTATTGCTATTCAAACACCACCATCACTACCAACTTCATCTCCAACAACAGAAATAAAACAGTAATCTGACTTTAAACTTACTTCACCTGCAACATCCTTATTCTTTCTTAAGCTTCTGGATTAAATATCATGTCCTTTGGAAAACCACACAGTTCTGGAGGCCAAAACTCTGAAATCAAGGTGTTGAGAGCTCCCTGCTTCTGGCTTCTGGTGTTTCCTGCCAACCCTGAAGTTCCCTGCTTGAGGATGCATCATTCCAATATCTTGTCACAGAGACACTTTGCCCTTGTGTGTCTCTACCCTCTTTTTGAGGACACCAGTCACGCCGGGTTGAAGGCTCATCCTACTATAGTATGACTTCGTCTTAACCAATTACATCTTCAACCACCCTATTTCTTGAGAGAGTCACAGCCTGAAATCCTGGCAGTAAGACTTCAACAAAACTTTGGGGGAAGACCCAATTCAACCCATAACAGGAGTCAGAATTCCTGGGTAGAAATTTTGACCCCTACCACCTTCACTGCTATTTAACTGTATGCATTCAGACAAGTTATTTTTACTAGGTTTTCCTTCTTCTTTCTCTTCTAAATTAGGAATTACACTCTGCCAATTTAACCAGTTTGTTGTAAAGAGCCAAGGAAGTGCTTTACTTAGAGGTTTCTATTACCTAGCATGACAAAACTGTTATGCCCACAGAATTAGCAAAAATAATCTTTTAAAAGATTCCTTTCTTAACCATTATCCAAAGTGGAAAAGAATCTCCAGGTCCATCCACGTTGCTGCAAATGGCATTATTTCATTCTTTTTAAGGCGGAGTAATATTCCTTTGTATATATGTACACATCTTTGTCCATTCATCTGTTGATGAAGGGACCTCGAGGTTATTACACTAAGTGAAGTAAGTCAGACAAAGACAAATATATGACGTTGCTTATATGCAGAATCTAAAAAAAAAAAAGTGCTACAAATGAACTTGTTTCCCAAACAGAAACAGACTGGTTACCAGGCGGGATGGGTGGGGGGAGGGACAGAGTGGGAGTTTGGGATTGACATGTACACACTGCTATATTTAAAATGGATAACAGCAAGTACCTTATGTAAAAAAAAAAAAGGTTAAAAAAAACAAAGGGGAAAAGAACTACCATGAATTCAGGACCTACATGTACCAGGCCCTTTAAGAAACTACTTAGATCCACCGAGAAATCGACGACGAGGGCGGAGGCGAGGAGGACACCGAGGCCTTCGACACCGCGGCCACCGACACTGCAGCCACGTGGAAGACCAGGGAGGCGCAGGCAGGCGGCGCCCCCAAGACGCGGCCGGACACGCAGCCCGAGACCGAGAGCCTCTCCTGCTACCTCAGACGTCCGTCCACAGCATCTCCACGGCTACGAGCCGGCCAAGATCTATGAGAACGCCTTGGACCGGCAGGCCCCGCCCTTCGACCGTCTGCACACTTACATTTTCAAGGGGAGTGGTTCGGTACGGACGGGTCGCGGAGCTCCCTGAAGTCGGCCACGTCAGACTCCGAGCAGAACTTAGACTTCCGGACGGACCGGAAGCTGACGGCGCTCTACGGGGCGTCGGAGGGGCCGCTTCCCTGCGGTGACGGAAGCCGGGAGGCCTGCGCGCGGCCAAACCCAGCCGTTCTCGGGGCGGCTTTAGGGACGAGGCGCAGCCAACCACAACAGCGATACGGTGCAGAGGGCGAGGATGCTGGTGAGCCGGCGAGCGGAGATCTCCCTGGATCAGCTTTACTTGGATAGATTCAGTTAAATAATCAAAAGGAAACACAGGAAGAAGGGGGCAGAATCTCTAATGACCTTCTTTTCTTTTTAGTTTTTTGTGACACTGTGTTCAAAGGCATGGAGTCCAAGGCTAAGAATGGCAAGCTGGGCTTTTCTTTGCCATCCTCCAAGGCCTTTGTCACTTTGCCACCTCTAAGAGGCTGTGCTGTTCAATGCAGAGGTGGCGAATGAAAGCAGATAGAAAGTTCTACACTCTTGCCAGTTTTTTTGTTTTGTCTTGTTTAAAACCTCATTTTATTCTCCATTTAAGACTTTTGCTGACTCAGCATACCACGCAAACTGACCCACACAAAACACTGAAAAATTATTCCTCGGTGAAATTAACCTACTTGTTCTGGGATGGATGGAATGCTTTTAACCCTTTTAAAACAAGGTTAAGGCCGAATTGGGCTTACATGGGGGATGGGGGCAGGGGAGAAGGAAGAGGCATTGACTTCAAGCTCAAGTTTAATGGCTGAACCAAGAGTTGGCGTTACAACAAATCCACCTCCATCAAGTCAGAGTGCTTTTGTTCTCTCAGTTCTTTAACTGTGCCCCTGCAAAACTGTTCAGAAAGAAGCCAGAAAATGTGCCTCTTTTGCACTGTAGGTGTGTCTTCCATGTGCCAAATGTGAAGATTAGATGCTACGAATGAAAGCCAAATAAAAAGAAGTATCTGATTAAAAAAAGAAACTTTATACATGTTATGGCATTATGTTGTTGTAAAAAGAGAAAAATATGGACAATCTGTACTCCCCCCAAATTAATCCTCAAATAGCTAATACTCATGTGGTATGTATACACACATGTACACACCATTCACACACAGATATCTACACGTATATGTTTAGGGATATATATCCTGATTATATAGTATATAATTGGAAGTACTGAAATGAAAATATTATGCTACTTTAGATAATATTTTAATATTCTAGTTTTGTTCAAAGTGAATCATTTTAGAAACTATATATATGACTATATATTATATACATAGAAACTATATATAGTGTACATATATATATATTCTATTTTGTTCATCTTGTTTCTCTAAAACATTAAAAACAAACAAAACCCCAAAACTTTTGTTTGGTTCATGGTTCAGTAGCAGAATAAAGCAAAATAAAGCAAAATAAAAAGTCTTCTGAGCTCCGTTTTGGATTCAGAGTATTATTGCTGCTTATTCTGGTTTTTAGTTCACAATTTCACCCCCACTTAAGTTCCCTGTAATTATTACAGCCCTTTTGGTTGGTGTAAAGGATGGGTGGTTTTTCCTGTTATAGAATGATCATTTATTTGCTCTTGTACTTGTGGGTATAGCAGCAAATTGAAATCAAAATGATAATTTAAAATGTCCTCTTTGTTGTTGATTCATCTTCAACTTCCAACGGACTGTGACAAGTGCTGCAAACCCATTTGTGCCTCCTACACTTCTGTATGTCCTCACAAGAGATAAATACCCCTCCTATCAGATGGTTATAAATTGCATCTTTGTGTCATTGTTAAGTGAGAAGGTAGGGACACAATACAGCTTAAGATAACAGCAGACTTGTACTAGATGCCTGAATGAAGCTAGAACAGTAAAAGCCCAGTCCTGTTTTCAACAACATGTGTGTGCATTGTACCTAGAGCATATTTTTTGACAAAAGATCATTCATAAAAGGCACTGCATTGCAGAAAGTAAATAGACCAAGTGAAGGAAAGCAAATCTGTCTGATGTACTAATGTCTATTTAGCCCCTTTGGGATATAGGAAGAATGTTAATGCAGCTGAGTTTTGGACCAATGACATCTTGGCCTCTATGCTAATTTTATATCAGGTCAACATTTTAAGAATCATAATTTTTGAAAGATTCAAATTTGTTTTTTTCTCATTCTCCTATTCTTATACAAATCAACTCAAAATATAAACTGTATTTCTCAATATTTATTCTCACTCCGTTGTTTACATTGACAGGCTCTCTGTGACTGTATCATGTTCAATAATTCCTATTTGACATTTTAGGTCCATTGGTACTTTCCTTTTGTAATTTCATATCTATTCCTTCCTTAGGTTTCTCCTGTAGACAACAGGCTCTTTCCTTAGCCTGAATCCCTGATAATTTTCTATACTTAGCATTATTCATCTAATAGTTGGTTTTCCATCTGTCTCCCTTCTTTCCTTCCCCTCAGGTCTTCCTATAATTCCCTGTGTTGCTCATTCCTGAGTCCACACCACTAAGAATTAAGGTGAAATGCCCATCAATGCCTTTTTTTTTTTCTTTTTTTTGCGGTACGTGGGCCTCTCACTGTTGTGGCCTCTCCCATTGCGGAGCACAGGCTCCGGATGCGCAGGCTCAGCGGCCATGGTTCCCGGGCCCAGCCGCTCTGTGGCATGTGGGATCTTCCCAGACCGGGGCACAAACCCATGTCCCTTGCATCGGCAGGCGGACTCTCAACCACTGTGCCACCAGGGAAGCCCCCTTTTAAATATAATAAAAGAATATGATGGGAGATCATCAGGACTTCTGGCTAATTCCCTCTCTCTCTCCAGGACAAACATCCATACATCATCCCGTAAGAAAAATCAGTTTCAAAACCTCAGGCATGAGGGAAAGTTCTCAACTGAAGGGAGAGGAAGGGAGAAAGAGATATTAGGTTCCTCAGGTGAAGAGGTGCTTGGGGTACTGACCATCACCAGCTGGGGAGAGTAGCACAGGATACAGCTATAGAGGTGAGGGGGGCATATCTTGCAGGTCCCTTCCAGGCCATTAGAAGTTTTGAATGTATTCAGAGCATAACAGGAAGTTATTGAAAGGGTTGAGTTAGGAAAATGATATGACTCAATTAACTCCATTTATCAAAAGATTCTTCTGAGTGTCTTGAGGAAAATGGATAAAGAGAGATGACAAGGATAGAAGCCAAAAGACAAGATGGTCAAAGAAAGTTGAGTCACCTGAGCAATGAAAGGAGAGTCTGTTCATGAATATTTGTAGGCATCTGTAATACAGTTCAATAACTTCTTCAAACCAGAAAGCAAAAATATGAGATTGGTGTTTCTAGATTTTTTTTTTTCTGGAGAAATTGCTATTTTTGAGAGAGTGAAATCTCCAGAAAAATCAGGAAGTTACAATGGTTGTGGTACAAGTATGTCTCTTTTTGTGTTTCCCAAGGCTTGGTGTCCTGCAGTAACTTGGGTTATAAGCATCCTTCCTACCAGACTTCATCTAGATTGCCAGTTCTAGGATCTTGCTACTTTATTAACTGCTGTGTCCTTGTATTATAGGGGAAAAAAATATTCCTTCTACCCTTCTAGGTTCTTTGTCTGGTTTAATAATTAAATTTATGGAAGACAAATTAATAGGAGAAAAACACGTTTAATTTCATATGTTTAGGAGAATCATAAAACTATGGGACTCAAGGGCACGTCAGGCAATTGGGGTTTATATGCCATCCTGAGCTAAGGAATGGGATTGGAGCTGGAGCTTCAAAGGAGAGAAAGAGAATTCACGGGATGATAAGAAGAGCAAATGTTTGGTCATTAGATGTTTGCCCTGCCATGCAGGTAAGTCTTTCAAATTAAAAGGTTATCTCTGGTAACAGCCCTCTTTCTGAGCCAGGCCCCCTATCTCCCTAGCTAAATTATTTTAGGGAGTTAAGGGAGAGGTAAAAGTTCTTCCTGCGTCTGCTGGGTCTCGATTGCCTTCAACTCAAAACAATCCGCAGGCCAAAGTGGCACATTTCGGGGTGGCCTATTCTGTTCCCCTTCAGTATCTTAGATTTCATCACATTGTTTCATTTTTAAATTTGCTTTGATCAAATGTAGCTTCTTTTTTTTCTTCCACTTTTATTTAGATATAATTGACATACAGCTCTGTATAAGTTTAAGGTATACAGCATAATGATTTGACTTACGTACATCAAGAAATGATTATCACAGTAAGTTTACTGAAGCTCCATCATCTCATGTAGATACAACATTAAAGAAATAATTCTTTTGTGTGATGAGAACTCTTAGGATTTACTCTCAACAATGTTCATATATAACGTAGAGCAGGGTTAACTATAGTCATCATGTTGTACATTACATCTCTGGTACTTATTTATCTTATAAGTGGACGTTTGTAGTACCTGTTGACTGCCTTCACCCACTGTAGCTTCTTTTGTTGTAAGAAGCCTCTTCCTCAGCCTCTACCTCTCTCTGCTAGAGCCACACAGGCACCATTGCTACAGCTTCCCTGGCTTCCAGTGCCAGTCCTACCCCCAGTTTGACTTAACTCATCCCATCTTGATTCAAACCACACTTAGTGACCTTTCTTTCTGTGTCACTGCAATTTTGTCCTCCTGGAAATATTGGTCCAAACCATTTAATAAGGTTAAAAAAAATCAAAGCAAAAAAATAGAAAACCAAGTAGCAGATGTTTCAGCTATTGTATGATGAGAAGAGTTGGGTTAACACACTCTGGCAGAAGGTAAATACTTTCCTATGTTCGTTCAGGTAGTGGCTGCCTGGCTAGCTCAGTCAGTAAGGCATGAGACCCTTGATCTCAGGGTCTTCGGTTCAAGTCCAGCGTCCGGTGGGCTTTTCACTACCTGCTGTGGATTCCGATCTCACATGGGTATGTCTTCTGCTCCCAGCTATCCACTTCCGTCTAAAAAAAAAAAATACCTTGTTGGGGGCAAAGTGAGTTGATTCAGGCAAACCATTCAGTTCTTTACAGGTGCTCATTCATGTCTCATCATTTCTGTTTAATATGCCTCCCGCTCTGATTTCTTTTCATCCTTATTGTCTTTGCAATGTTCACCAACCATTGCTCTTCATTAACACCAAAGACAACTGTCTATAAATTTCTTCTCCAGTGAAATTATTCTGCTTCTTTGAACATTCCTATGATGTAACACTTTATATCCCTCTTGTGTCCTTTGTGGGTTTTCTGCTTCAGAGTTTTTCCTGTTGTTTATTAGATCTCAGTTAACTTAGAAAGACATCAGAAATAAAAGTTTAGCAAGATTTTTCATCTCAGCTTCCTGACCTGTGGTATTTCTGACTTTCTTCCAAAGCCCATTCTAGATCTTCCCTGCAAGGTGGCGAATTCAATATAATGCAATTATCTGTTTCCCTAGCTTTTTTTTTTTTTTTTTGAGAAGAACGGCAGGTATAAATCTTGAGTTTCATTACTTCTGAACGCCTGTCTAATTGCTATTGACCACAGAAAGTAGTTTTTGATTGAGGCACAATGTAAAGTAATATTGATTACAGTAAATGAACTTTTCTGCAGTCACTGAGTCAATTAAGGAAAAAATATCTAGAGTTGCATCTCGTAACAAAATCCAATTTTCCTGTAGCTGACTTGTAGCCCTGGTTCCTGAGTCTAGGCCTGGATATTTGCAGTAAATCCCCTCTTTTGTTTAGTATAAAAATACCATTGCCTTGAGCAGAAGGATAGTCAAAATAAGTCTGTATTTCTGCTGTTCCAATAGAACAGAAGGAAATTAGAACAAAAACTGATTTTACTTTTAATCCTTCAAGTAAGAAGCTTTTCTGCATGTATTTTTTACAAAGCAATATACATTTTATTCTAGGTTATCAGTCAAGAAATCCATATCAAGAGGATATCAGCAGTTTGCAGCTGCTGTCACACTGGAAGGAGGCTCAACTCTGCTACTGCTGAGATGACTGATAGTGATAGCACCGTAGGGGGATGAAGCCCCTTTCACCCTGAAATGTTTTATAGAAATCACTCCTGCCAGCTGTGACTGCTGATGCTGAGGCCCCCAGGGACTTAACGCAGCAACAGAAATGCCATATGGAGGGGGCATGGAGAGAGGAAAAGCACAAGGCCACAGGACACATATAAGCTTATGACTAGAGACCCTTTCAGGGGCAGGAAGGAAGTCTTAAGTCACACAGTACTCTTGAAATTTGAACATGGGGGTGTGAACGATTACAACCTTGAGATCTGCTATGTGAACCTAGCTATAGAAATTCACCTTGGCCTTTTTGATCCCAGGGCCTCAGTGTTCCTGGGGTGTACAAGAAGAAAGTCAGCAGATTCAGCATATTGCTAATGTATCTCTTATTCTATTTAATTTTTATTCAATGGTCATAGCAATTTGTGCTGTGAAAATAAAAAATAGGTGAGTTGGAGTGTTGCTATGTAATTGAGTATTCAATGCCTAGCAAATCTAGTATCATTGTTACTAAAATGCATAGCTCACTTTTAATATTGCCTTACAGTTTATGAAATTATATCATATAGTTTTTGCAGTTGAGCCCCAAACTGCCTTATGTGATGGAAAGGCACATTGCTGTTGTTATTGCTATTTTATCTCTGTTTAGCAGTAAAAATTAAGGCTTGTAGAATTTAATCGATTTGTACAAAACTATGCAGGCAACAATGATTGCTGAATACCAGGTCTCGAGATGCCTTCTTCTAGAAAATATTATTCAATGGCAATTGAGGTTAGTTACATTTTTGCTGACATATATCTCCAAAATATTTTCCATAGAAAATCTTTCATTCCTTTGCCAATGAATCTCAAACTCCCGATTCATTAAATATCTTTTCCTTTTGAATATGGGTTTTCTTGGCAATCAGTATTCTATGACTATTGGAATTTCATTTGTTTTAGAGTTCACATTGTATGATTTGACTAATTCATACTGGTTTTAATAAAGAATCCTATGCCAACTTGGCCAGGTAAGGTTTTAGAAAAATATACTCCTTAATAGGTCTGTTTTATAAATTGCCCAGTGAATTTCAGCCTGCTGGTTCCCAGGCTAAAAGTGCTGGACAGCTTCATTACAGAATTTGATCACTGCGAATTTATTATAAAACAATAATTAGTGTAATTATATTCTCCTACTGAATAAATCAACCGCTATCCCCTGACCTGCCTTTCTGCAGATATAATACTTGCCACAGTTCTGATATTAGAGTGATCAAGACTTTTGCCAAGGTAATACATCATGTAATCTTGAGTACTGGGGGAAATTGGTTTAAATAAAAACTTCCCACTTACCCCTTATAACTCTATAACTCTCTTAGGAAGATTAAATCATAGCATAATGTGTTTTTTGTGCTTTATCCCTCAGTGGCTGCCTCCTGTGGATGGTTGAGCCAGTTGTGCACTGTGCAATCATATTTAATGACCTTGCACCCACACTGATGAGGTTATTATTTCATTCAAACATTGAGTGCTAATTGTGTGCCTTTTTCTAAAAAATGAAGATGCAGTTAAAAAGGTGATCTAGTTATCTGCTTTATAGAACTAGTGTGTTAGTGTATGTGGGGAGTGGCAATGCAAATAAATAACCAAGAAAACACATGACAATGAGATATTACCTCACTCCTGTTAGAATGGAAAATAGTCAGTTTCTTCCCTTCCCTTCTCTAAGACTTTTGCTTCATAAATTTTGATGCAAACAATAACAAATATTAGGTGCCTTCACGTTTGTAATTGCTCTATCTTTCTGATGAATTGATATAGATATGTGTGTGATTAAAATAAAATGGGGTATTGTGAGAGTGACTTGTAGACTCTTTTAGAATAAGTGGTCGGGAAGGGCATTTCTGAAGATGTGACATTTAAGCTAAGATCTGAATGATAAGAATTATCCAGCCAAGCAATGAGCTGGAAAAGAACATTTAAGGCAGAGAAAAGAGAAAGTCCAAAGGCTGTATATACGAAGAGAACACATGTGACTGGAGTGTAGTAAGCAAGAGGACAGTGTTAACTATAGATAAAACCAGGGAAATAAAGAAAGGAGGACCAGGTTGTGTAGATAAAAAATGACAGGAGTAAAGAGTTCAGATTTCATTTTAAATGGGGCATGAGGGACCAGGGTGTTTTGTGAAATCACACGGAGGTGAAGGAGAGCCCAGCATTTTTTTTTTTTTTTTGCGATACGCGGGCCTCTCACTGTTGTGGCCTCTCCCGTCGCGGAGCGCAGGCTCTGGACGCGCAGGCTCAGCAGCCATGGCTCACGGGCCCAGCCGCTCCGCAGCATGTGGGATCTTCCCGGACCGGGGCACGAACACGTGTCCCCTGCATCGGCAGGCGGACTCCCAACCACTGCGCCACCAGGGAAGCCTGAGCCCAGCTTATTAAAGGGGTACAAATTCACCATTTGATTTCAGCACAGGAGATATATTTAGGTAAAGCTTTGGACACTATGCTAAGTTTAAATTTTCTTCTGAAGTTACCGGGAAGCAAAGAAGAATGACAATCTGATTTCCGTTTTAGAAAAGATTCTCTGGAGAATGGATTAGAGTGGGATAATATTGCACACTGGTTAACCATTGTATTAGTCTTCTATTAATGCGTAACAAATTACCACAAATGTAGTAGTTTAAACAAAACTCTTTTACTAACTGACAGTTGTATAGATAAAGAAGTCTGAGTGAGCTTGGCTGGGTTTGTAGCGTAGGATCTCACCAAGGTGAAAGCAAGTGTTGGCTAAGGTGGCCTCTGGAGGCTCTGGTGCATATACAAAGCTGAGTCTCCCTGGGTACCCTATCAGAAGCTAAGCACCGAAAGAAAGAAATATATGTCACTGAAGTAATATAACTAATAACTAAAGAAATAAGTAAGCAAGTAACAATAACAAGCCCTAGAAGGGGAAACGGTACCCCAAATTGCTACACTCTCTTATCTAAAATGTCCAATTTCCAACAACAGAATAATGACACATGCAAAGAAACAGGAAAGTATGACCCATTTATAAGGAAAAAAAGAAAAAGAAAGAAAAAAGTATGCAACAGAAACTGTCTGTGAAAGTGACCAGATGTTGGATTTCAGAGAAAAAGACTTCAAGGTAGCTGTTATAAATATGTTTAAAGAACTAAAGAAAACTGTAATTAATGAAGAAAAGCAAAGTTGTGCTGGAAGGAAGTGACAACGATAGTAACTTGAATCCATCAGAAATGTTAAAAAAGAAGATTAATACATCAAAACCTATAAACGTATACTTGATCTCTTTTCTTCTCTCAGCTGCTTTAAAAGACAGAAAACTATGTGAAGTAATAATTATAATAATGTATTTTGGGATTTGTAACATTAGTAGATGAGATATGCATAAAATCATACCACAAAGAGAGGGAAAATGATAGAGCTATACAGGAGTAGTGTTTATATATCTTACTGAAGTTAAGCTAGTATAAACTTGTAGTTGATTCTGATTAGTTATGATGTGTGTTACAAGCTGTAAAGTAACCACTAAAAAACTAAATTTAAAAAGTGCAAAAAAAATCAGAAATTTAATGCTTCACTAGAAAATATTTGCTTAATGTCAAAGAAAATAAGAAGGTGGAAGAGAGGAACAAAATAGACATGAGACATGCATAAAGAAAAAAGTGAAATGGCAGATATAAATCTAAGTACAGTTGACCCTGGAACAACACAGGTCCACATATACACAGGTCTTTTTCAATAAATATGTCAGAAAAAAATTTTTGGAGGTTTGTGAAGTTGGAAAAAACTCATAGACAGATCATGTAGCCTAGAAATATCAAAAAAATTTAAAAATTAAGAAAAAGGTGTGTTCTGAATGCATAAAATATATGTAGATACCCATCTATTGTATCACTTACTACCATAAAATATACACAAATCCATAATAAAAAGTTAAAATGTATCAAAACTTACAAACACAAATCACAGTCCAGGGTAATGTAAACAAACATGAAGGTGCCGTATTATATTATAACTGTATAAAACTAACTGTAGTACATACCGTACTACTGAAATAATTTCATAGCCACCGGTTGCTATTGGGTGACCACAAGTGCTCTGAATATTCATGTACAGTGCCATGTGACACTAAACATCTCTCAACATGAGCAGTTCATCTTTCCAGTAAAGAGCATCACAGCAAAAAGTGATCTCTCATGGCTCTCCTGTATTTTTTATTCTGTTGAGTGCAATACGGTAAACCTTGAATAAATCCACTGAACTCATACAGAGTGCCACTAGTAATGTTGAAAATGCTCCCAAGAAGCAGAGAAAAGTCATGACATTACAAGAAAAAGTAGAATGGCTTGATATGCACCATAGACTGAGGTCTGCAGTTGCTGTTGCCCACCATTTCAAGATAAATCCAGCATGAGACATTGTAAAAAAGAAAAAAGAAAAAATTTGTGAAGCTGTCCCTGCAGCTACACCAGAAGACACTTTTTGTGGATGACTTTTTTTTAATCTCATATTGAAAATGCAGCTTGTATGTGGCTGCAAGGTTGCTATAAGAAAGGCATACCTATAGACTCCAACATTATTCAAGAAGTCATAATGTGAAGTCATTGTATGACAACTTAAAGCAAAGGAAAGGTGAAGGGTGTACAGCTAGAGAATTTAGTGGCAGCAAAGTATGGTTTGATAATTTTAGACAGAGGTTTGGCTTAAAAAAAAATGTCAAGATAACAGAAGAAGAAGTTACTGCCAGCCAAGAGACAGCAGAGGAATTCACAGATATCATTAAGAAAATCTTTGAAGAGAAAGGATATCTGCTTAAACATGTTTTTAATGCAGATGAAAGTGCCCTATTCTGGAAAAAAAAAATGCCACAAAGAACATTTATTAGTAAGGACGAGAAGCGAGCACCAGGGTTTAAGACTAGAAGGGATAGACTAACTCTACTGTTTTGTATAAATTCAGTCGGGTTTACAATCAAGACTGTCCTTATCTAAAAAGCTGCTAACCCCTGAGCCTTGAAGAGAATAATATAAACAGCAGCTGTCAGCCTTTTGTTTGTACAAGATGGATTGTTTCCATTGATGCTTTGTCTCTGAAGTCAGAAGCACCTTGTTGGTAAAGGACTGCCTTTTAAAGTTCTTTCAATATTGAACAATGCCCCTGGCTCCCCAGAACCCCACGAGTTCAACACCAAAGGCGCCAAAGTGGTGTTCTTACCCCAAACACAACGTTTTTAATTCAGCCTCTAAATCAGGGCATCATAAGGACTTTTAAGACTCGTTATACACAGTACTCTATGGAAAGAAATGTCGATGTTATGGAAGAGAATCCTGATGGAGAGAACGTCGTGAAAGTCTAGAAGTATTACACCATTGAAGATGCCATTGTTGTTAAAGACAAGGCTGTGAAAGCCATCAAGCCTGAAACAATAAATTCCTGCTGGAGTAAACTGTGTCCAGATGTTGTGCATGACTTCACGGGATTTATGATAGCGTCAATCAAGAAAATCATGAAAGAGATTGTGGATATGGCAAAAAAGATGGGGAGTGAAGGGTTTCAAGATATGGATCTTAGAGAAATTCAAGGACTAATAGACACCACACCCAAGGAATTAACAGAATATGACTGCATCAAACTGAGTGCTTCCAAATGAGTGCCAGACAATGAGGAAGAAGATATAGAAGAAGCAGTGCCAGCAAACAAACTAACATTAGAAAATCTAGCAGAAGCGCTCCGGTTATTCAAGACTGCTTTTGATTTCTTTTACAACACGGACCCTTCTATGATGTGGGCTGAAACTAAAGCAAATGATGGAAGAAGGATTAGTACTCTAGAGAAACATGTTTAGGGAAATGAAAAGACAAAAACATCAGGAAGAAATTACAATATATTTCCACGAAGTTGCACTGAGTGTGCCAACCTCTCCTGCCTCCCACCACCTGGTTCAGCTATTCTGCCTCTGTCACCTCTGAGACGCAAGACCAAGCCCTCCTCCGCCTCCTTCTTCTGAGCCTACTCAACGTGAAGAGGATGACAGTGAAGACCTTTTGGACGATCCAGTTCCACTTAAATAGATAGTAAACAACAATCATGCCATACAGTTAAGAAACTTGTCTGTTGCGTATGTGTGTGTTTTCCTGTGAAAACCTAATAACTGTATGGCAAGAACTGTATGGGACACTTTTGCGTCACCATCATCGTTACCTAAGTATTCATAATGTAGAACATTACATGCAAGAATTGTATTGAAGTGGATATTCTATCCTTAAATGGGAATGAGTCATATTTCAGATAAAATTAATAATTTGTTAGTTTTCTTACTGTTTTATAATTTTGCTTTCAAAGAATTACATTACTGTACAGTATGCCTTTCTCTCTTGTAATTGGAGAAACCGTGTATCAGCCTATAACCACAGGTAAGTGGTTTTTAGAAACAAGATAACAGTGTTTCTAGTACTGTATTATAAATATGATTATAATATTGTATGCCATAAAAATTTTATGATTCATTCATTAGGTTACCATGAAACGATCATGTCAGTTGTATTAATAATACTAGGTTACCATGAAGCAATCATATCGCTGCTCCTTTGTTACCAATGCATGAGTTATTATAGCTGTAAATATATAAGAATTTCTTTTTCAAATTATTTTTTCATCTTTGGTGTCTAATGTTAATAGTACATACAACATCCACAGTGTTTTGTACTGTGTAAGACAATATTGTAAATCCTGTAAATGGAATATGTAAACTTATGGTATTGTTAAATACAGTACAGTACTGTAAATGTATTTTCTCTTCCTTATGATTTTCTTAACATTTTCCTTTTTTTTTTAGTTTATTGTAAGAATACCATATACATATAACATACAAAATGTGTTGATCAACAGTTTATGGTATTGGTAAGGATTCTGGTCAATAGTAGTCCATTAGTAATTAAGTTTTGAGGGCGTCAAAAGACATACATGAATTTTCAACTGTGTTGAGGTGTTAGCACCCCTCGCCCCTGTGTTGTTCAAGGGTCAATTTTATATCAAAAATAACATGAAGTTTGAATGAATTAAACAAATTCCATTCAAAAGTCAGAGTTTTTCAGACTGGACTAAAAAATAATCCAACTATATGTTATCATACTTTAGATTCAAAGATAAAAGTAGATGAATGTAAAAAGGCAGAAAAATACCATGCAAACAGTTACCACAGAAAGAAGTGGTTATACTAGCATGAAATAGACGTTAAAACAAAGACTGTAACTTGAGATAAATAGGGATATTTATAATAGTAAAAGGATCAACCCGGAAAGATAGAACAATTACAAACAGGTTGGCACCAAATAACAAAACATCAAAATACATGAAGCAAAAGCCTTACAAAAATGAAGGGAGAATTTGACAATTTACTATCCTAATAGGTGTAAGGTGATATTTCATTGTGGTTTTGATTTGCATTTCCCTGATAATTAGTGACGTTTCATATATATGCTGACCATTTGTATGTCATCTTTGGAAAAATGTCTATTCAGATCCTCTGCCCATTTTGTAACTGGATGTTTTTCTATTGACTTGTATGAATTCTTTATATATTTAGATATTAACCCCTTATTCAATACATAATTTGCCTACGTTTACTCCCATTTTTTTATATGAGTGAATTCTATGGATTGCATATGAATAAAGCTGTTGAAAAAAGAAAAAAATATATTTTAAAATGGGAAAAAGAGTTAATACAGATCCCCATTAATATTTCGTTCTAATATTTAAGACTATATAGAAGTGTATTTTTTAAAATAACAATCCTTAAAAATGACACAACTACGATTTATTCCAACTATTACATCTCATATGTGTTGCTTTGAAATTGTCCAGTATTCGAATCTTCTATTTTAAATGGCCTCTATTTTTTATCACGCTAAAAAATTGGTGCCCCGATGTGAACATAATGATCATGGTAGCACAGGACTCTCCCCTTTCTTGTCCAAGGCATTAATAGATTTCTAAGCTAACAGACAACTGCATCCAAATTTATTATGGCTATCAGACTTAACTCAAAAGCGTGATGGGCTTAGAAATAATTGGGATAAACCAAAGACCTTGAATGGGCATGTCTGTCATACCAGAACACCTCATTCATCACTACAACTCTTATCTATTACTTTTCCCCTAGCTTATCTTCTCTCAAACTGAAACCTCTGTTATCTCTATATTTCTTTAAGCACTTTAAAAATAATACAAATAAAATTCAAGCAGAAAGCCCCTCAAATCATATTAGGAAGTCAGGTACCTACTCAATTTGTGATTAAGTCTACCTCTAACTATGGTTTCATGTATGGAATGGAAGAGTTGGAAAACTCTGAAAGCTGGACAGATTTAAAATCCATTGATGATAGGAAAGAAGAACAGTAGGGATGCCTTATCCTATGGGATGAATGATGTGAGAGGCAAGGGAGGGGACGTAGAAAAGGTACATTAAAAACATGTAAAGAAACATACAAACATAAATAGATTGTTATTCTATAGCAATGAGCTCTCCAGCAGATTCTCAGTTCCGGAACGCAACAGCTAATTAATGACTGTGTTTAAAATGCCTTATACAGTATTTGGCATACCATAGGCTCTCAATGAATATCTTTCAAATAAATAAACTAACGGTAGCTTTGGCTTGGTAAGAAGCATGCCATTTTGGAGCTGGAGAGCATCTTAAAGACTAGCACAACTCCTCTGTCTTATAGTCACAGAAAATAGGTCTCAGAAAGACGACATAGTTTTCCCCATACTATCTAGTTGTAGATATTTTTATCGAAATATAGTTGACATACTATAATGTTATGTTAGTTTTATGTGTACTACATCTGGTGGTATTAAAAGCAAACAAATTTTATAAAAATTTTAGCTCCAGAGACGGATCAGGTATTCATCAACAAGTATTAGAAGAATTGAAATTTAATATGTGACATTTGAAAAAGTATCTGTTTAAATTTTAAATTGATAAAATTCAAAATGAACCAATCAGTATGCGTAACCTGACTTTCAGATCAAAGACTAGAGCAGTTTGAATTAAAAGAGGCACAGGGCTTCCCTGGTGGTGCAGTGGTTGAGAGTCTGCCTGCCGATGCAGGGGACACAGGTTCGTGCCCCGGTCTGGGAAGATCCCACATGCCGCGAAGCAGCAGGGCCCGTGAGCCATGGCCGCTGAGCCTGCGCATCCAGAGCCTGTGCTCCGCAACGGGAGAGGCCACAACAGTGAGAGGCCCACAAGGAATTAGTTTGTTGATTAAAAAAAAAAAGGATGGGAAGGAGATAAATTATTTGTACCATTCTACGCAAGAAGAACAATTAACACAATTAATTTATTAAATTTGGAGGATTAAAAATTAGTAATGCGATATAAAATTGGTAGAGATGGAAGGAAAGCATTTTTGGCAGTGGTGATTCAGTGTGGTACTAAACTAGGGTCTTTGTTATAAGCTCCAAAAGATACTTTCCAGGCTTCCCTGGTGGCTCAGTGGTTAAGAATCCACCTGCCAATGCAGGGGACACAGGTTCCATCACTGTCCTGGGAGATCCCACATACTGCAGAGCAACTAAGCCCGTGCACCACAACTAATGAAGCCCGCGCGCCACAGCTACTGAAGCCCATGCGCCTAGAGCCCGTGTTCCGCAACAAGAGAAGCCACCACAATGAGAAACCCGAGCACCACAACGAAGAGTAGCCCCTGCTCTCCGCAACCAGAGAAAACCCGCGGGCAGCAACGAAGACCCAACACAGCCAAAGATAAATAAACAAAACATACTTTTCATGTATGCATATGTTCCCACTTTATCTCTCCCTTATGAGTTGTTAGTCAGACAACTAAATATTTAAACTTCCGAATCTTCATCAAAAATTGGGAAAAATAAAGAGATCTACTAGTTAGAGCTAAATGTGATAATCCATGTGTAGTACTTTTATTTTTTTAGAACTCATTTTAGGTAACATTGTGAAAAATAAGCAGCAAAACAAAAAGCAACGCACTTTGGTGGGAAAAATGTGGGCATGGACTCTGGTGACCTAGAACCTTGGGTCCCATGCTTTCCTTCTTCCCCATGTGACTGTAGGTAAATCATTGCATATCTTTGAACTTCAGTTGTTTTCATAAGAAAAATGGGTTTGGTAATGACTACTTCCCAGATTCTCTGTAGAAATTAAGAAATATATGTAAAATAAACTAGCATTTGGTTATTCTTTTTGTGTGTCATTGGTGCTCTGTCACCCCATTTGTGCCTCTGGCTGATTCTAGTAGCCCCCCTTTTTTCTGGTGGATCAATGCATGGCATATTCCCAAATGACCCTCCCCTTAGGATATCAAGCAAACCACCTCAAATATATGGGCTAAAAACACTCTAACGTGTTATTCCTCCCCCAAGGTATGCACTTTAATGGCAATCCTTAAAAACCTGAAAGCCTTAAAAACCAAAAGAAAGCAATGTTTAATGGTGGAATCTGAAACATTATAACAGGGAGAAGAGCTAAAAGGAATTTTAGATTTCACTGAGTGCAACCAGTTCATCTTATAGATGAGAAAACTTAGGAGAGAGAAATGACAGGTGTCACCCAAGAGTCCCCGGTTCATAATTCAGGCAGAAACTCAGGTTATCAGACTCAAAACAGGCTGCTCCGCTTGAAGTGGCAAGTGCCCTGCGCGGAGGCTTAGGAGCTACCTTACCATCAACAATAAAGGTTTCCTGTCGTTTCTATCCAACACTCATATCTAACAGCAGCTGGATCAGCTTCCTGGCCCCTAGGACCCAGGGGTGGTGCCCTTTCCTGGGCATTCCGTTCTAAAGTACATTAATACTTTGCATCGAGAAGTGGTGAGGAAAATGGTAAATACTTTACGTGGAGGATACTCACTCATCAACTACCATTGAACAGTTATGCATTATTCAGGGAGCATTCTGTCACAGGAGGGGATGAGTTGTCTTTATATTTATTTTACATCACACAGAAGAAGCAGCCAACTCTTAAAAGGATAGATGAAAAAGCCAGAATGTAACAACTTGTCTATTCCTATTTTTTTTTTGCCATCCCAAGTTAGCTCATACAGAGGTCAAAGAAAGGACTGTCTTCATTTTAAGTACAGGCCTTATGTCTAACTCAGAAACTTGGACTTTAATTTCTAGTGGAGAGAGAGAAAGTAAAAGACACCAGGAACCTACCAGGCAGCTATATTTTCTTGGGCCAACACAGAAAAACATTGAATGTATACGGTACAAGTGACCTATAAAATCCTATACCTTAACCTAACTTGAACTTCTTTCAACCCATAGGTGGCCCCCAGCTCTGACTCTCAATTTGTCATCTCTCAGGCCTCGCTTGTTGCTTTAGGTGCTGAGGGGTATCAGTTTGATCCTCCTTTAAATAACTAAGAGAGCCATTCTGGGGAACCAATTCTTTTGGAGGGATGGATTCCAAAAACACCAAAACCAAAACCAAAAAACCATTAAAAACCCCCAGGAAGGTAGAAGAGACAGAAATTAGCTAAGAGAATAAATTATTTAAAACTCTAAGGTCAAGAATGGGGGATGGAACAGAGGGGTAGAATCATAAGAACAGTAAAAAGAAAGTAGGGAGATCCTATTTCAGAGACATCAAGAAAAAAAAGGAAAGATGAGAGGAAACTGTAATAAAATTGTCAAAGGAAGATCAGAGACAGGCAAACTAAGGATGTTAAATAGAAAAGAATTTGCATAAAAGGGGATTAAAAAGAATTGAAAAAAATTACAAAGTAATAGATCTAATAAAGATTATTGGAAAATAAAGGAACATGGCAACAAGAAGGGTTCTGCAAGGAACAATAGATACATTACCACACTGTGAGAGGAAAGCGTCAGACAGACACAGCAGAGTGAGGAAAATAAAAGAGGAAAAATAGTTTAAAGTTCAGCCCACAGAGGAACCGAGAAGATGCAGATAAAAAGGATAAAAGAGGCGAGTAAGTGACAGATATTAATACAATACACAGAAGGTACGAGAGAGAGAGAGAACTATTCAAAGCATGAAAGAGGGAAGGTACGTGACAGACACAGGCGTGAAAAGAAATGCATGCAGCACACAGGCAGAGCTTTAAAAAAAAAATTTTACTGAGAAAGCATTCACTGCTTTAAATAGCATTGACAAGATGATAAAAGTATTTTCAAAACTGTAATTAAGAGTTTATTCATGCATAAAGTCAGCAACTGCAATATTAGAAAAGTAAAGTCATGGACCCTTTATATCTCTGTAAATATCTAGAGCTTCAACTCTGACTGTCTGCACATAAAACTTAACTGTTTTCTATTGCCCTGAAGGTAGTATCTCAGGATTTTGCATTTAAGTATCAAAGGAAACTGGTATCGAACTTTTTCTTCATACATATGACATGAATTTCAGGACATTTGGAAAAACAGGAGTGAGTTCTAAGTATATGCCTCTCAACAATGTGGGGATTTTCTTTTTCTGTACCCTTCCTCCAACACTAAGACCCAAGCAAAAATAAAATAGAAAAAGAATCTCTACTCCACAGCATCTAGGTAATCCTAGGTACCTAGGTATTCTACCTAGGAATACACAACCTTCATACACATATCAAAACTGTAGGTCATGGGGATTCCCTGGTAGCGCAGTGGTTGAGAGTCCGCCTGCCGATACAGGGGACACGGGTTTGTGCCCTGGTCCAGGAAGATCCCATGTGCCGCGGAGCGGCTGGGCCCGTGAGCCATGGCCGCTGAGCCTGCGCATCTGGAGCCTGTGCTCCGCAACGGGAGAGGCCACAACAGTGAGAGGCCCGGGTACTGCAAAAAACAAACAAACAAACAAAACAAAAAAACCTGTAGGTCATTGCTTCTAGACAGAAGACGAATTCTCTTCCACCCAAACCGTGGTGGGTGGTGGTGGGGTTTCTCCTCATCCTACCACCTGGATGACCCCATCATTAGATTTCAAGAATCTTTCAATTTTCTAGCACCACATAATGCTAGATTAGAAAGGACCTGAGGATATCATAGAATCCATGCTTTTCTCACAGGTGGGGAGATCAAGGTCAACAGTGGTGATGTGCCTATCTTAATCCCAAGGTGACACTAACACATAAGAATCCCCCTCTGAGCGTTGTCTACAAGGAGCACATGCAAAAGATTTTATTACATTTAGAATGGGCAAAAAATAATTCCTTGAAACCTTCATAAAAAAATAAAGGAATTTTAACAGAACAATGAATCAACTGTGGAGTACTTAGCTACATGGGGAAATCAAAGATATTTTATTGTATTAGGCCATTTTATTGTATTGTTTTTCCTTTCTTCCTTTGCCTTACCCAGGTACGTGGGGAGTTTCTTGCCTTTTGGGAAGTCTGAGGTTTTCTGCCAGTGTTCAGTAGGTGTTCTGTAGCAGTTTTTTGTGGAGAGGAAGGTGTTCTCCACGTCTTACTACTCTGCTATCTTGAAAGTCCCCCCCGAGAATAAATTTTAAACAAGATCACTCCCTCTAGGTATTGAATGTATAGCTAGTTAGCTTGACTTATTAGAACTTACCTATTAGAGTTAAGATTCTGGGGCTCAAATGAGTTATACCAAGTTCTCCCCTCCAATGATCACTTCAGCATTACAGGGTTCTTGCTGTAGAAGCCTATCTCTCTGTGTGTGTGCAAAGTATCACTCTGTATACTTGAGAAAAAGCCACGATATAGCCTTGAAAGACCTTCCTTTCCATTTGCCTGTGCCCAGGCTGTCAGCATTTATTGAGAGCTGGAAGTAGTCTTTTCCAGCATTTCATAAGGTTCCCTCCTTTGACCACAGGCCAGATTTCTACTTCTCTGTTGATCTTGGCCCTTACGAGGATATGCACACTTATACTTGTGGTTAATTTGCTGCTACACACACCATCAAGTACCAGAAAGCACAGGCAGCCTCTAGGGCCCTTGAATCCTCATGCGAAGCCCTGCACACTCTGTGATACGTCTTCCTCTTTCCTAGAAATTATTTTTCTCTTTCTTCAGCTCTGCTGAGGCCAGCTCAAGGCCGGAACACTGTGTGTGCTGATGACAGATTGGATGAGAGAGAAGATCAGAAGGAGGAATGGCGAAGAAGATGAACTAAGTTCCAAACAGTGACTTTAATTGCTTTTGCCTGTAAAATAGAGTTACGTGGCAGGACAGCTAGGGTAAAAATGAATGAAACACTATGTATTACTGATACCAGCCCAGCAACCTCTAACAATGGAATCTTTCATGATTTGAATTATTTCAGATTCTTTCATAAACTCCCCAAATCATAATGTTACATTGCTTAAGTGTTTATTGAGGTTTTTATCACGATAACGACTAACATTTGTATTGTACCTAAGCGCCAGTGAATCTCCAGGCAGTTCCAGAATGAAACATAAACTCTAATATATAAAGTAATTAGAGAAAACCCTTCTGTCTCAACCAGATCTAGAGAAGGAGTAAAAACGTACAGTAACTGTGTTAAATTGAATATAGTTGGTAAAGAAGGCATAAATATGAAATTACACCAATACTCCCTAAAAAAGAAAAACCTGAAAAAAATGTAGTGCCCGCTTTCAGTGGATAATAATGGGACACTTTAGGAATTATCTGGTGGCAGATATAGAAGTGGTTGCAGAGGCAAAACTTGGGGTGTCTTGGATCTGGGTAGCAGAGTTGTTTCTGTTCATCTTTCTGATCAGCAGTCGCTAAGTGGCTTTAGAACAGTGGGCAAAGCATGGGCTTTGGATTCAGCGTGATCAGGCTGGCTGCATTTCTCAGTCTCACTCTTGTCTAGACCACTGGATTTAGAAATGTCACCTGGACATTGTTCTGGATGGTACTTACAGAGTGATGGACATAAAAGATAGCATTCGTGCTTTTGTAAAACTTACATACTGATCGTGAGGAAATAGACATTAAGCAAAGAAATAAAAAGATAAGCAAATAATATTAAACAATGCTAATTATAAGAAAATAAACCTAAGTATTAGGATAGAAAATAAGGCAAATGTTGTTATACCTCTTTATACTGGAGAGTCTGGGAAGTCTTCCACAGTCACTATTTATGCTCATGAATTTTCAGCGAATAATATAGTCACCTCCCAGAGACCCTATGGAAATTTTATGGAAACATCAATAGTCTCTACCTCTCCCTGGATTCATTTACCTTATTTACAAAACACTATCAAACATTGGTAACTCATGTATAATTCATTTCCTGGCATTTAATTATCGTTCACTAAATCATTTATCCAAATAAAGAAAAATAGTGTGAAGGGATTTTAGAAATATTTTCTCATGATATACTTATTTTATTGGTAATAACACAAAATCCCTCAGTAAATAAAAGAAACTGGAAAACACACACTTGAAAATGAGAATAGCGAAAATGATAAAAAAAAAAATTACAGCTACAATTTATTGACTACGTATGAAAGTCAAGGTTTATTTGAGTTTGCTATATAATTTTTCTGAGTTGTACAATAACCTTGCAAAGGATTCATAGAACTCAGGAAAGAACTTTAATTATGCACAGCTCATAAATGAGGAAATTGAGGTTAAGAACAATTTTGTGGTTTGCCCAGTTCCACACAGTAGGCAGTTTTGAAGTTTGTATCCTCCTTGGTGTCTTTTCCAACATCAACAGCCAATTCTCCAGTTCTCCGGCCTCATCTAGGTATCCAAACATTCAATTCAACTCTGATACTATCAGAGTTACCTCACACCCCTCTGTCCCATCAGGCTGCCCTACTTCAGATACCAGCCACAAATGGGTTGCCCAGGCTACCCCACACTTCTGCTCAGCTGACTACAAATGTGGGGTTTCCCATTGAAATTGTGCAACTCAGATGGGGCCTTGAACCCATGGTCTTTTAACTGAGATCACACACCTGTTCTCAGGACTTAAGGAAGCTCAGGTTCTTGATGTCTCATGACAGAAAGAATTCAGTGAGAGACTAATTGCTAAGTAAGAAGTGGATTTATTTAGAGGGAAACACACTCCACAGGCAGAGTGTGGGCCATCTCAGAAGGTGAGAGCGGCCCCAGGGTATGGGGTTGTCAGTTTATATAGGGGTGGGTAAATTCTTTTTTTTTTTAAGGTTTTTTTCCCCTTTTTTGTTTTTAATTAATTAATTAATTAATCAATTTTTGGCCGCATTGGGTCTTCGTTGCTGCACACGGGCTTTCTCTAGTTGCGGTGAGTGGGGGCTGCACTTTGTTGTGGTCCGCGGACTTCTCATTGTGGCGGCTTGTCTTTGTTGTGGAATTCATAGAACTCAAGAAAGAACTTTAATTATTAATACTAGTTTATTCTAAAGGATACAATACAACTCAAAAACAGCCAAATGAAAGAAATGCATCGGGCAAGATGGGGAGTTGGGGGTGAGGGAAGGGTGCTTCCCTGTCCTCTCTGGCTGTGCCACCCTCCAGGCACCCCACTGTGCTCACCAACCCCAAGGCTTTCCGAACCCGGTCATTTAAGGGGTTTTATGGAGGTTTCATCATGTAGGCATGATTGATTACATTAGTGGCCATTGGTGATTGAACTCAGTCTTCAGCTACTCTTTCCTTCTCAGAGGTCAGGCGGTGGGGCTGAAAGTTCTTTTAATCAGCGTTGGTTTTTTTCTGGTGACCTGCTCCATCCTGAAGCTATCTTGGGACCCTGATAAGAGTCATCTCATTAGCATAAACTCTGGTATGGTTGAAAGTCTTTTGTTATGAATAACAAAAGTTGCTTCTATCCCTCCTATGACTGAGGAAATTCCAAAGGTTTTTTTTGTTTGTTTGTTTGTTTCACATCTTTATTGGAGTATAATTGCTTTACAATGGTGTGTTAGTTTCTGCTTTATAACAAAGTGAATCAGTTATACATATACATATGTTCCCATATCTCTTCCCTCTTGAGTCTCCCTCCCTCCCACCCCTCCAGGCAGTCACAAAGCACCGAGCTGATCTCCCTGTGCTATGCGGCTGCTTCCCACTACCTATCTACCTTACGTTTGGTAGTGTATATATGTCCATGCCACTCTCTCCCTTTGTCACAGCTTACCCTTCCCCCTCCCCATATCCTCAAGTCCATTCTCTAGTAGGTCTGTGTCTTTATTCCTGTCTTACCCCTAGTTTCTTCATGACATTTTTTTTTCTTAAATTCCATATATATGTGTTAGCATACGGTATTTGTCTTTCTCTTTCTGACTTACTTCACTCTGTATGACAGACTCTAGGTCTATCCACCTCTTTACAAATAGCTCAATTTCGTTTCTTTTTATGGCTGAGTAATATTCCATTGTATATATGTGTTTTAGGATTAGGAGCTATTTGCCAGGAACCTGAGACAAAAACCACCTATATATTTCCCATCACGCCCAGTAGTAGAGGTGGAAACTAAAGACAAATACTTCTTCCACATCCTCTCCTTCGCAAATGCCTTGTGGAAGGCTGGCAAAAGCATCTTTCACACCTAAGGACTGTGTTGTGCCTACTTCAGTTTCCAAAAAGAGATTTACAAACTAATCGGAGGAAGCTCATTAATCGCCTAAGGCAAAGTCCATACAAGTAGCACATTATCCTACAACTCAGTGGCTTAAAACAACAACCTTTATTTTGTTATAGTTTCTATGGGTCAGGACTCCAACATAGCTTAGGGGGGTCCTCCGTTCAGGGACTTTACAGGCCGTGATCAAGATGACATCTGGTTGAGCGGTCACTGCAAAGATCAACTGGGGAGGGTCCATGCTCCTTCATATGGTTGTTGCAGTTGGACTACAGCCTCTGTTTTCACTGGCTGTTGCCTGGAGACCAGTCTCAGGTCCCTCCCAAGTGGACCCCTCCATAGGGCAGCTCACGAGACCGCAGCTTTCTTCATCAGAGCAAGCGAGCTGGAGAGAGTAAGCAAATGGAAGTAACAGGGTTTTTCTTTTTTTTTTTTCGGTACGCAGGCCTCTCACTGTTGCGGCCTCTCCCGTTGCGGAGCACAGGCTCCGGACGCGCAGGCTCAGCGGCCATGGATCACGGGCCTAACCGCTCCGCGGCATGTGGGATCTTCCCGGACCGGGGCACGAACCCACGTCCCCTGCATCGGCAGGCGGACTCTCAACCACTGCGCCACCAGGGAAGTCCGGAAGTAACAGGCTTTTACAACCTAATCTCAGAAGTCACTTTTGCCACTTCTGTTGTACTGTATTTGTTAGAAGAAGGTTACTTAGTCCAGCCCACACTCATTACCAGGAAGCAGAGATCATCGGGGGTCACCTTAGACGTCTGCCTAGTGCGTCATCCAGTTTATTGCCAGTAATTCTGTAGAGATTGATGTGCCATTTTCACTTCCAGACACAGAGACAAAAGGGCCCTGAGAGAGAGTTGTAAGGAGGGTAAACACAGTACGACAGACGTCCGGATGTAATCTGACTTTTCTGTTTCCATACATCCTGCCTACCCAGAGCTGATAATCAGGAAAAAGTGCCCAGAAAGGCTGACCTGACGGACACCATCTGAAAACTTTTCCTTTTCTCTTCAGTTGAATTCAAGTAAGCAAAAACTTCCAGTATACTCTCCAAATGCCTTTCAGAGTGCTTGAATGTCCCTCAAAAATCAGTTTGTACAGTCATTCTTTAAGATTGTATGCTTTTGTATTGTGTACTCACACTATACTAAAGTTTGAGATTGTAACAAGAAATTCATCTCAAGTAGTCATCACTTCACTACTCTCTTCCTTCTTTTTAAAAAATTAATTTATTTATTTTTGGCTACGTTGGGTCTTTGTTGCCGTGCGCAGGCTTTCTCTAGCTGCGGTGAGCCGGGGCTACTCTTCGATGCGGTGGGCGGGCTTCTCACTGCGATGGCTTCTCTTGTTGCAGAGCTCGGGCTCTAGGTGTGTGGGCTTCAGTAGCTGTGGCACACGGCCTTCAGTAGTTGTGGCTCGCAGGCTCTAGAGGACAGCCTCAGTAGTTGTGGCGCACGGGCTTAGTTGCTCGGCGGTATGTGGGATCTTCTCGGACCAGGGCTTGGGCCCATGTCCCCTGCATTGGCAGGCAGATTCTTAACCACTGAGCCAACCAGGGAAGGCCTGCTACTCTTTCAAAAAGTCAACTGAATTCTCTTTGTCACCACCTGAAGAATGGGAGCATTTTCCAGTATTTGGTGAATACCCTCCTGCCTTCCCAAGGTTAGAAAAGAAAAATTGTAGAGATTTCCATTCATCCACATGATCAAATGTCCTTTGGCTGATGTAATTCCACCCTCTTCTGCCTGACTTTGACCCTTGCCTCTTTAGCATTCCTATCCTGAGCCCTGAAAGTAAAACAAAACTGACATAGATGCCACATTAGTATGTTGGGAAAAAATTCTACACAGTTCTAAGCTTGTGTCATTTCTTCTTTAGCAATGTGGCATAGTAATTACATCTACAAATCTATTGGGAGATAAAGAAAAGGGAAATGACAGAGGGACAAAATCCTGGAAGGGTTATAAATTAATTGTCAAATGTTTCTCAGAAGTCCCCTTAGGATTTTTGAAAAATTCCATCCCTAACCAAATTCACAACACAATCTATAGAGAAAGAAATTCCTAAAAGACCATTCATTCATTGATTAATTCTTCAAAATTTTCAGACCCCTACACTGGGCTGTTAACATTCTCTTAGGCATTTAGGCTAGAGTATCAAATAGGACAAACCCTTTAAATCTTGCAGCTTCATACCAGTGGGGAAGGTTATGGGGAACAATAACCAAAAAAAAAGAAAAAGAAAAAGGAAAATGCCTTGTCCCAGGTATTAATCATCTGGCCAAGTGATTGACTGTATACCTGTATACATACATATATATGTACCTACATATTCACATATCTGCAATGAAGCACATGACTTTATCTTGTTTCATCTTTACTCAAACCTGGTTAATCAGTACTCTTATTATCCACAATTTGAAGATAAGAAAATTAAGACTAATTCAAGTTGAGTAACTTCTCATTATCACTCAGTCAATTAAAGAAAAATCTTAAGATACTTTATTCTTGCTTTTTTGATTCCAAGTCTTTTCCTCCATAGTGTGATAAAAATCATGAGGAAAAGAGAATGCAACAAAAACTGAAGTCATTTAAAAAATAAAAGAAGGAAAGAGAGAAAGAAAAAAGGCAAAAACAAACAAAAACAGGAGCAATTCCTTTTAGGTGTTTTCACAAAAATTTATGCTGTCGCACCCATCATTTTTTTCTAATCATATCACCTATTTTCTCACCCACAGAAGAACTTTGTGAAATGTACCTCTACAGTTTCCTTCATTTAAAAACGGAAAATGTGCAAGGGAGTCAACTGTTGGAATAAATGAAGAATTCGTCTGTGAGGGAGGAGGAGCGGGGAGCACATACTTAAACATCTTGCTTCCTTAACCGCCTTGGTTAGCAGCTTGTCTTTGCTGAGACCGCTTAGAGATCTTTCCTAGGTATGGATTTAATAATTTAAGAAGGCAATGGAGAAATAGCCCGTACAAAGCGAGCAGAACATATTTCTTTTGAAGAAAGGTTCCTCCTGGGTCAACCCAGTGGGAGCAATTCCCACCTTTCAAGCCCCTGACAAGCTGATTGCTCTGAAGCCATAAGAGCTTGTTTAAGCCTCAGCTGCGCTCATGTTCGGAGGACAAGTGCTGGAGACTATCTGCTAGATGAAGAATCCATTCTGCTAAATCATCACTCCTCTTTGGCCAGTGGTTGGTTGGCAGATCTAAATATGGCAGCAAAGCAACATTGTAAGTAATGTCTCCCAGTGGCTGAACCTTATGGGAGCCAGAAGCAAGACAGAAAGCCGGGAGAGTTTCAAAGTCACTCTCCGAGTGACGCTGGTGAGAGGATGGGGAGTAGATCATCTGCCAGTTGTGTGTAAGATGGTTTGGGGCTTCCCTGGTGGCGCAGTGGTTGAGAGTCCGCCTGCCGATGCAGGGGACACGGGTTCGTGACCCGGTCCGGGAAGATCCCACATACCGCGGAGCGGCTGGGCCCGTGAGCCATGGCCACTGAGCCTGCGCGTCCGGAGCCTGTGCTCGGCAACGGGAGAGGCCACAACAGTGAGAGGCCCACGTACCGCAAAAAAAAAAAAAAAAAAGAAAAGAAAGGTGGTTTGAACAATGTATGACTTTGCATGAGCAAAAAATAAAAAACAAAAAAAAAAACCCAACCCTTGCATTGTTACGGGTTCGTGCCCCGGTCCGGGAAGATCCCACATGCCGCGGAGTGGCTGGGCCCGTGAGCCATGGCCTCTGAGCCTGCGTGTCCAGAGCCTGTGCTCCGCAACGGGAGAGGCCACAACAGTGAGAGGCCCGCGTACCGCAAAAAAAAAAAAAAAAAAAAAAAAAGTATGTGAGTAATAGGTAAGAGACAATAAGTAAAGTATGTAAAATAAAACATGAATGATGAAAAAAGAAAAAAGTAGTGTAGGATAAGAGGGATAGGACATGCCTGAGAAGGTTATGGGTTGAATAATAAGGTGGTCGAGGTAGGTCTCATTGAAAAAATGAAATGTTAGCAAAGGTAAGGTTACCAATTACTTTAAAGAGGTGAAGTTTTCATCATTTGATATGTGGGAGCAGAGCAGTCCAGGTAGCAAAGAGACCCTGAGGCAGGAGAAAATTCAGCTTGCTGGAGGAACAGCACAGAGGCCAGTGTGGCAGGAACTGAGTGATGGATGGGAGAAGTGAGAGAAAAAGCGTTAGTGACGAGCCCCCCATCTAACTGCAGCACAGGTCATTAGAATTTTTTATCTCATGGTATTCATTTTTTAAAAAACTTTTATTGGAGGATAGTTGATTTACAGTGTTGTGTTAGCTTCTGCTGTACAGCAAAGTGAATCAGTCATACATGTACATATATCCACTCTCTTTTAGATTCTTTTCCCCTATAGGTCATTACAGAGTACTGAATAGAGCTCCCTATCTATACAGTAGGTCCTTATTAGTTATCTATTTTATATACAGTAGTGTGTGTATATATCTATCCCAATCTCCCAATTTATCCCTCCTCACCTCCTTTTCCCCCCCGGTTACCATAAGAGTGTTTTCTACATCTGTGACTCTATTTCTGTTTTGTAAATAAGTTCATTTGTACCGATGTTTTTAGAGTCCACATACAAGCGATATCATACGATATTTGTCCTTCTCTGTCTGACTTACCTCATCATTTTATCTTTTATTCTGAGCGAGATAAGGAAACACTGGAGAGTTCTGAACAAAAGAATGGTGTAGTTTGACTAACATTTTACTTATATTTATCTGGCTGCTGTGGGAAGAATGGACGTTTGAGCTCAAAGGTAAGGTCAGGGGAGGATGTCATTGCTGTGGTCCAGGTGAGAGATGATAGTGGCAGCTTCCAAGGAGGTGAGGACAAGTGGTGTGATTCTGGATGCATTTTGAAGATACAGACAAGATATTCAGGAAAACATGATGTAGGTTGTGAGAAAAAGAGAGGCATCAGGATGACTTCTCAGGTTTTCTGTCTGAGTAACCAGACGTGTGGAGCTGCCGTCAGCTGGGATGCAGAAGGCTGTGGATGGAACATATTAAGATGAAGACTGGAGTTTGGGTTTGGACTTGATTATCCATTCAACATCTATGTAGAGATGCCAATGCACAAGGTTTTGTTTTGTTTTATTTAATATGAAAGAGAAATGGGTAGGGTTAAAGTGAGAGAATGAGTGGAGAAATAGTGGATAAACGCTCTCTCTGTGCATACCCACCTCCCGCTTCTATGGCCCTAGATGTAACTCTGTACCATCTCAGCACCCTTTATCACAGATCTTGAAAAAATTGAACTACTTCAGCATGCTCATTCATAAATGTAGAAACATGGGTTCCCCATAGTTACATAAAGCAACATGCAGATGACTACATATTCAAATAGTGACAGAATCTGGGCTTAAATCTTGGCCTCTTGACCCCTAGTTCATTGTTCTTCCATTATCTGCCAACAGTGGCACACTGGGTTCTTGAGAACTCTCTTGTTCCCAGACTTTGCCTTTTGTGGATCAGTTAAATTTCAAAAATCCTTTAAATTTCCACCAAAGTATTACTACATCCTTTTTTTCGTATATATCCACTCTTTTTTAAATTTTTTAATTCTTTTCCCATATAGGCCATTACAGAGTACTGTGTAGAGTTCCCTGTGCTACACAGTAGGTCCTTATTAGTTATCTGTTTTATGTATCGTAGTGTGTATACGTCAATCTCAATCTCCCAGTTTATCCCTCCCCCCCATCCCCTGGTAACCATATGTTTGTTTTCTATGTTCGTGACTCTACTTCAGTTTTGTAAATAAGTTCATTCGAAGTATTACTACATTCTAATTTGTCCAAGTAGCACTCTTTTAAAAGAAACAAAAAACTAACAACAAAAACAAAATAAAGAACAAACACACCACCACTGTCACCATCATTTCTTGTAAGCCAGAAATACTGATAGGAAAAAGTCAGAAAGGATTTAATCTTGGAATGAAGGATAGTCCTTCTTAAGAAAGGACAGTTGGCAACCTGACACTGGATGTCTTACATACATATCTATACTTGTGTATTTTTATGCCCCTTGCTTTTCTTAATTTCCTTATTTATGCAGTGTCATAAAAATTTCAGCACAAAATAACTTTACCTTCAGGTTTTCTAAACCATTGTTTCTACGAAGGGGCATGTGAAAAAAATAAGATTGATAGAAAATATCTTGCTCTATTCATGGATGCTTTCCTTTTATCCTACCCACTCACCTTCTTTTGGTAGATTCAAATCATTTTGTCTCTGAAGGAATGTGCCTCTCTTGATAGCTGAGTTGGCTGCAGAAGACAGAATGTTTGCCCCAGAGGAGAGAACAAGGGATGCTCCATTCCCCTGTAAACTCAAAAGGGCACATTACTATCATTCTCCTGATGTTAAAAGAGATCGCCTGATCTCTTATACTCAATAGTCATGACTATCTGTTATTGTTTAGTTCAATTCAATTTATTTGTGTTCAGAAAAATTCAATCACCATTTGTTGCATGCCAGTTATATCAGACACTATACAAAACATCAGAGGTTCAAACATATATGTCTTCTAGAAATACCTTCTATTACAGTAAATCCTGCAATGTGCTAAAACAGCTCATAGAACTACGAATGAAAGGTTTTAGGAGCACAGAACGAAAACAACTAATGTTGGTGTGTGGCTATGAGAAGCATAATATCAGAGAACGTTACAGAGGGGAAGATACAGCTGACTTAGAGTTTGAAAGGTAAGTCAGTATTTATTAGGCAGAAACACCTGTCCGGGCAAAGAAAAAGCATGAGCAAAGGTGAAGAGACATGAAATGGCACATGTGGGAGAAAAGAATAATCTGGTTTGTCGTGAAGAGACTGGAAAGGAGACTGGCCCCTGGTTGTGAAGGTATGTCCATGTCATGCAGAGACTTTGAGCCTCATTCTTCAGAATTTTTAAGCACGAGAGTGATACAACCTAATTATTTTAGAAAATTCACTCTGGTGGCAAAGGGCATGCTGGATTTGGGGGGGGGGGCAGAGAGGAAGAACAGCTAGAATGCTGCTAAAATAACCCGATCAAGAGACGGGTTCTAAAGTAGGCAGGGTGGATACAGAGGAGAATAAAGGTTAAGATGTGTGATCATCTAACCTGCAGAGAGTTGCTGTAAAGGTCCAATAACCCTTTTGTGCCCTTTTGCCACAGTTGCCATTCATTTGAAAATAGCAGTATTAATTTTGGTACAGCAAAGCACCCTAGTAAAAAGAAAAATACGGGTAACAACCTCAGGCTGCATCCTAGAATTACCGTGATGGGCAATAAAAACCATCCTTAGCCAGGTGCTAAGTGGGACTCCATAGAATTTTTTTTTTTTTTTTTTGCGGTACGTGGGCCTCTCACTGTTGTGGCCTCTCCCGTTGCGGAGCACAGGCTCCGGATGCGCAGGCTCAGCGGCCATGGCTCACGGGCCCAGCCGCTCCGCGGCATGTGGGATCCTCCCGGACCGGGGCACGAACCCGTGTCCCCTGCATCGGCAGGCGGACTCTCAACCACTGCGCCACCAGGGAAGCCCCATAGAAATTCTTAACAGCAATAATAAAAATAATACAGCCCTCTAGAAAGCTAGAAATGTATTTGAATACAGATATTTTTATTAGTCCTACAAACTTTCCATCAGGCTCCCCACATCTGAGAGTCTGAGCACTGATGTGACATGTCAATAAACAGAGAGCATCATCAAGATGAGGAAGTGGGTCTGGGGTTTTGTGTTTCACCTTGAGGTTTACTAGCTGAGATCCTCTCTTCATATTTACCCAAAACACCCTGGCTTTTGTATTGAAATAGGAACTTGACTTTCTTGATTTTCTTTAGACTGTTTGAGCTGGAAGTGCCAAAATTGCTGTCTAACTCCAAGCCTCACTTCCATACTCATTGTATCTGTAGACATGAGATGCCACCATCTATTTACGAAAGTCACATGCAGGATCTGGAGCTGATCTAGGAACAGTGTCCTGACTCTGAATCCAGTGTTTTTTGACTCTAACCTGCTGTCTTTTCTAGAAATTCCTCCAGTCTCCAACTCTCATGTCTGTACCACTCAATGATTTAGTTCCTATATTTTGCTAATTCCACTGTTCATTTCCTCATCCTTCATCTAATACTGTGGCCTGCAAATTCTTGCTTTAATTTAGTTATGCTCCCTTAGATTAGTATTGTTTTCCCTTGGCCATTTCCTCCCTCATCTTTAGTTTTTCTGTTTTAGGTTAAGGGGACTTGCTTTCTTCTCTAGCCCTGGAGTACTTTTATTATGTAGTGTTTATTACTTTACAAACACAGGATCAGAGAAAGCCCTTCAGTATTCTGCTAAATTAACAAGTCAGTCACTTATGGGGCAATCTCTCTCTAGCCCTGTTATTACCCGAAGGTTTCATGTCACACCTGCCATTCCCTGTTCTCCTTTTCTGCAGATTTTTCATAATCGGAGGTTTTGGTCCCAATAAAAAAAACCTGGACAGTTCAATATTTCACTTTCTCTATGAGAATAGGTCTCATTCATTCATTCAACAAATAATGAGTGCCAACTATGTGTTAGGCATTGTTCTATGTCAATGGGATATACAGCTGGCCAAAATACGTATGAAGTTTATTTGCTAGTGGAAGAGAGAAAAATGAAACAAGTAATGATAAAATTATATAATTGCAAATTGAGGAAAGTATTATGAAATATAATCAACATGTATAGTAGGATAATTTTTTTTGCCATATAGGATGCAAGACAAAGAGGAAAGGTCAAGAGAAAGGTTTGTGAGAAATAATATTCAAGCAGAAACCAAAGAAACGATCCAGGTGAAGATGGGAAGGCGAGCAGGAACTTTGCAGACCAAGAGCACAGTGTGTGTGAAGACCCTGTCCAGGGCATAGCCTGGTTGTGTTGGAAGAACTTTAAGGCCAGTGTGGCTGGAACTGGGCACAAGATCATACTGAAGAAACAGGTAGGACTTGGACTGTCCAGAGCCTTGGTCAACATAGGGAAGTTAGGGGATTTTATTCCAAATTCAATGAAAAGTCTACTCAGATTTTTAAGCAGGAAAACAACTAAAGCAGTCTTTCATTTCAGGAAAATTACTTCTAATTGCTTCATGGAACAAGAATGGGGGAGTGAGAGAGTTAAGTGGAATAGTGAGGAGAAAAATTTAGAAAGCCGTGGTCCAAGTTTTGTCCGTGGATAATGGTGGCTCTGCTAAAGCAGAGCATCTTCACTGCAGAATGGGAGAGACATTCCCCTTACTGTTGTCTGTACAAATGGTGCTCACTGGACTTTTGCAAAAAGATGCCCCACTTCTTTTCTCCCCTCTTCCCTTTCTTCTTCTTTTTCCCTTTCTCCTTCTCTTTCCCCTTCCCTTCCCCCTCCCCCTCCTCTTCTCCCTCCTCTTTCTTCTTCTTCTCTCTTTCAATACTGTAAACTGATTGTTTTTAGACTTTGAGCCTATTCTAACTATACCACCTGAGACAATACACATGATATTTAACTAATGCTCTGAATGCAATATGGCTTTCAACAATTGTGTGAAAATGGCAACATCCTTTGGCATAAATGTTTGTTCAGTGTCTTGTGTTACTCTAATTCTCCTTATTCTATCCGCAATTTGAATTCTTTTTTCAAACTTGTTTTTTGAATTTACCATTAGGAATGCATGCCTTTCTTCCCCCAAACAATAAAATAAACAAAACACATGAAAACAAACAGACAAATCCACAAAATACTGTGAGGGTTTTCCAGGTGGAACCTGAGATGTCAGTGCTAAAGTGAAAGTTATTTCAGAATTATTTATAAGACTAAAGTATTTTAGAGCTGGGAGAAAGTTTAGACATCATGTATACAATATTCTATTTTTAAATATGGAGAAACTAAAGTTCAGAGAAGGGGAATAGCAGGAATAGCAAAATCTAGGGTAAATATAGGTGTCTTGGCTCCTGGGCTAGTATTTATGTAACTATAATTATTGATTTTAAAAATTTGCTTCCTTTCCTTCTTTCAGATCTCTAGCTTCTCCACAAACTGTCCCTGTCTTTCAACCATTGTGATTTCTACTGCAAAAATCCAATAAGAGAAGCAAATCTTATCTTGTTGGCTGATGTTCCAGAATAATAGCTTTTCCCATTATCTATTGAATTGAAACAATAATTTTCCTACTCCAAGCCCAGCATTGTATCTGTACAACCATATTTGACCATAAACAAGGTTCATTCAGCTGATTAAGATCGGCTTGTAAATTCTCCTGTCATCTACTATTATTTACACCAAAGGAAATCACCCCTCGTTTCCTGTTCACTCCTCTTGTTGCATAAGCTGATAGAAATATCATTCTTGTAGTCAATGAGAATTCAATTACACCAATTTAAAGACTGGTATTAAGAACTTAATGGGCTGTTTTCTCTGTCTTATTCTGGAAATTCAGCTCATTTCCCAAAAAATAATTAAATGTGCTTTGTTGATATTTGACAAATGGCTTTTGTTAAACTTTACCCTTTCACCATGCATAACCAATCTATCCTTCGCTATTTCATCATAGAAATGTTTCAAGGCAAAGATCTCTTTGCCTTATTTTTAATCCATAATTGCTAGTTCTTCTTTTTATTAGCAGTATACCAAAATAAAATAAAATAAAATAAACTATAAAGATTCATGCGTTTTGATCCTTGTTGCCTAGAAACAGAGGAACTCAATTGCCGGAACCACCAGTTAGGTCTGCATGCATCCTGCCGTAGTACAAGCCAACCGACAGCTATAGGTAGAGGCTACAATGCTCACGTGTTGCCCCTGCACATAAGCAGGAAAGAGAAAGCTAAGAATCTTGCCCCCTGCTCAGTCTTAGCAGTATTTTGACTCTGCCGTGACAGCCACAGAGTGGAAAACGTAAGTACAGGTAATTTTTTGTTTGAGATTCTAGGCAGCCTAGGCTGCAACTGAACTACCTAAGCTCTAAGTCTCCAGCAAACCAAGCCTAACAATATGTACTCATTCCACTGTTGGCTCAGGTTTTGATTAAAATCATTCAATACATTCATCCTAAGGGTTCAGAAGTCTTTTCCTGACAGAATACATACAATTGCTAGACAAAGAGCCGTCACACATTTGAGAAGGTTTGGGACTTTGAACTGCAGGTGGTAGGGTTCACATGAAAATAATGGAAATGATCCCAAATAACCCTCACCTCTCACATCCAGTCTCTATTCCCAGTTCCAATCTGCTGCCCTACTAGAGACGGATTCCAAAAGCAAGTCATAGTGATCGGCAACAATGGAGCCTCACCGGCTCTGATTCTCAGTCTGCGTGAGTTGGTCACCAGTGCCAGTTTCTTGCAGATAATAGTGGAGGAGACGAGACAAACTTTTGCGGGGCAAAAAAGAAAGAATGTGTGTGTGTGTGGGTGTACAGGAGGGAATATATATATTAAAATGAGAAAGAATAATTGCTTCCTTATGTCTATAGATGGATGCACTGACTACGATTATTCTTCTAAAATGTAATTAAGTAAATTGATTTCCTTATGGTTATTCTTCAAGCCCTTTTAAGCACACAAAATTTCCACTCCTCCAGAATTATTGTAACTCTGACAGATTTACATCTTGGGGATAGCTATGCAACTGGTATGGACTTTTACCTTCTTTTCTATTTTTTTTTGTTTGTTTGTTTTGCTTTCATATTTTCTTAGATTCAAGGTCTGCACCTATGACATTCTATCTAGTTACATCTTTTTTAAAGATGCTTTTTAAAAATTTTTATTTATTTAATTTAATTTATTTATTTTATTTTTGGCTGCGTTGGGTCTTCGTTGCTGCGCAAGGGCTTTTCTCTGGTTGTGGTGCGCAGGCTTCTCATTGCAGTGCCTTCTCTGGTTGCGGAGCACGGGCTTTAGGCGCACGGGCTCCAGTAGTTGTGGCTCGCGGGCTCTAGAGTGCAGGCTCAGTAGTTGTGGTGCATGGGCTTAGCTGCTCCGCGGCATGTGGTATTTTCCTGGACCAGGGCTCGAACCCGTGTCCCCTGAATTGGCAGGCGGATTCTTAACCACTGAGCCACCAGGGAAGCCCTAGTTACATTTTTTAAAGAAACAAAAAGCCTAAATCTAGATAATGAATATGATGATACCCATTCCTCTTGTTTTCTTATAAATCTGAATCACTTCAGTTTAGAAGATAAAATGCTATGACTTTAAAAAGTAGAATCCAAATAGGAAATCAAAATTGCTTTATTGTTTCCATTTTTTTCTTTCCAAAGCTAAGTTTTATGAAGGACACCATGATGGAGAAAAACTCATAAGCTGGGCGGTGACTCCTCAGAATCAAATACAAAATCAAAAAGAGCCTTTATTCAAATTACTGTAGATTAATTGCAATCTGTTCAAGTCTTGAGAGGTACTGAACATCTGACACCAATGGGGCTACTTTCGCTAAGGGCCAAATCTTTACTTAATGTGATCTCAGTCTCCATTGCAATTGATTTCTGTGTTTCTGAGATTGGTATCAACCTGAAAATAGAAAGTCAGAATATCATTTCCATCCCTGTCTTATCATAAAATACCACCTACTGAGTGGATAAGTAGATGAACCAGATCTAGAAATCACAAGTTCTGGTTAGCAGCAGTGTTTTAGGAGCTGCTCATCTCTCTTCCTTTTTTTCCTTGTGAGAAATGGATTCACTGTTTGTAATATTTACCTTAAGTAATGAGACTGTATGTGGGACCAAGGGATTGGAAAAAACCTATGTACCACAACAATACCTAAGTTTCCCATCTGTAATGTTGTTGACTTTCCATAAGTTATGGGTCCCTAAGGCAATGTCTATTCAGCACCTCAATACCACTTTGAAAGTTCAAAAAATTGAACGATGGGATCGATCACAGAGATGCCCACACCTCTCATATTCATTCTTAGTGTCTTTTTTCACTGAAAGCCAGAAGATTTTCACACCAACCACTTAGTTCAACTATGCTTCTCCCTATGTTTTTCCCAAAGCTGTAAAACCTATGTAAGAGTGTTTTTCAATCATTTGAGAAGATTTCATAGTGACAATGCTGTTGCCAATTTTGTAGCAGCTCATTGAGAGGATCAGCCTTGGTGATCTGCTAATTTACATGTAAACTAATATTTAATAGCTCTTACTATGTGTCCACTTTTGTGCTGAGGTTTACTATCTCATTTAACCTTCTCAGCAGTTTTGAGATATAAGTATGTTATTTGCATTGTAAAGATGAGAAAACCCATAGTGAGAAAATATATGATCCACCCAAAGTCACCCAATAATTAAGTGGAGGATTGTGGATTTGAAGTTAGGTCACCTGGGTATGGAATTACAGAGTTTTTGTTATTGTTGTTCATTTTCTTATTTTTCTATGGTTTAAAGTTCTCTAAAATAAGAAAGAACTAAATGAAAGATAAATCATGGTCACATGTGTTTGTTTTATTAATAAGTGCCAATTTTACCCATTTTTTCAGTGGTGATGATATAAGAAATTAGAGATCCATTATCTTTAAGTATAGAGTAAGAGTGCAGGGAATTTCCCCTCTGAAATGTATAAATGAGAGCAACTATTACAGCGAGCAAGTCTTTTACTCCCTCCTTCCCCTCCTTTCCCAGCCCTTCCTTCCTTCCTTCCTTCCTTCCTTCCTTCTTTTCTTCCTCCCTCCCTTCCTCCCTTCCTTCCTCCTTTCATTTTTTTTCATGGCACTAAAAATCTCATCATTGCCAAGATTCAAACTCTTATTCAGATTGGTTCCAGCATGAGAATAACAGATGATAATGTCTGACCTGTTTTACTGAGAATTTCCAAGAAGCTCTCAACTCAGAATATTATTACAATAATGTATGTAAATAAGAACACAAATCACATTAATGGGTCTGTGTATGTACACAGTTTAGAAGGGAAGGGCAGTGGTGTTTGCCATGTAACACTTTTGAAATGGAATGCTTAATTATCCATAGGTCAAGATTAGAGAGAATATTATTGAAATAAACAACAATTTGATATTATTTTTTAAATATTTTATTTACTATTTAATAGGGTTTGGAGAGTAAGGATAGATAAGTTTGCTGTGTAATTACCAAATAATACTGAAGATTAAATGTGAGAAAAAGCTTGTAAAAATCACATTTGCATGAGGGAAATAACTTTATTATTTATGCTATGATTTGCTATGATTTATGCTATGATATGCTTTCTTTTACAAAGTGGAGTAATTTTCTTTAATTTTTCTACAGATGATATTGCCTAAAAGGACTTAAGGAAAATAATTTAGAGGCATAAACCTTTCAGCTGAGATTGTTAACATAACTTTAACCACAGTTAACGTGATTCCAAATATCTTAACTGTTCCGTACCATCTTGTTTTATATAGTAAAAGGTTTTTAAAATTCTCAATCAATTAAGCATCCAATTATCTTGAATTAATGCAGTAGCTGGAATCATTGCATTAAAATTGGTTTTATTTACTTGTTATAAATCGCATCCTTCAATATTAGATGAGTTTCCCTAGAGTCACTGGGAAACCATCATCTAAATTCATGAATCATAATGTGTGCTCCTTTCCCATATTTAGGAAAATGAGGATTTGTAAGGCATCCTGCAAGTTTCTTCTGTCCAAGAGAATCCCATTGAAAGATAAAAATAAGACTTTACGCTAATCTACCATTTCACTTTTTAGAAGAAACATCTTGTCTTCACTAATGCTTTCAAATACTAATCACAGTCCTGCATCAGAAAGTTCAGACACTCAGGTCTAGAAAAGAACTTCCGTGGAACTGTAAAATGGAATCGAATATGATGCTACCTTGAAAATCAAATTTAGTCCAATTATGTCACTCTGCAGTTAGGCAGGCAGAATCTTGACATGATTTACCAAATGTCACGTTCTTAATTGGAGGCAAGTCTGAGCCTAGAACATCTCTCTTAAGCTCTGTCTTCTTTCCAGTTTTGCTCCCTGTTTCCTATTGTATTCATTAGCAATCATTCCTTCTTTTATCCTTTAAGAGCTCTTGTTTTGTTCCATCTCTAGTCCAGCTTTAGCTATTAGGTATTTAAAGAGGGCCCAGCCCTCAGACTTGCTTGCCCTTTGTCAAAGACACTCATGGCTTTGTTTTCTATCTGGGACTGAAAGCAGTCAGAATCATATTATAGTTCCCAAAGAGTCCCTTGAAGGCATATGGCATGGTATAGTAAAATATTTGGCACAATTACTTCTGTGGTCACCAAGAATGAAGTGTTCATTGGCAGCAAGACTCATGGTAGAAGTGGAGGCTGTACACTTACATCCTCTGGTCAGTTCTGGCTTAGCTCTTGATTCGGCTGAGTTCCTAAGGTGCCACTGGCAGTAACCAACCTGGAGCCTTCATGTGGTACCATGACTGACAACGCCATTACACATTACTCAGGGTTCACTATGTAAGATTACTGATAAAGATCTTGGGGTTAGAATAAACCACTCTCCTCTCCACTGTGCCTGCCGCCTTAGCCTTGAAGTCTCTTTTAATACAAACAATGGTAGGATTTGGCAGACTTCCATGTTGTCATGATGGCAACCCATCACTAGATTTTCCAGGTCAAGCGAAAGCTTCTTTGGCTTTAACGCAAAAAGGTATGCTTCTGTGTCACATGTTTATTTATTTATTTTTTATTTAAAACAATGTTTATTTGGCTGAGCCAGGTGTTAGTTGCAGCATGCGGGATCTTTAGTTGCAGCACGTAGGATCTTCTTTAGTTGTGGCATGGGGGCTCTTAGTTGCAGCATGCACCTGGTGGTCCAGTGGTTAAGACTCCGTGCTCCCAATGCAGGGGACCTAGGTTCAATCCCTGGTCAGGGAACTAGATCCTGTGTCACATGCTTAAATGGGAATTTATCAAAAGAGGGTACATGGTTTCCTTTCTCACTTAACTAAGTCATTGCTAATTGGACATCCGGTATGCAATTCGAACAACTAACCCTTTCTATACCTCCTCTAAAGCAAGTTCATCTCACTATACATACAAATATATTTTCAAAGGTCTAGTCCCCCTTTAATCATCAAAGCTAAAAGATCTTGATTTTTTTCTTTTATGTGGCACCGAATTAATTATAAAAGCTGTATGTTAACCTCAATATTGCTTCACTGTAGATCAATACCTTTTATTACCTTTGAATCAAACATGTCCATTTTATGACAAAACTTCACAGTACAATTCAGGAAATCCAAGCTGATAAATTTAGGTAAAGATTTAAATGGAAGTGTTTTATCTTTTAATCATTCAACCAAGCTCCAGTTCAGTAGCATAATCTGCTTAAACTGCACGAGTCCTTATATCCACAGGAATCAAATGAAAGCAAGGTTTATGACATTATTCTGCCATTTTTACCAGTAATTCCCCTTGATGGATTGCTGGGATTCACAGGGCCGGGAGGAATTACTGCCTACCAGCCATTCAGTCAAATCCAGAACGCTTTGGTACAATTCCAATATTACCCTCTTCCTTCGTGGCTGCGTGACAGCAAGTACGGGAGTTATCTGTGAATCCATCATCTTTTTATCCCTGAAGTAGAAGAAAAAAAAATACCATATCAGTTAAATGCAATCTGATGTAGAGCTTTACCCAGGTTCAAGAGGAGTAATATCTGATTTAATAGTCCAAGGTGGATTTCCTTGTATACTTCTGGGCTTAAGGAGTGTTGGTGAAAGCATGGCTGCACTTCCTTTTCTGGCACCAAACCATCAGAACAACAGGGATGGACTCAGATCCTGGATTTCTACTTTCTCCCTGACGGATGATATTTCAGAGGAGCGTAGCAGGAGAGGTATGGGGGTTACCCCCCTTGTTGGAACCTCTCTCTCAGTCTACCTTTTCTTATAGGCAGGTGTGCATGCAGTGGGTAAAGGATCATGTAAGAAGGGCCTCATTATAAACCCCTCATGTTGCTAACAGCTTCAGCAGTAAGTCACCAAAGAATCGCTTCTTGGGAATCCATTAAGCAAAGTTTGGGGTACACACATGGCCTGGGGCTTTCAATGGACCAACACTAAGCATAATTCTAGGTCTGAGTCAATGACCAACAGGTATGGGTCATGAAACCATGAAAAGATTAAGGAGGCACAATCTTCTATCTTCTCTCTCTTATCCACTTTCCCTTTTTTGGGAGAGCTTTTCTCTCCTTGCATTTATTCCTTTTCCTGTTTGTCTTGTACTCGGTTTAGTTTCCCTTTTATTTATCCTTTTTATCCACCCCATGGGAGTCTTACTAAATATCATTTTCCATTCAAATCTACTCATATGTTTTTGTTTCTTTTGATGGTGACAGAGTGCAGGTGGCACAAAGAGCTGTTGGCTCACTGAAAATCACACAGCCAGAAACTAAATTTTTTTAAAAAGAAACAAATTTGAGAATTGCTGCTCTTGTCTTAGTATTTGAAAACTCTCCCTTTAGATTTGTTCCTAAAAGCTTACGATTTTGGAAACTGAGCAAATTAGTTACTATGTTTAAGTTGTGAATTTGTCACTTTAAACAACAAAAACCACAGGAATAGATGACAGCATATAAAGATCACTTTGCTTGCCAATGGTTCTCTGACTCCTGATTTAGCATCTCAGGTAAGAGTGCAGGTAGATTTCACATGCAAGCAGTACTTCATGTATGTTTCCCTACTGAACAACATTCCTCGATTCATAAGTTTCAATTCCTTCTCATGAAACAGATATCTGTGGGCTATTTTGTGAAAAAAAAAAAAAAAAAAGAGAACTGATTCTCTGGGACATAGATATTTCACTATTCTGGGAAAAGAATATTAAGAAGGAAGTGTATTCCTTTTTTAAAATTTTTATTTTACATTAGAGTATAGTTGATTAACAATGTTGTGTTAGTTTCAGGTGCACAGCAAAGTGATTCAGTTATACATATACATGTATCTATTCTTTTTCAAATTCTTTTCCCATTTAGTTTATTACAGAATATTGAGCAGAGTTCCCTGTGCTCTACAGTAGGTCTTTGTTGGTTATCCATTTTAAATATAACAGTGTGTCCATATCAGTCCCAAACTCCCATTCTATCCTTCCCCCGCCACTCTTCCCCCTGGTAGCCATAATTTCCTTCTCTAAGTCTGTGAGTTTGTTTCTGTTTTGTAAATAAGTTAATTTGTATCATTTTTTTTAAGATTCTGCATATAAGTGATATCGTATGATATTTGTCTTTCTCTGTCTGACTTACTTCACTTAGTATGATAATCTCCAGGTCCATCCCTGTTGTGGCAAATGGCATTATTTCATTCTTTTTAATGGCTGAGTAATATTCCATTGTATATATGTACCAGATAAGAAGTATATTCTTTTTTTTTTTAACATCTTTATGGGGTATAATTGCTTTACAATGGTGTGTTAGTTTCTGCTTTATAACAAAGTGAAACAGTTATACATATACATATGTTCCCATATGTCTTCCCTCTTGCGTCTCCCTCCCTCCCACCCTCCCTATCCCACTCCTCCAGGTGGTCACAAAGCACCGAGCTCATCTCCCTGTGCTATGCGGCTGCTTCCCACTAGCTATCTACCTTACGTTTAGTAGTGTACATATGTCCATGCCTCTCTCTCGCTTTGTCACAGCTTACCCTTCCCCCTCCCCATATCCTCAAGTCCATTCTCTAGTATGTCTGTGTCTTTATTCCTGTCTTACCCCTAGGTTCTTCATGACATTTTTTTTTCTTAAATTCCATATATATGTGTTAGCATACAGAATTTGTCTTTCTCTTTCTGACTTAAGGAAGTATATTCTTAATGCGGTAGATTGAACATCCAACTGCCATTCATGAAACAATTTTGTTGGTTTAAGCAACAGATTTATCATTAACTAATTTGGGGAAAGACAGTTCATCTTTTTGGCCTCAATTCTCTCATTCATGAAAGGCAGTGATCAGACTAAACCATCATTTAAATTCCTTGTGGCTCTAGCATTCTGACTCTAAGGACAAACTGGTGTGTACCCCCAAGGTGGTATAACTTCATTACTCTCTTAAAGTGCTACATGTCACAGAATGACTAATCAAACTCTTTTTGCTAACATTTTGACTATTCATCAACACCATTGTTAATGCTAGTTTTTACTCAGTTATTTCCATCATCAATTGGGTCATGTTCCAGGCCTGGGATTAGAGATAAAAGGGAGTGACCAAAGAAGAAGAAAAATAAGAATTTTTGAGTATGTACCCTGAACCACACTCTGGCTTGATAGAGATGCATACATCTCAGAATAGTTGGAGTAGAGCACTATTAAATTGAATATATCCAAGAAAAACCTGAGAGCCCAAGGTCAACTATCCCATTCAAGGTCATTATGTAATTGAGTGGTAGAGCTAAGATTTGAGACAAAGCTGCTTGATCCCAACACCCAGGCTACACCACCACCAGTTGCTAGGTCATTAGATGGCTCTACCGCTGCCTATGGGGTCCTGTCATGTTCAGTTCCAGATTGAGGATGGTTCTATATCTCTTTAAAAACACAGAATGAAGATTAATATTCTTCCTGGGATATATCTATAACTTCCACTCAATCTACTCATTTTTGAGTGGATTGCCACTATTTCTGAAATAATCACATAATTTTAACAATCACATCTTGGATTCTGCGTTATACACAGCCCACCCTCACAAAAGGCAAAAAAACAAACAAACTAATTAAAAAAAAAACCAAACAAACAAACAAAAAATCACTGCTCATGTTAGATAAAACCAAATTCTAATTGCTCATAACTCTCACCCTTAGAAAAGTTTGTTTTTAAGATGAGACATTCTAAATCCAAACAAACCATACTTTGTTTTCTCCTCAACTCTTCCGAAGTATTATTCTGGTTACACTCTCTCTCTCTCCCCCCACCCACCCCCTCTCTCTCTCTGTCTGTTTAAAGGAAATATGGTGGAATCTTGACTGTGGATTGCTGGCAAGAGCAAACTTCTAATGAGCTCCCTTTGCATGGTAAGATAACAACAAAGTCAAACTTTAAACTTCCCTATCCTTGTTTCACTGCAGGTTCTACTCCCTTTGATCTAACTGCAGAGACACCAAAGACAACTCCTTGCTTCCAGGGATATGGTTCACATTAAGGGTTTGTAGAGCTGAGCTTGTTTATGTGCCACACAAAAGTATTTGTCTCTCAACAACAAAGGAAAGCCACCACACTGCGGTCATTCTAATTACTCATCTGTACGCGAGAAACAGTCTTCTAAAGGAACCCATTCTACCCCTCTTTTAATTATGATTTGTTCTCTAACACTTAAGAGATTAAATTGAAGGTGTCAAATCAAGGTAGAGAAATGACAGCCTTTAAAGTGCATTGAGTCAGTGCTTAAGCAAAATATGATGATAGCTTTTAAAAAAAATCTTTTACCATGACTTAAAATGAGCTAAGAATTTAACAGAGATATTGTTACCACTTTTTAAAAGATTGGTTTAAAATCCTTGTTTTTTCTTATGCCACCAAGTATACCAAAGAGTGAGAAAACAGACTTGTTTCATGAATTATGGAAGGCAACTTAAGCTACAGAGGAGTTGCAATAAATTTGGGATGGTATATAGTGAATTTCAGGGAACCTGGTGTTCAAAAACCAAACCACCATTGTGAAATACTAATAATTATTATTGATAGTAAAAACTAGTAAAGATACAAAGTTTTATGGTTATAAAGCTTCCTAAATTGTATGATTTCATACGATCCTTTTTGCAATTCTGGAAGTCAATTATAACTATAATCTTTTTTTCCCCAAAGGCATTAGAAGCCCCTCTCACACATTATTTGACTTTCAATGTCTAATATCTGTAAGATTCTGTAACAGTTTCATATGTAAGTCAAAATCTGTGTCAATTTGAACTAGTTTGTTTAAAGCTTGCTTTCTCTTTTTATGGATAAATATATTTCCCTCTTAAGGAAATGAGTTGTATAAACAAGACTTCTAAGAAAGGTTAAATTACCCAATAGAAAGAACACTAATTAGTGTTTTAAAATACTTGAAAACACTCATTGACTATATTAAAATTGGTGAATGAGTTAAAAGTCATACTAATTAATTGATCAATATAGTGTTTTTTAGACTTGGACATTTTAGGAACTCTATTCAGATGTATATTATTTGCTTAGGTATCAGCTAGGGATAGCTTTGCATACATGATGTTAGGCCAAAGAAATATCTCTTTGAGTATCAACAATACACTAAAAAAGTAAAAATTAAGCAAGTTTTCTATTGTAACCATTAGATTGTTGTTTTGTTTGATTGTTTGAGCAATATGGTATTTTTAGAGTGTCTTTATAACAACAAACAAAGCAAAATTCCATTTTATTCAAAATCTTTTTTCTTTTTCTTTTTTTCAATTGGTGAAGAGATTTCCCATATACCCCTTGCCTCATACATGTATAGCCTCTCCCATTATCAGTGTCCCCTACCAGAGTGTTACCTTTGTTATAATTGATGAACATACATTGACACTTTATTATCACCAAAAGTTTATAGTTGGTATCAAAGTTCACTCTTGGTGTTGTACATTCTGTGGATTTGGACAAATGTATAATGACATGAATCCATCACTATATTATTATACAGAGTAGTTTCACTGTTCTAAAATTCCTCTGTGGTCTATTCATTCCTCCCTCTTCCCTAACTCTTGGAATCTTCTTTACTTTAATTGAAATTTTTATTTTGAGAGCATTGTAAATTCTCATGCATTTGTAAGAAAGAATACGGAGAGATCCCTTGTATCTTTTACCCAGTTTCTTCCATGATAACAACTTGCAAAACTATAGTACCATACCATGAGCACAGTATTGACATTGATACAATAAAAATACCTACACTTCCATCACCACCACAAGACTATCTTACATTATCCTCTTATAACCACACTCAGGGTCCTCCCTCCTCCACTCCTTCCTAATCCCTGGAAACAGCTTATTTATTCTTAATTCTAAAAGTTTGTCATTTCAAGGCTAATATATACATGGAATCATATACTATGTGACCATTTGGCATTGACTTTCTCTCATCACTGTAATTCTCTGGAGATTCATACAGGTTATTACATGTATCAATTGTTTACTCCTTTTTATTGCACAGTAGTATTTCATAACATGCATGTGCCACAGTTTAATATTCATCCATTGAAGGACATCTGGGTGGTTTTGACTGTTATGAATAAAAATGCTATATATATCTGTGGGTAAGATTTTTTGTGAACATATTACTGAGTCCAAGCTTATACTGCTTTATTACAACCAGCCAATAAATCAAGAGGCAAGGTCCAGGGGCGAAGAGTAGCCATTTTATTCAGAAAGCCAGAAGACAGAGAAGATGACAGACTAGTGTCCCAAAGAACCATCTTACTGGAGCTAGAATTCAGGCTTCTTTTATGCTAAAAGGGGAGGAGGTGTGACTGATTGTTGCAAACTTCTTGGTACCTGCCAGACCCCAGAGGGGTTATGATAATCCTTTGTTCTTGCAGCTGTCCACATAGGTCTAGTCACAATGTTCCTGTAAACCTCCAACAAGACAAATGTTATTCTCTGTTCTGCAACTTTTTATCTCTATATGAATGAAAAGTGTTATACCTTTAAAGGTCAAGCCTGGGAGGCAGAGCCTTGAGAGCTAGCTATCATGTATATTTCAGACTACAGGCAACATTCTTTTACAGAGGTGTAGAGCCGGCTTGACTAAGCACAGGCAACAGGGCACAAAGATTAGAGCTAAAGGAATAGATCCAATATGGAGTCAGGTTTGTTCTCTATTACAAATGTCTTTATTTCTCTGGTACAAAGCCCAGGAGTGCAATTGCTGAATCATATAATAGTGGGATGTTAATTTTTTAAAAGAAATGACCAAACTGTTTTCTAGAGGGGCTATACCATTGTACATTTCCACCAGTGTCATTTTACATTCCTATCAGCAACATAGGGGTTTTCTGATTTATTCACATATCACTAGTGTTTAGTGTTGTCACTATTTTTAATTTTAGTCATTCTGATTTGTAAGGATATCTTTTTGTACTTTTATCTAGCATTTGCCTCATAGCTAATGATGTTGAAAATTGTTCTATGTGCTTGCTTAATGCCATATCTATATCCTCTTTGGAGATAAATTTGTTTTGCCCTTTTCTAATTAGACAGATTTTATTTTATTCATTTATTTTTTTCCTGTTGAGTTTTGTAAAAAAATACATAAAATATATTCTAGCTACTATTACTTTGTCAGATAGGTGGTTTGCAAATGCCTTCTCCCACTCTCTAGCTGGTCTCGTCATACTCTGACCAGGGTCTTTCACAGAATAAACATTTTAAATTATGATCAAGTCCAATTTGTCATTTTTCCTTTTATGAATTTAGCACTTTTTTATGACCTATGCTATTTTCTAAAAATAAACATGTTGGATAATTAATAGTGTTACTAAAGGTAGAGCTCTCCATGGTGGAGTGCTTGTATCTCAGAAGAAATGAGATAAAAATAGTCGAAATTCTATGTGTGTTTCTTTCTTAATCTAGAAACATAAGGAAGATATTAAGCTTTAGTAAATGAATCAACAATTGTCTACTCACATAAATTATTAAACCTTAAATTTTTATTGATAAATTTGTATTACAAAAGTGAAAGATATTTACATGAGAGCGTTATGAAGAGTTCTATTCAAAATTTCTTTTTATTTTGAATAACATCTGTTCTTTAGTCAGGTTTTGATACATTGACCTTTTGCACTGTTTACATTTACTTGATGTGGAAGTCTATTTATATGCCACTTCGCTGCAGTTGAGTCTTATTGGATAAATGTTTTAAAATAAACAATTTGACCGTGTAAACAATACTGACCATGTGCACTCAAGAATAAATATCAACATAAGCTGAAGAGCAGAGTGAATATATAGTGTATTAACATTTCTTTTTATTTGTGTCATAAAATCTCAGCTAATTCACAGATTCTGAGACTATTTCTATTGGCATGAAATGGGCACACTATATTTGTTTATTTTGACTAATTAATCACTATGTATCTTCATACATGATGGCTCAATTGTGCTGACTCCACAACGATATGGAAAGTAATATTACATAAATAAATTAAAATTTTAACCCTTGTTTCATCACCTGGTTTATAGGGAAACCAGTTAGATTTATTAGCTAAAGACGAGTTATTAGGCATAGACCACTAGTTAGTTTAGTTAGTAGCAGGATTTGGTAAGATAGAAAAGAAAGTTGGACCTAGTAATGGTGGGAATAGAACAAATGTATTTAAGATTTTCTTGGGAAAGAATTGTCTTGGAGAGAGACTTCTAACAGCTACATTGTTCCAACTCTATCCTTATTAACATTTCTTTTGTTATATTTCTTTAAACGTAACAATGGCTTAAAAACGGGCAACTAGGTGTGGCTGCATCTTGGTTAGCCAAACAGTAATACATTATCTTGGTAGAGACTCAAGGGAAAGTACAACATAGGGACAATAAATGCATGTCACACTACTCTCTGTGCTTAATGAAAGATATATTTTGTTCATCAAAGCACTCTCCAACATTGAACCCTCAAAAGCCTTCTCACTATAGTGTTTCCAGAAGACAAATTCAATTAACTGAAGTTACTAGTTGACATAAACCTCTTGCTTTTGCTAAAAAAAAAAATTAAGGATTAATTGAAAATTATGGTTTTATAGACAAAGGTCAGCTTTGACCTAGATGTCTAGCAAAGTTAAGGCGAAACCCTCAGAAATCGAATCAGGAAGGTCACAGTAGAATCACTGTGAAGAATGAGCCTCAAACATGGTGCTGACTTGGCGCAGGAGCAGCTAGGATTTGGTATGATGTGAGCAAAGACCAAGTCAGGAATAGTAAAACTGAGATCCTGGAGCTAAGACCTGAGATGATATGAGCGTTGGCTCTTAATCTTTATGTTTTGACAGAAGCCCTCAATATAGAAAACTTTAAAGACCCCAGAGTTTTAGAGGTCATTCCGATTTGCCATATCAGTGGCATCGTTCTCTAACACCCAAGGGCTCTTGGAGATTTGCTGAGTAGGACAGCAACATTTCTGGGACCCACAGATTGGTGGCTCAGCTGGGGCTACAGAATATTCCCTGGGATACGTGGAGGACAGTCTCCCAGAGCCAATGGTTCCATCTGGTAGGAGCCTTGTTTACTGGGCCAGAGGCCTCTTTAATTCCTTCTCATAACTTCACATGACTGAAATAAAAGCCTGGTTTGGGGAGATAAGAAAAGATAATGGCTTTTTTTTGTTTGTTTTTTTTTGATACTTAGTGCTGTGTAGCTGCTTTGATTAAACTCTAAATAGTTTGAACAAAACTCGACATAATTCCTACCCTGTAGATGCCTATAGCACCAGAGCCACGCTCACAGTTTATAGTTGTGTACAAATATATTTAATAGTAGGTAGGTGCTCTTTCATTACTGCTATTTTTAATGAAACTAGTCATTTTCCTCTTGGCTAGTTTCACAAGTGATATCTCTCTCTAGACAAATGCTGGCTGTGACCAGCAGTCAGAAACACAGAAGTACTATAATCTTATATAATCCTTTCCTGCCCTCTCCAGCCCACCTCACACCCCCTTCTCATTTTTTTTTCTTTTGGGCATAAAGCAATTACTTCAACTCCATCCATCCACCTAATTTAATAAACATAGGAAAAGGGGGGAAATAAAATTTTAATCTGGCTAGTAAGATAAATAGCTTTCCTACCTCCACATCAGCAGAGGATAAAAGGGGAATATTGCCATCAAGGTTTAAATTAACTGCTGTGTGCCTGTGTGTATGTATGTTTGCATGTGTGTGTGTTGTGTATAATTTTATGAATTTGAGTTCCTTTAAACAGTGTCTTAATTTATTTCAAAGTAATGAGTTGCCTGTGACTGGTAAGAGGTGGAAATTCTTTTCCACAAGCAGCTTTGGTTATTGGAAACAAAATTTATATTTTACTTGGGATCACAGTCATAGATCAAATATAATATGAAAAAATAATTTAAAACATTTCTGGTGGGAGCAGGTGGGTTAACTCCAATGCTTGTGCTGATTCTTTCCTCAGTTTCAGTCAACGTAGTCTCCTCACTTACTCAACAACAGGTCTAAAACAGTTGACACTTTGTAGTTTCCAATTAATTCAAATGTGTCTTTTCTAAAATAAAAATGTTTCTTTCTAATCACTGCCTTTCAAATATTTGATAAAATTCCTGTGAATAGGCAGAAGGTCTGTGGAGTGGGATAGAGTGAAGACTGCCTGAGAAAAACAGTCACAAAGTGCCAAGAGTTGAAACTGGGGCTCTAACAAATCAAACTTATTATAGTCAAGGTCACTAATCTCCCACACAATCCTTTCCATGACATGAAATGATCCAATTGTAGACATTTATGTTTATAAAAATTGGTGGAGGTGTTATAAAATTAGCAAGTTAGAATTAATTTCTAGACAATTTTGGAAAATTAGTTTTAATGTTTTTTGCTTCTAATTACTTAATTTACATATCATCTGAAGTCTACATATCATCTTAAGTCTCCTTTCATCCTCACGATTTATACTAAGAATGACCATGTGGAGGAAATGAACTATCATTTTGCTAAGCATTGAGGAATGTGAGTTCTCCTGCTGACTGTGGCATCAGCAGCCTATGGGACAATCACTTCCAAAACTTGAATCTTAGATTTCTCACCTGGACAACAATGACAGTTGAATTTGGAGTCCTCTAAAAGTCATTAAAGATTTTGATTCATTGGCTCTAAGAGTGAGACCAAGAATTTGTAATTTTTTTAAAGCTTCCGCCAAGTTCTTCTGATCCATAGCTGAGTCTGGAAACACTGAGGCAGCATTCTTTCTACTTCTTATATTTGATGATTTATGATACAGGCTTTTGGAAAGTAAATGCTCAGTGCCATAGACTGAATTGTGTGCCCCCAAATTTATATATTGCAAACCTAACCTCCCTTCTGTTTTTAGAAATAGGGTCTACAGGGAGATGATTGAGATTAACATTACCACAATACTCTTAACTAGAGTCTTTATTCAGATTTTAGCATTTTCCCATCATTTGCCCTATTCTTGTTCCAGGATCCACTCCAGGACACCATGCTGCATTTAATTGTCATGTATCCTTAGTTTCCTCCAATCTGTGACACGTGCTTCTCAGTCTTTCTGTGTTATTCATGACCTGACCCCCTCAAAGAGTACTGGCCAATAATTTTGTAGAATGTCCCTCAATTTGGATTTGTCTGATGTTCTTTCATGATTAGACTGGACTTCATGATTTTTAGGAAAAATATCACAGAAATGAAATGCTGTTCTCCTCATATCATATCAGGAAGTTCATAATAACCACATGACTTATCATTGATAATGTTGATGTTGGTTAAGGTGGTGTCTGCCTGGTTTCTGCACTGTAAAGTTACTTTTTTCCCCCCATTCCATATTTTATTTATTAAAAATGAATAATTAAGGCCAGTATACATTCAAAGGGAGGGAAATTAAGCTCCCCCTTCTGGAGGAAGGAGTAGCAAAAAATTTATAGATATGTGATAAAACTCCCACTATAATTAATAAGTAATTTGGGGCAGTTGCTCTGGGGCTGGGCAAATATTCTGTTTCTCCGCTACTTTTACGCAGTGATTTTAGCATTCATTGGTGGATATGGCCTGGAGTCCTATGACTGGTGTTCTAATTGTGATTCTCTATTTCTCTCATTGTTTCTACATTTATTTTTTGGAAATAATATGTAAGGAAAATTTGTTCCTTCTCCTCCATTTATTTGCACAATTATTTATATCAGTGATGCATTTGTGGACATTTATTTTATTCTTTGAGTTTTAATCCAACACTACCTTTATTGGGCAACAAGAGTTAGGATGAAATCATGGAATGGATTCTCCCTCAGAGCTTCCAAATGGCAGCAACCTTGCTGACAACTTGATTTAAGACTTCTGGACTCCAGAACTGTAAGATAACAAATTCCTTTCGTTTCAAGTCACCAAGTTTGTGGTAATCTGTTACAGCAGCCCTAGGAAACTAATATAGTCATTTAGAATATACACCAAATTAGGTGAATTAGATAAAATGGTATTAAATCTTACGTAAGAATAAATTCCCAAGAACAACAAATGATATTATGGAAAAGTAGTATAATAAAGCACCACATGCCTTATCAGATGGTAGAAAGTATTATAAAGCACTTGCCATTAAATAATTACAAAATAATTATGACTATGAAATAAATATTTTTCACAGTACATACATTTGAAATAGACCCAGAATATATGAAAAGTTAATATATAACCCAGATCCTAATTGGGTTCAGAGACAAAAGGTAAATTAATTCATAAATAATACTGGCACAGCAGACTTTCATCAAGAGAAAATGATATTCGGACTCTTATCAAATTAAATCCTGATGTAGTAAAGATTGAAATATTTTAAAAATTCTTGAAATAAAGAACTGTGATACTACATTTAATATCTATGACCTTGGGAGAAATAAGACAAGAATTCCAGCAGTTATTAAAGAAAATATTGACACATTTGAGGATACAAAAAATAAAAACAAACACAAACTTTTATACAGCAGTAGACACTTGAAACAAAATCAACAAATATTTAGGAAAATGATATTTGTAAAGCTCATTGTCCATAAAATGTTAATATATGTAATATACATACAATACAATATATAATAAGAGCTCTTCATTTTAACAAGGGACAAAATACTCTAATAGACAAGTGGGCAATTCATGGAAAAGGACATTTAGCAGAAACTAACACAGCATGGTAGAACAATTATCCTCCAATAAAGATGTTAAAAAAAAAACAGCTGACAAATTTATGAAATGTGCTCACACTCTCAGATAGAGAAATTCAAAGACAAGTCATAAGAAGATACCAATGTATAACCATCAAACCGGTTAAGTAAAGGGGAGGACTATTGCTGACATCAGCAAGGGGAAATTTTAAAAGACTCACTGGAAACTTACCAAGAGTTATTTATTTAAAAACAAAATTAAATTAAACATGTATCCTTTGACTCAGACATATCACTTTTTAAAAATATATCTCACGTATATGTAAAAAGGGGGTCTTTATTTCAACATTTTTAGAGTGACAAAACACTGGGGAAAAGAGAATGTATGTTACCATTATAAGGGAAGTAGTTTAATAAATCATGATGTATTTTCATTACATATCACACTATAATTTTAAAAGAATATAGTAGAAATATGACTGTGGACTTGATGACTCATCATGATATAATACCAATATCTTTTTTAAAACTATAGTGACACATGTTTCTGAGTGAGAAGAAAATATGGAAGATGTGTTCTTTTAGAAGAAGTCATCTGAGGTAGGTTTTGGTGATGCTGGAAAAGAAGAGAAGGAGAACAGGAGGAAGGCAAACAAACATGAAAATGGAGAAATAAAAACTACATTAAAAAGAACATTAAGCTCTTTATGTAGTAACTATATAGATGGCTACATTTGCACAAGAACATTAAAATAAATCATCTGTAAGCCTGTAAGGGTGGTCAATGAAACAATGTTAAGAGAAAAAAGAAATGGAGGCTAAATGCAGTTATGTGTATAGTATATTCAATTTTGTTTAAATTCACAAGTAAACGCTCTGCATATGTGTGTATGTATTTGTATCAACCTAAAGAAATTCATAGCAAGAACAAGAGGCTGTTAATATAGGTGTAGGGGGTGAGTAGACAATAATTTGTTTTGCCTTCGTACGTTTTGTGCTGTTTGTTACGTGATGGGGTTCAGAACACACTACCACAAAATATGGTACCTTGGCAAATTGAATATCTTAAGTTGAAAGGGTCTGAGAAAACAGCAGAAGTGAGAAGGTCATGCTAACCTCCTCCCCATTCCTCACCCTTCTTCCCTGAAATGGGTCATGTATCTTTCATGTGGAATTTACCCTTCCTTTATCAGAAGGAATGAAGGCATTCTTATTACCAGAAACTGGGAATTTAGGGCTGAGAAGGAGGTATAAACAAACCTTGCTAAACTAACCCTCATCTTCCTAATTATTCCTCCACCATTTACTACCCCTAGCCCAAACTCCTTTGTCGTGTTAATTCTTCACAAGTGTACTGTTTCTTTGTCTAAATGCTATAAAAGCTTCTTGTTTTAGTTACCTTTTCATCCTCTTGTGGAGGTCCCCAAGTGTATGTAAAAATTTAACAAAATTTGTATGCTTTTCCCTTTGTCTTTGTCAATTTACTTTTCAGTCCCAGCCCAAGACCCTAAGGGGTTGAGAAAAGCTTTTTCCCATTCTTACATTATGCAAATATTACAATGAAAAGGAGGAGAAAAAAATCTCAAAAGAGAATTAATTTGATTGCACAAAAATGTTTAAATTACTGACACAAAATACCAAAAAAGCCACCAACAAAATAAAAAGAAATATTTACTTCAGATAAGACAAAATTTTAAAATACTTAACACTTAAGGGGTCAAATTCAACATGCAAAACAGAGTCAGGAACAGATAAACCAAGGGGAAAAAGCTATTTTTCTGACTTTTCAGAAAAGAGGAAATATCTAAATAAATGTTCAAATTTACTATAATCAGAGTAATAAATATTATAACTACAAAGTTATTACTTGTCAACTTTCTAATTAGCAAAGTTTAAAAAAATATATTGGTGAGAGCGCAGCATGAAAAGCACTACATTATTCTGCTGATAAAAGGATAAATTAGTAGATATTTTTGGAAAAACACATGGCAATCCATTTTAAGCTATATAAAATATTAATTTTCTGTGACCAAATGATTCTATCTCTAGAAATACATCATAAGAAAAAAAACAATGTGAGGAAAAGTATGAATAAAGTTATTGAAGAATTATATAGGCATTTTGTATAATTATAACAAAAATTTGAATATTAAGTTAGTGGTAAGGAAGTAATTTGTATCCAACAATAGAAAACTATGCAACATGAAAAGTGATACTTTACTGCTTTAATTATATTAAAAGATGCTTATGATAAAATTATAAGCATGTAAATAAGGTAAAGTTTTATGTATTATTTTGATTTTAGTTATAAAGTGTTAAAGATTACTGAAAATAAAAATACTACAGTATCATTAGAACTAGAGACGGAATGTTCTGTTTTATAAATTGTATATATTCTGCTTTTTCACAATGAACATTTATTAATTTTGTAATCCAAAATAAAATAATTTACAAAAGTAAAGAAGAATAACTGCTTGAATATATTTTTTTATGGTGTTTACTTATATTAATGTCATTTTTGAAATAACCAGAGTAGATTGGTGCAATTATTGTTATTTACAGTAGGGAGAGATGGACATTAGATGCCATTATAGATAAGAATTCAGATCTGATCAAACTCAAAGCAACTTTTCATAACTTTAAAAATTACTTAATTAATTTTAAGTCAAGGGCCACCAAACTAAAGATAAAAACACGATGTGTCTTTAAACAGGTGAATTGTATGGTGTATGAGTTACATCTCAATAAAGCTTTTTCAAAAACAAAACAAAATGTGTAACTTTTTAAAAAAATTATTAATTTATTTTTATTTTTGGCTGCGTTGCTGCACACGGGCTTTCTCTATTTTCGTAGAGTGGGGGCTACTCTTCATTGCGGTGCACGGGCTTCTCATTGAGGTGGCTTGTCTTTGTTGCAGAGCACGGGCTCTAGGTGCTTGGGCTTCAGTAGTTGTGGCATGTGGGCTCAGTAGTTATGGCTTGTGGGCTCTAGAGTGCAGGCTCAGTAGTTGTGGCTCACAGGCTTAGTTGTTCTGTGGCATGTGGGATCTTCCCAGACTAGGGCTTGAACCCGTGTCCCCTGCATTGGCAGGTGGATTCTTAACCACTACCAGGGAAGTCCCCAAAATGTGTAAGTTTTTAACCAGGACAAAGAAACTTGATCTGACAATGGAAATAAAGAAAAAAAGTAAATAGAAAATATGAAAAAATTATGGCAGAAATAAAATTTAATATTGCAGTTAGTATAATAAGTGGAATCAATTAAAAGCATTTCACAGATTAAATTTGAAAATATGGTAATATGTCCTCTATAAAAATATACTTAAAAATAGACAAATAAAAATAGACAAATAGACAAATAAAGGTTGCAGACTAACTAAAAACAATGTATGAGGCCAATATGGTGGAGGGGAATATGCTAGAAATCTTACATCTGCCAGAATAAAGTTAAGAACCAAAAATATCATGAGACAATGAATGAATGAATGAATGAAGTGCAAAACTATAACATTTCTAGAAAAAAACCAGGAGAAAATGTAGGTGATCTTAAGTCTGGTGATAAACTTTTAGATATAATATCAAAAATATGATCCATGAAAGCAAAAGTTGATAAGGTAGACTTATTAAAAGTAAAAAAAAAAAAAAAAATCTGCTCTGTAAAAGACAATGTTACGTGAATCAAAAGACAAGGAACAGAGACAGGGTGAACAGATATTTGAAAAGCATATCTTATAGAGGACTTGTATTGAAAATATGCAAAGAACTCTTGGGACTTCCCTGGCAGTCCAGTGGTTAAGACTTTGTGTTTCCACTGCAGGGTGCATGGGTTCAACCCCTGGTCAGGGAACTAAGATCTTACATGCCACGCGGCCAAAAAAGTAGAAAAAACAGAACAAGAGAAAAAATGAAAACTCTTAAAACTCAACAATAAGAAGATAAACAACGCAGTTTAAAAATGTGCAAAAGAGACTGCTCACCCATGAAGATAAACAAATGACAAATAAGCATATGAAAGATGTTCAACATCTTGTGTCATTAGGGATTTACAAATTAAAGCAACAATGAAATATAATTAAAAACTGTTACAATAGTCAAAATTAAAAAAAAAACAACAACACCTGACAATACAAATTCCTGGCATGTGTGCAGATCAACAGGAACTCTTCATTGCTGTTGAGAATGCAAAATGGTACAGCTACTTTGAAAGACAGTTGGACTATTTCTTACAAAGATAAACTTAGTTTTTCCATATGATTCACTAATCACTCATCTAGGCATTTACATAATTGGTTTGAAAATGTACGCTCACACAAAACTCTGTATAGTTATAGCAAATTTTTCATAATTGAAACAAATCTGGAAGCAACCAGGATGTGCCTCAATAGGTGAATTAATAAACAAAACAGTGGGTCATCCATACCACAGTATTCAGGAATAAAAAGAAGTTAGCCATCCCACCACCAAGAACCAGGAATGAATATTAAATACATATTGTATCTGTTCAAAAAATGAAGTCTGAATAAAGTTAATGGACAGATGACAGTATATATTGTATATAATATAATTTTCTGCAAATCAACATGAAGAAGGGCACCTCAATAGAGTAGTTAGGCAAAATATAAAAATATATGAAGAGGCAATTCATACAAAAGTAAACCCAAATGGCTAATATGTTTAGAAATATCCAATTTCAATAAGGAAAATGTAAGTGAAGCCAGCAATGAAATGTCACTTTATATTAGAAAGTTTGATATTCTCTAGAGTTGGCAGTGACGAGTGACTACTGGAACACTTCTACACTGCCAGTGAGAATGTAGACTGATACCGCCATCAATATGGGGGAACATGCTGGTAATGTTCATTGAATTAAATATACACAGTACTGGGAATCCAGGAATTCTACTCCTGTTGAATTCTACTCTGTATAAACCTTATGGAAACATATGGACACCAAGGGGGGAAAGTGGCGGGGGGTGGTGGTGGTGGGATGAATTGGGAGATTGGGATTGACATGTATACACTAATATGTATAAAATGGATAACTAATAAGAACCTGCTGTTTAAAAAAATAAATTAAATAAAATTCAAAAATTCAGAAAATAAAAAAATAACCCTTATGGAGATTTTTCACAGATATATGAAGCGACAAGTGTGAGGATGTTCATCACAGTGTTATTCATGGTGGCAAGCGTTTGGAAGAGGAAACCTGGCCATCCAGCACAGGGAGAGTGTATGTATAAAATGCAGTGAATGCAAAAAAGAGTACTAAGCCCCAGTTAGAAGCAATAGAAAACAAGTAGATTTAGCAACATGGACTAATCTTAAAAATCAAGTGTTGAGTGAGAAAAAGTAAGAAACAGAATACCATTATGTAAATAAAATTTCATGCCCACAAAATAGTAATTCATTGTTTTCAAGAATGCATAATTCACACTCTCTTGGTCTGAGGAGCTTGCAAAACAGAGCCAGAAGCAAGTTGTAAGTGCTAGTTATTTATTGGAAGGTACAAGCCCAGAGAAAACAGAAGTGAGGTGGAGAAAGGTAAGACGCTAAAGCAGAGTGATGCATTACTGTTCTGCCCACTGATTTATGGTGAACTATGAAAAGACACGGCTTGTCTGTCCTGTGTCTTGTGCATCTGCTTGGCCATGTGAGATATTTCTGGACAGACTCTATGGGAAAATTGTGCTTTAGAAAAGTCAACAGAAGGTTGGAATAAAGAGAGAATTTATTGCTCTCGTCTCCTGTCTCCATTGGTCAAAATCCTCCCCACAGGGAAATAACTCCACTTTAAGGTTGAGGAAGGCAGTCGGCCCTTTGGAAGTCAGCCCTCATGCCCCCTGGGGTGGCACTTTGTGGAGTGGTGGTAGAATTAAAAAATCCCAAGTCTCAGATGAAGGGTGCATATGGACACTCATGGGCCCGTGGACTCCAGCAATGGCTGAGGTAGAACAAGTGGGCAATATTCAAGAAAGAACTGACTATGAAGAGATATGTGTCATATCTGACACACATACAATCAAAAGGCACAGATGAAACACACTAAACTGGTTGTCTATGCTGGGGGAAGAGGAAAGAGTGGAGGATGTGGATAAAAGGGAATAAATACAACAAGAGAGTGCTTGCTGGGAGGACAGGAGGACAATGTGTCATGAACCACAGTATAATTAACCTTACTTCTTCACCTAAATTCAAAAAGAAAGGGAAATGGAGAAAATCCAGTAGATTGTGTCATAATGTCGGCAAATAAGTGGGGCACGAAATCCTAGATCTCTTTACCTGTTCAATTACTGGGCAAGCACAAGATAGGGTGCTATGGAAAAAGATAAGCCAGTTTTTTTCCCCCTTTTTCATGGAGAAAACTAAATCAATATTGGTTTTGTTTAATTAAAAATGTGAATAAAATTATGGGATAAAAGTAACATTTCCTATATTACAAACATTATCGAGAGTACTGAGAAAGGCCAAGGGGGATTAGTAAGTGTCCATAAATCCAAATGGAGAGAAATTACTTACCAATGCCTTGTCAAAGGTTTTAATTTAGAAAGGTATTGCTTATTAAGTATAAATCCCTGGGGTCTGGAGTAGGCAAATAGCTATCTCTGTGAAAGAAAAATGCTTAATATTTGAGGAAACTGAATATTTGTGTCCTCTCAAATTCCTATGTTGAAGCCCTGACTCCAGTGTGGTGGTATTAGGAGGCGGGGCCTTTGGGAGGTGATTAGGTTTAGCTGAGGGCATGAGGGTGGAGCTCCCATGATGGGATTAGTGCCCTTGTAAGAAAAGGAAGAGACACCAGAGATTCCTCTCTGTGCCAGGTGAGGATACATGAGAAGGCTGTCTGCAAGTCAGGAAGAAAGCCTTGCCAAAAACTGGATCTTCCAGTACCTTGATTTGGACTCCTCAGAACTGTGAAAAATAGATTCCTGTTGGTTAAGCCTCCCAGTCTATAATATTTTATTATGGCAGCCAGAGGAACAGACTAAGACAATATGTTAGGTCCCTTTTGCCTGAAAATTACAGAAACCCAACTCAGACAAGCTTTAATTTTACAAGGTAATAGACAAGAGACATTTACTTCATACCTTATAAACTAAGGGGTGCAGTTAGTCTCAGACTCAATTGAATCCCTAATCTCAAGCAGTATCAGGAATTTGGGGTCTGTCTTCATATTCTCTCCCTTTTCATTTTCTTGTCACAGCTTCTGTCATTGTGTTGACCTCTCTCTCCAGTTTTTCTTTATGGCCTGTGGCCATGGTTACCAGCACTCTGACCTTTTGACCGTACAATAACACAGCATAAAAGACGAAAGAGAAAACCGTGGCTCTGTCTCAAGTTCAGGAAATCCCAGAGAAGAGCTCTGAGTGACCAAGCAGGATCTCAGCTTTGCAGCCACAGGGTGGGACTTCAAGCATATTAAAACGAAATGGAATAAGCGAGGAGTGAAAGCAAGTCTTCAGATGAAGATTAGGGCACTGGAACCAGGAGACAGAAAGAAAAGCTGGTCAGAGGTTAAAAAAACAAAACAAAACAAAAAGGAATTAAAATTTCCTAGTGTTTGCAAATACTTAACAAGTATTAATTTGGGGCATTTTAGAATAAGAAGTTAAAATTCCGGAGATTTCTTGAGAAGTCTCCAAAATCATGTTAGTTCTATAATTTCCATAACATGTATCTTTAAAAAATAATAAATGATTATAATAATACAGAATGAATAATTTTTCTGTGATAGAAAACTTCCAACCAACATATTTTTTTCTTTTTGCGGTACGCGGGCCTCTCACTGTTGTGGCCTCTCCCGTTGCGGAGCACAGGCTCCGGACGCGCAGGCTCAGCGGCCGTGGCTCACGGGCCCAGCCGCTCCGCGGCATGTGGGATCTTCCCGGACCGGGGCACGAACCCGTGTGCCCTGCATCGGCAGGCAGACTCTCAACCACTGCACTACCTGGGAAGTCCCCAACCAACATATTTTGAGGGGATTATGAATTTCAATATCATGTACATGTGATCAGTACCTGATAAGTATATTTTATGATAGAAGGGAAGATGATTATAAAATGCCAACTAAAAATCATTTTACAAATTGAAAAATAACATCACAAAAATTTGTCATTCTTAGAATGAAATTTTAAAACATCCAAAACATTGATGGCCCCATCCTATAGTTTTGATCTTGACAAAAATTTTAGATGTAGAAAAATGCCTTCCAGTTTGCAATAAAATTGGTTGAATTATTGAGTGTCTAAAACACCTTTATTTTGGACATTTAGATACAAATTGTCTCATATAAGCTCTTTTTTGTTTGGTTTTGTTTAATGATTAGGGTATTTTGCCCACTTGCCCTGATTTTGACTTTGATATTGTTATTATTTTTGCTAATTCATAGTTTAGATCAGATTTTCCTTTCCTGTGCACCTCTTCTCTTTGCATTTCTTCTGCTAATGGTTTATAAAGAAGAGTCGTATATAGCCAACATGAAAAACAGGAGAACACCAGTGAACATTTTTACATGGTATTCAAACAACATAACAGTATATTTCAGCAAGGATAACATCACTACACATGATCGTGTGTCAAAATAGTCAATGTAAGACTTCTTTTGCTTCCAAACTTTTTATTTCTTGGAACCCCATTTGTTGGATTAGTATAAAGTGTACTGTGAGTATAAACTTGCTAATATGTATTTTATTTGCAAGAATGAATGCAACACTGTTAGCAGCAGACAGAGTCATAGCACACAGTTATAACATGCCAATGGTTACAAGTGAGAGGGACTGATTACATCATGAACATATTTCTCTCCTACCAGCTCCTGTCCTGGTTTCCAGAAATGTTGGCCATAACCTTTTACTTCTCCTTCTCCTGCCAGGCTTTTTTTTTTTTTTTTCTGCTTCAACTTGGCATCAGTGAATTCTTTCAAAGCATTAACATTTCTGTGTTGATAGTTTAGCTTTAATTCTCATGGGAGAATTATAATTTCCTATTTCCTGATATTTCAATTGATTTTTCTCAGAATTCAGGATTAGGAAAAAACATATACATTTTCTAAGAAATGCTGCTAAGGTATCCCCAGGTGGATACACTAAATTCTCCTGAAACCCTTAAATACCTCATCTCAAAAAAAAAAAAAAATTGTGTGATTCTGAAAGATAGGATGACTTTTGACCTTATAAAGAGAGATTAGGTTCACAAAATAAACTCGTAACTGGTTGTTCTTCCTTCCTTTACCTCTAATAAGCTGTTTTTACAATCATCCCCATTGCTGTCCCTGAGGGGAAGAGCTGCTATCTGGGGTAACTTAAGCTCAAAAGGAAAACTTATTCAGTGCATGGATATCTTCATCCTAGAGATAAAATAATGTGTGCCTTTTATAGTCTCTCTTTAAAATTACCTTTGATAAAGAAGTCTAAATTTGGTCATTGATTTCTGTAAGACATGAAAATACAAGAAAAACAGAGCCATGGGCAAGTATACAATTTTACAAGTAATAAAATATCTATTAGTGTCTCCTTATTTTTTACTTTTTTATATATTAGAGGATGTCAGACCCTAAATGCTTGACTGAAACAGTCCTTCTAACTTGTTACGGTATTACTTAAAATTTTTTTCCAGTTATTTCAATCAGTCCTTCTTCCAAGCAATAATTATCTTTTCAGGAAAACTTTTGTTCAGCTGTTCAGCTAGTCTGAGTTTCGTGCTAGATTTTTGTCTGGCCTTCCAAATGATACATGTTCTATGATAATTTCCTGATAGGTTAAAAACAAATTGATGTTTTTAAAAGATATTCTTTCTCCTTTCCAATTTCTGATCTAGATATCTATAAACCAAAATCAGGATATGGTTACCTGGGTAACTAAGGTTCCGCAGAGAAAGTTCTCTTGCCTCTATGTTCTTGATTTTATTTCTTAATCAATAGTTAATTACTTTTAAAAAAATCTTTTTTGGAGGATGGACATTCCCAATAGCCGATGCTTTACAATTCTTATTCCATAGGTCAACCCCTGTGCTTTCTTCCCATGGAGTCAAATCAGTGTCCAGGACACAGGCTGAAGACACAAGGCTACAGCTGAGTGAAAGGTGATATAATCCATCCACAAGCTGTTGGGAAAGGTCAGTCATATTACAATGATTAAAAAGTACATATTCTTTTGGGATAAGAAATAAAGATCCTCAATGAAGAACTAATGAACCTGAAGTTTGCCCTTCTCTGTTTACACATTCCAGGTACTGTCTGACCTTCAGAAATAGTGCATTGTCTCAGATTCTGCGTGGAAATTTTAATTTTCTTGCATTGCAGCGGAGCTATGCTGCTGTTCGTTTCATCTGTATACTTAGATTTATTAAAGTCCAGCACTGCAAGCGTGTCCATCCCTTCTTTTGGCTCTGTAAATTTCAAGTGGTTGCAAACAATTTTTAAAAATAAATGAAAACAAGTGAAATGCTGAATTTGGTGCTGATCTCCTTTTCTGGAGCTGTCACCTGAAATCAGTTACGAATAGCTGGAAATGTGCACAGTAATATGGGCCCAAATTGACCAATGATTTATCTCTATCTGCCTGAGAGACAGAAGCTTTAGAGACTGAGAAGGGACTGGAGAAGTGATTGGCATAGTTCTGCATTATTTTCCTTTGGTGTTTTTTGGACCATATATGACAAGATTTTATATCAAGCTTTAGAGAGTGTAATATATTTTTCCAACTGTTACAGCGAACCTTAATGTAAAATAAATAAAAATATTATGGAGTGAAAGTTTGAAAAATCTGTGTGTGAGTGTTCAATATTATCATACGGATTAGCATTGCATACACAAAACCAGGAGAAGAAATCTTTCTATCTCACCAACTCAGAGAGGAAATTTTCCACTAAATGGTTTGTGGAGGTAGGACAGAATAGAGACAATTCTCGTACCCACGTTCTGTAAAAGACAAGGTAACATAGTGAAAAGCGCTTTTATAATCACACTAGTAGTAATAGAGAAATCAAGTTTTTTTTTTTTTTGCAGTACGCCGGCCTCTCACCGCTGTGGCCTCCCCCGTTGCGGAGCACAGGCTCCGGACGCGCAGGCTCAGCGGCCATGGCTCACAGGCCCAGCCGCTCCGCGGCATGTGGGATCTTCCTGGACCGGGGCACGAACCCGTGTACCCTGCATCGGCAGGCAGACTCTCAACCACTGCACCACCAGGGAAACCCAGAAATCAAGTATTTTGAGCCCACTTCTTTCCTACATAAAACAGAATAATGAGTCTACATGTTTTTCTAAATCACAGGATTTTATGAGAACCACTGAAAGACGGTGATCCTACAGAGATGGAAAAAAAAATGCAGTGAACCCTATTATTGTTCCAGCTTACTGACTTATAGCACAAGGAGGAGGAAACTTATACAGACTCTGGTGGATTCCTTAAATTAAAAAGGCAGAGTGGAAAATCCAGTGAGACAAAATTATAGCTCACAGGACAAAGTACCAGAGATTTGAGAGCAGCACAGACTAAAAGCTATATAGGGTCCCTCTCAGGTATGCAGCCAATTAGTCAGCCCCCTCATGTACATATGCCATACTTGTGAGGAACATACTCAGGGTCGGAGAAAGAACCACAATAAAGGCTGAGAGGAGAGCAGTACTTGGTGCTCACAATGTTCTCCAACCAGACTGAAAAACATCAAAATTTCTGGGGCATTGGGTAAAACACTCAGAAGCATTTTGCTTTAGTAGTGGGGTAAAATTGGAGCGTGGGAATGCCTAGTAAAGGCATTCCTAGAAAAGGAAAGATTAATTTTTCCAAGTAATTTAAGAATGAAGCTCAAAAATAGTTAAAGGAATATAAACAGATCTAGCTCTCAAGAAGAGAAAATCCATAAAGTACGGCATCAATTAAAAATTACCGAGCATGCATAGAAACAGGAAAATACAAATTATTGAAGAGAAAATCAGTCATCAAACCTGACCCGGAACTCACGCATATGCTAGAAATAGCAGAAAGACATGTTAAAACAATCATTGTAACTGTACCCTGTATGTTCAAAAAATTAAGTAGAAACACGGAAGATATTTTAGAAAGACCAGAATTGAACTTGAGAGGTGAAAATTAAAATATCTGAGATGAAAAAAATACTGAATGGAATTAATGGTGCAATCAGTATGAGATTAGCACTTAGTGGTTCCTTCATCATCTGTTAACTTTTCTAGTGCTGGGTTTTTTCTTTAAGTTCATGTCAAAGTCTAAGATGGCTGCTTTGAATTTGAGACCAGAAGAAGAAAAGTTAAAGTGGCAAAACAATACTTGCAGACAAGTCAGCTTCCTTTTAAGATTACCCACAAGCTTCACAAAACATTTCTGCTTATGAGCCCAGAACTTAACAAAATGGTCACCCATATTTTCAAGGAAGGCAAGAAGTAATACTTTATTCTGCATGAGTTGCAAACTGTGTAGCTGACAACTGGGGAAATAGAAGTGAGATTTATGGACTTCAGAAAAAATTAGAATTAGTTGCTTAGATAGAACTGATCTCTCAACCGAAATTCTCAGTGTTTCGGGGCAGGGGGTATATATCCTTAGTATGGGTTAAAGTTGAAATGTCATATGTAATGAGAAAGAAATAGAAAGATTTTTTCCTTTTTAGATTAGAGAAAAATGCCTTAAATTACCTGATTCAGTGATTCATGAATAGCAGGCATTCAGTTAATATTTGATGAATGAAAGAATAATTTCCTATAAAACATATTCTTACTAAGCGTTGAGAATTTCATTAGTGTCAGTCAAGATAGACTCATGCTATTGTGCAAAGCCCCTCACTTGGGATCCTGTAACATGGTTGCAAAAGGTCTGGAGGATACAAAACATTTTCCTGTTAATAGTTTTTCTATTTGAAATAATTCAAAGGAAATTAGTATACTTGGTTTAATGAAAAATATCATATTTATGTTTGTCATCCTCTAATTCTCATCTCTTCTTGAAAGCAAAATTCAGTTTGAACAGTGTTAATTCAGCCACAACCTGGCATTTCCCTGATAAACTTGAACTGGGACAGAGAACATAAAAACCTCAAGATACATTTTTATCTAATAGGATCCTTTGTTCCTTGGTGTGCAAATCTTCCTGACTTAGTAGTGGCACCTCTAACGACTCCCCAGACCCTACAGACAAGTCTTAGGAATTCAGTTCAGAGAAATAACAGTGTAGTGTGTATATTTTCCTTTCAACCAGAGGAATTCTGAGCAAGCCTCAGAGGGCTTTGTTGTAATATACTTGTTCTTCTTGGGTAGAGCAGTTGTGTAAGAAAATATTCCAAGGCATAACTGCAGGACACAGCTGAGAATACTCTAGCAGCAAAGACTTCAGGGATAGAATGCTAGCAAATAAATGACTTACTTAAATGTACAAATTAACAGAAAAATATCACAAAATCCACTGAATTGGCCCATTGGCAATCCAAAGACTACTCAATGAGAAGCATCGAAAATTATTTTTTCATTAAACTAATTTTTCATTTTTGAAGAGCTTTCTAAGAAACCCAGTGGTTTTTCTCATCTCTCCTTCCTAACACATGCATCTTGGTATTTCAAAACAACAGGGATATTTTTGAAACATTACTGAACGTTCCAAGCCATCCACTTATTTTAAGTGATTTTCTTCTGCTCATTTTACATTCCTAACTTAGTGTAGTTTATAAGAGAGAAGTCAGCATTTGGACCTAAAGAGGTGTGAGATTGTGGCAGTAATTAAGCTATTAGTTGTCAGTGTCAGACTCATTCTTTGTAACGCTGGGGCTAGGACTCTGCCATCCACATTCAGTTTCTCCAGCTGCTCTTTTTTAGCCACTTATGATCAGGAGCCCTGAAAAGAGACTCAAAAGCAGGAGGAGGGAGGACATACTTCTTCCCATTCACAACATTTTCCTGTTTTTTTGGCTCCCAGTTTTACCACTGTCATTCCAGCAACACTTCACTCCAACAGGATCAATTTGTTTATAGCAGCTGTTAACTCCAGTTTGCAGGGTTTTCTGCTTTTTTGTTTTTTAACAATACTTATAGAACCAGCCTCACGACACTTCACGTAAATCAGCACCTGCCAGATGATGTCCTCCACAGAGATCTGTCTCCTAGTTCCTGAGGTCTCTCTTTGAACTAACAGACAACAACAACCGCTGATAAGACCTACTCCTTAAAGTGAGTTCAGCTCTCAGTTTTCCACCAAGTTTCTAAATTTTAATAATTCCAACCTCTTCCCTTTTCCTCCAACACTAAGGGTTATAGCTGCTTCCTGCAGTTGTTAATCGTATGAAGCCTTAGTGCTCCCTTTCAAATTTTCAGTTTTTCAATACCTAGTCAATAATTCTTTATCTTTAATCCTCTGTTAAAATAACCGACGTGGTTTCTTTCTTATGACCGCACTCTAGTTAATACACTTTGTGATCCCGAAACTTAGAATAATTACCATGTTGAGATGTCCCTGGTGGTCCAGTGGTAAAGAATCCGTCTTCCAATGCAGGGGACGCAGGTTTGAGCCCTGGGGAACTAAGATCCCACATGCCGCGGGGCAGCTAAGCTCGCACGCCACAACTACTGAGCTCGCGCGCCTCAATGAGAGAGAGAAAATCCACAAACCACAACTAGAGAGAAGCCCGTGCGCCACAACGAGAGATCCTGCATGCCACAAGTAAGATCTGATGCAGCCAAAAAAAAAAAAAGAGAATAATCGCCATATTTCTGGGGGTAAATTCTTTTTCATTTAGAGATTAAGGTGCTATCTAAGACTAATTAATTTTTTCAAAGCATTGATTTGGTACCTAGTAGACATAAACGTGTTGTGCTGGGCATCGCAAAGACTTCAGAGAATTGTTAGCCATAACTTCACCTGCAAGTATTTAGGCAATTTTAAATGTTAGAACCTGGATATGTATGTACTAATTATAATACATTAAGTACTTTGCGAGTATTATGCAGAATGAGCTTTAGAAAAGCTCAGAGAAGGAAATTAATGTCTTTGGAAATCAGAATATATCTGAAGAATTTTAATAAGGATAAATGATAGCTGCTGAAACTTAAAGGGTATATTTATAAGGGAAATTAAAAATATGATTGATAGAGATTTTGAGGCACGGGAAAAAATAACATGAACTGGGCAGAATAGCAGAAGAGTTTAAAGCATGAATCCATCACAGCTTGGTAGGAATAGAGACTTTGTAAAACATAGTAGTGGGAGATAAAATTCACAGGGAAGCTTAGGGTGAGATAGTATTTAGATCCTACTTAAGGATTTGAGGTTTTCTCCTACAGGTAACACAGAACAATGACTGGAAGGGAGAAATAGAAATGTAGTATCTTAAAGTCCTCATACCATGGATGTAATAGTGTAACAATATTTGAAGGTAGATTGCAATAAATTAAAGCTATATACCATATATGCAATAAATTAAAGCTATATACCATAGTCATTCAAGCAATCACTAAAAAACAAAAAATGAAAAATAATAGAGCTAATAAACGTACAATAGAGGTTAAAAAATGGAAAACTAAGATTTTGGTCTAAAAAAGATAAAAAGTTAAAAAAAGAAAGAGCACATGAGACTAATAGAAAACAAATAACAATATGAAAGTTTTAAATCCAGTTGTGCCAATAAACACACTAAAATAAATTGAATACACATACCTATTAAAAGACACAAATAATCATATTGGATGTAAAACATCCATTTATATACTGTCAACAAGAAGTCAACTTAATTACAAAGTTACAGATAGAGTTAAAGGAAAAGTAGAGATAAAAGGAAGGCTATACCATGCTTACAATTATCAAAGAAAACTGGAGTGGCTATACTAATATCAGAAAAAGTAGATTTCATAACAAAGAAGTTTATAAGGAATAAAGAGAATCATTTCATAGTAATAAGGAATTGATTCATAAAGAGAATATAATGATCTTAAATATTTATGCAGCTAATAATATCATTTCAATATATATAATACAAAATCTGATAGAACATCAAGGAGAAATAGATGAAAATTCTACACTTCTTTGTCAGTAGTTAATAGAACACTACTGACCACCTTGACCTAATCAACATTTATGGAACTCTTCACCTCAGAACAGCAGAATATATATTTTCTTTAAGTATACATGGAACATTTACCAAAATAGATCATATATTTGAAGATATAATACATGTCCTTATACATTTAAAAGGGTTGAAATCATATAAAATGTATTTTCTGAGTACAAAAAATTAAATTAAAAATGAAGAACACAAAAATATCTGGAAAATCTTTAGATTTTTGGAAATTATAAACACATCTTGAAATAATTTATGCATCAAAGATAAATCATAAAGAAAATTGGAAGGTTTTTAACTGATGGGAAATTAAAACATGACATATCAAATATATACATACACATATATATATACACATACATATGATAGCTACAAAGTGTCAAGATGATTCAATGGAGGAGTAGTAATCTTTTTTTTTTTTTTTTGCGGTACGCGGGACTCTCATTGTTGTGGCCTCTCCCATTGCGGAGCATAGGCTCCGGACACGCAGGCTCAGCGGCCATGGCTCACGGGCCCAGCCACTCCGCGGCATGTGGGATCTTCGCGGACCGGGGAACGAACCCGCGTCCCCTGCATTGGCAGGCGGACTCCCAAACACTGCGCCACCAGGGAAGCCCGCAAAGTTTTTTAAAATAGGAAATAAGAACCAGGAGCTATAGAAGGAAAATTTATAAACTGAACTTCAACAAAATTTAAAACTCACTATTCCAAAGACAATGTGAAGAAACTGAAAGCGCACACCAAAGATGCAGAGAAAATATTTGCAAGAATGCTGAAGTTGGACTTGTGTCTTGAATGTAAACTCTATCAACTCAATTTTAAAACTGGACAGTAGATTTTAAATGACACTTAACCAAGAAGATGGCAGCATCACAAACTCGCACACGAAAAATTGTTCAAAATTATTAGCCATGGGGGAAATGCAAATCAAAACCACAGTGCTACTATCATACATTGTTTTTGATTGGCTAAAATTTAAAAGATTGGCCATGGTCATTATTGTTAAGGGTGCAGAGATACCAGAGCTCTTATGTACTGCTTTTGGGAATTTAAACTGGTGTACAACCATTTTGGAAAACGGTCTGACAATTTCTCAATAAATTAATAACACCAATTATATGACCCAGCCATTCCATTCCCAGGTATTTATCCAAGATAAATAAAAATACATTTCCACACAAAGATGTGTACACCAGTGTTTATAGTAGCTTTATTTCTAATTGTCCCAAACTGGAAATAGTACAGATATAACGCACTGGCAAATGGATAAATCGTGTTACTTTCTTACAGTGGAATACTACTCAGAAATGAAAGAATAAGATATTGATATACACAATGAAATGAATGATTCAAAATTATTATTCCGATTGATAGAAGTAGCTTTCTTGTACAATGAAAAAAGGGTAAAACATAAGGTATAATTAATTTTATAAAACGCAAACTGCAGTGGTTCCTTAGAAATGAAGGTGGAGAGAAGGAGAGATTACAAAGGGCATGAGAAGCTCTTAGTGGTGATAGAGATGTCTGTTATCTTGATTATAGTAGTGGCTTTATAAATAGACATATTTCAAACTGCATCAAATTATATGCATGAAATATGTGCAGTTTATTGTATATCAAGTGGATCTCCATAAACAGTTAACATAAAATAAAAATCCAAGTCAATGTGTTTTTTTTGTTTGTTTGTTTTGTTTTTGCGGTACGTGGGCCTCTCACTGCCGTGGCTTCTCCTGCTGCGGAGCACAGGCTCAGCGGCCATGGCTCACGGGCCCAGCCGCTCCGCGGTATGTGGGATCCTCCCAGACCGGGGCACGAACCTGCATCCCCTGCATTGGCAGGGGGACTCTCAACCACTGCACCACCAGGGAAGCCCCAAGTCAATGTTTTTTATCCTCTCTACAGCAAAGAAGAGGAATAGTTGAGATACACAAAAACTCTTAGGGCAATGACAGTGCCAGATTTTTGGAGATAGTAGTGCAAACTATCTGGATATTCAGATACATGAGAAGAAATTCCTCACCACTATGGTGCCCTTGGACAGGGGCCATGCATAATACAGCATCATGATACTCAACGAAGACACCACTCCTAATCCCTCCAGTTCACACTGTGAGCCAAAAGGAGAAATTTCTTTTGCTACGTTTTATTAAAAGATACATGTTGGGTTTCCCTGGTGGCGCAGTGGTTGAGAGTCCGCCTGCCGATGCAGAGGACACAGGTTCGTGCCCCGGTCCGGGAAGATCCCACATGCCGCGGAGCGGCTGGGCCTGTGAGCCATGGCCGCTGAGCCTGCGCGCCCGGAGCCTGTGCTCCGCGGCTGGAGAGGCCACAACAGTGAGAGGCCCGCATACCGCAAAAAAAAAAAAAAAAAAAAGTTAGAGTTAGATACTTAAGTTTGAATTCAAATTCCATAAATTACCATGTGAACTTGGCAAAACGTTAAACTCTGTGTTATATATGCTAGATATATTTATAGGTACCTAATATAAACATTGTATATATTTTATAAATACAATATATAATATATATGTTATATAGACCCATAGTAATTTTTATATTATATAAACAATATATGTTACACAATCTACAATATATAAAATATATACAATGTATATCTTATATAATATATTATAAATATATTATAGATATTATATAAAGCATATCATAGGTAGAAGTATTATATGTTATATAATATATGCATTGTACAAATATATTAAAGTATTATTTAATATATGATACATTATACATATACAGTATCTTGGTCATGAATGCAACATTAGATTGCATTAGGTGATCTTGTGAAAGTTCTTTTAAAGCATAGGTTTTCATATAAATTTAAAGTGATAGGAGTCAAACTCTTTACATTCTTCAAAAGTATGTTGATTAATGGTATTTTCTAAGAGGAATGTAGCTGAATATTTGGAGGTAGTTGTCAAATGTTATCATTTTTTTTTTAATTTTTAAATTTTTAATTTTTTTTTGCGGTAAGCGGGCCTCTCACTGCTGTGGCCTCTCCTGTTGCGGAGCACAGGCTCCGGACGCGCAGGCTCAGCGGCCATGGCTCACGGGCCCAGCTGCTCCGCGGCATGTGGGATCTTCCCAGACCGGGGCCCGAACCCGTGTCCCCTGCATCGGCAGGCGGACTCTCAACCATTGCCCCACCAGGGAAGCCCAAATGTTATCATTTTTGATTATCTTTTTTTAAATGGTCTTGTTGCCTGAATCTTATTTATTCTGTTCCACTACAATGAGAAAACCCCTTGCCCTTCCACTGATATAGCTGATGTAATTGATATTTAGGTTGGTATGTTTCAATTGACTTTCCTCCCTGATGGACCATTCTGATAGTCTGTTTCCATCTGTTTTATCTGTTCTGGTAATACTGCCCTCTTTATTACTTTGCTTGGACTACAACTCTAGTATTCTTGCAAGGGATTTCTAACAGTTTCTTTCCCTCCCTGCCATCCAGCCCCTTTCTGTCCTCTATTCCCAGTGTTGTTTCTTGTCTTTTGGTCTACTAAAATCCTTTATTTTTCTATTATACTTAAAGAAAGAGATATATAATCTTTATTATTCAATTAGACATTTACTTTTAATGAAGATATTAGACACTCATTTTTATGATTAGAAGGCCACAAAGCAACTTCCATGACTCCTGGGACAATCAAATTTACACTCATCATTCAGCATACCCTCCAAGAATAGAGAAGTGACAAATCCCTGCATTTGATGACACACTGCCAGCTGTCTCCATTCAATAAGACCTGCTGTCCCCACTTAAGCCTCTTGCTGTCCTTAGCATCAGGGAGCTTTTTTTTTTTTTCCATTTGGAGGTTTACATTTGTCAATTGTAGGGGTTCATGACCCGACTCTACTCTCCTCTGATTATTATTGGCAGGCTACTTGTCTCTAGTGGTTGCTCTGACAACGGATGAAAAACAATGGATTAACTGCTTTCTAGGAATATTTCTCTGACATAATTAATGCCTGCCTTTGGTTTTTACACCTCATGTATCAATGCCATTTCTTCCTGCTAAATTTCTATTCTAACAGACTTGGAAAGAGCCCTCAGTTCACCTTTCTATTTCAGTACAACTAAATTATATACTTCTTTGCAACCAGAAAAGTGTTTTCCTGTTACTCTTTTCTTCAAATGGATTTTTTGAATAATAAAAAAAAATCAAACTGTAGACACTATTTGGACCTCAATGTATTAGGATACGGAGTTCATTAACTCATTGTCTATCTCAGGAAAGGCATTTTAATAATCAAGAAATAACAGTTTGAATAAGGGAGAAAACTAGAATTCTCTCCTGTGAGAGTAAATCATAGATATAATTACTTTTGGTTCGATATCTGTATTAGCCAGGAGTTTGCTAACTTCTGTAATAAACAACCCTAAAATCTCAGCAGTTTAATAAAAAACAAGTTGACTCACTTACAGTGCAGTGGAGATGCCTGTGTTTGAGGGGATCTCCTAGGAGATTCTGTTCTAAATGTGGGGGCATCTAGAATCCAGGTTGCCACCCATCTCATGCAATCCCATCCCTTCAAGGACTTGAGAACCTCTTCCGTATTCTCCGCATTTGATTGGCTGATGAGCAAAGAAAGAAAAGTGGAGCATCTCAAGGGTGAAATTTCGTGTAGCCCTCCAGTGGCATGCAAACCTTTCTCCACATTCCATTGGCACTAACTAGTTCTTGGCTCCAAAGGATGCAAGTGGGCTAGGAAATCTGTCTTCCTGCATGGCCATGGTGTTCATGGACATTGTCTCTGCCACAATTACATATCATTTTTCACCACTATACACATGCCATTATAGCTTTGTGGGCCGAGGCCTGGCTTCTCATTTCCCTGCTCCACTGACTAGATCGGAGAATTTTAGGTTCTAGAACTATGTGAGTCCCAATTTTCTTTAAGGAAGTGGAGGTAGAAATAACAATCCTAAAGAGGGGCTGTGAGGATCAAACACAGCAATGATTAGGGAAGTGCTTCAGATGCAAGAGCTAAGGATATAGTGGATTGCTAGAGCTAAGGATATAGTGGATTGCCAGTTCATCAATTTTTGTGGCGGAAAGAAAGTGGAGATCAAATAATGCTCAAGACTCATAAAGAAGCCAATCTCCTTCTGATCAAAATATTAGAGATGTTGCTTAGATTCCCCCGATCTTTGCCATACAATGACTCTTAATGTCACTTATTATAAAAATCTAATTTATACCCCAAAGTAAGAAGGCAGCAGGAAGTCATTAGACGAATTTGGGACAAGGAAATTATCTTCCATACCTTTCCTCTCATAACTCTATTATACTTAGGATTGAATACCCTCAGCAGAACAACGTACAAACATGAACTATTTCTGTTTTTTAAAAAATAATTGTCATCATCTTAGTTTTGTCAGTTCCCCACCCTTCCATGCTGTAGGACAAAAGATATGGAGTAGAGGGAGAAAATAATAGAAAAGAGTATTAGAGCTGCCTGTGATGAGCGTTTGCTCCCTCTAAGGTTTTTAGTCCAGTCCAGTGATTTGTGGTCCAATCCATTTTAATACTGCATTATTGGAGGGTAAATATTCCATCCCATTTGTATCTTATTTGCCTTCATCATAATTCTGGGAACTCAGAATGAACAGTCACACACCAGCAGTGAGACCGCAGCTGGCACAGCCTACCCACGTCTTACAAAACCTAAAACCCAAGTAGGAGGTGGCAACACGATCTTACAAGACTGATCATCCTTGGTGATACTGAGTTAGTGAGCCCACCGTCTCTTGTGTATCATATTACTCCTCATCTTAGTAAGCCCACCGTCTCTTGTGTATCATATTACTCCTGATCTAGCTCTTCAGATTCTGCATGCGCAGTTGGAAGACCTAAACATCACCTGAAGCAGATGACCCCATGCATCCCTCTAGGCCCTCAGAATCCCCATGAAAATTTTGAGCAGACCACTGCCGAACACTGAGCTGCAAGCTTCCTGCCTGCTTTCCTTAGACATGCTCATCTCTTTGTCTCAAAGGCAGCAGTCCCTGATCAGTATGCATACCCCATTGTCATTTATCTCTGAAACTCTAATTCAGGCCCCGTGCAAATTCATTAACACACTTCTTTTTTAAAAATAATTTTTATCGGATTATAGTTGATTTACAATGTTGTGTTAGTTTCAGGTGTACAGCAAAATGAATCAGTTATGCGTATGCATATATCCACTCTTTTTTAGATTCTTTCCCCATATAGGTCATTACAGAGTATTGAGGAGAGTTCCCTGTGCTATACAGTAGGTCCTTATTAGTTATCTGTTTTATACATAGTAGTGTGTATATATTCATTAATACACTTCTCAACCATGTTGGTACTGAGGGAAATGAAGAGGTAGATTTTGCTGGTTCTCTTCTAGCAGCACAGCTTTCCTCCCCCTACATTCCAGTGTTGCTGATGTTAATGGGACGATGATGCTGAACTAGCCAACCAGAGGGTTTATTCAAGTCTGCATAGGTTACTCAAGTCAAAGAACATATAGACCTTAATTACACAGCTATCCCAGCCCTGAAGGAGAAAATAGAGAAACAACTGCCTTCAGAACAGAAAGATGATTATGGAGATGTTAGTCAAACTCATTAAATCTAGGACTAAGAAGGATATCTTAGAATTGGCTGCCCCCCACTCCCAACTAGTAAAAAAAAAAAAAATAATAATATTTTAAACAAATGCCCAACCTAATATATCAGGAGTAACTGAGACTTCTTCATTTTAGGAGTAGAGAGAAATTGTGGGAGTTATTCAGACACAGCTATGTATTTAAAACTCATGCTTTCCTGGTATTTGTTTGTCAGAACATTGAACTAAGCACTTGCTGCAAATCTAGGGTTTGCAAAGACATGTTATTCATTCAAACAGCCTGAGATTTGTCCTGTAGTAGGTACAGTTTGTTTAAAGTACATGCCCATGCAATAATGATTAAAAAGTAAGCAATTCTATGGATAAACATGCTTAAAATAAACAGGAAAAAAGCCGGCCGCTGCTGACAATAAAGGCAATACATATGTAAATTATTGCATAATTCTGCCGTAGATACGACAGTGTGCAACAATGATGAACAAGGCTGCTTTTTACAAACAAATGTATTACTCCTGGTTGCTCTTCTATTGCTTTCAATAAGAAATGCCAAAATAACTGTGATTTAAAAACGCTATCAGCTGATTTGAATGCTCAATAGATTCAGTGCCTTATAATAAAACTTGCCTCTAAGTGTTGTACTTTGGAGAAAACACCGTATGGACTTAAATCCTCTGCTTTGGCGGTGCACTTCTGCTGATGTATTTTCTGCGGACCCCTGGTAGTCAGTTTTGGGTTTCTCATCTGCATATTCATAAGGCTGTCAAACGGCTCGGAGAGAGTTTTTACTTCGTTATCCCATTTTAAATATTAGGACTTGCTAATGTTCAATTTATGCAAATCTTGAGTTGAGCTCATATCATTTCTCTGACGTTGTGGGTCATAATTCCCCTGCAAGACAGCCCAGAGGCCACACAACAGCTGGACCATGGGCCTTTGTACCTGTATCTCAGGATTCCTCTAGGCATCTAGAAGCTAGGGAGCTGACCCCCCTCCAAGAAAGACAGGTCAACCTGTCTTTAACCATGACCCCATTTCACTGAGGGATGAGGAAACATAGGGAGCCGCCCCAGACCGTTAAAGCAGGTAGTGCAGCTAGCTCCCTTCCCATGCACCCTTCAGACTGACTATCTGTAATGCCAAAGCTCTCTTTAGTATACTTTTTTTAAACTGTGAAGAGCTTATGTGTGCGTGTGTGTGTGTGTGTGTGTGTGTGTGTGTGTGTGTGTAGGAGCTTCTCAATTATCGTGAAATTGTCATACTCTATTTTTGAGAGTCATACTCTGTCTTTCGAATTTGAATTCATTGCTGATTTTATAATGTCCTATGGTGGGAAGTGCAGGACTTGATACACTTCTATTTGAGAAAAATAATAATCATCTCTGGTAACTTCCAGTTTGCCCCAAAATTCCAGGGTCAGAGGATAATAATTCAAGGTTTGGAATTGTTAGGGCAATTTGGATCACAATTGGGGTTAACGGCTAAAATGTTGATTACTCATAGGAACCAGTATTTTAAGCTATCCAGGTAAAAGGCAGTTTGGTTTTTTTGTGTGTTTACCTGCCAAGGCTATTGGTTTTCAATGATGAATGCTGTCTGATCCAAGTTAAGCTTCATATTTCAGGTCAGGATTTCTGAAATCTTTTTCTGCTCCCAAAGGTCCCCTCATTGTCCAAAGAAAATAATGTGGTTATTTTCTAAGTTAGTTAAGTGTGAATTATATATGATCAACACCATCACTTCCCAAGCCATCGTTCTTTTAAATTAATATCTTTATTAACATGATTATAATTTTCCTGAGTGCAAAACTGGCTCTTCAGAGATAGAAGCCAAATGAGAAGTGCTCGGAAAAAAATAGACATCTATTTGTTGGGGTTTTTGAAGTGGAGTTTTATGCATAAGCAAGGAATTTGACAAGATGATATCTGAGGACCCTACAAATTTTTTAAAAAATTAATTAATTTATTTTTGCCTGCGTTGGGTCTTCATTGCTGCGCGTGGGCTTTCTCTAGCTGCGGCGAGCGGGGGCTACTCTTTGTTGCGGTGCACGGGCTTCTCATTGCGGTGGCTTTTCTTGTTGTGGCGCACGGGCTCTAGGCACGCGGGCTTCGGTAGTTGTGGCTCGCGGGCTGTAGAGCGCAGGCTCAGTAGTTGTGGCACACGGGCCTAGTTGCTCCGCCGCATGTGAGATCTTCCTGGACCAGGGCTCGAACCTGCGTTCCCTGCATTAGCAGGCGGATTCTTAGCCACTGTGCCACCAGGGAAGTCCCGACCCTACACATTTTGAGATTCTACTGGACTTACAACCAGTTCAAGGAGTATGGATTAAAGAACTTTGGGAGCTAAATGTAATAAACATGATTTTTATTTCATTCTATGGGCTTCAAATAATAACCCCTTTTCTTACTTACGAATAGGTGAGATGTTCAACTGAGTGCATGATTTATATAGTAAACATGCTCTTATCCATACAAACAAAATGTTCCCTTATTTAAAATTTCCTTCTAGATAACACTTGGTGTTACTAGGGAGGATTAAGTTGGTTATAGAGACTTGCAAAGCGTTCAAGGTTTCTGAGGGCTGAGTTAGATCCACATACCCAAGGGATGGGAGGAAGATGGTATAGACAGAGGTAGCCTTCAAAGAATGGTTGAACTGGGAGATAAAAGCATACAGCTGAAGAAATAGTACATTATGTAAATAGTACCATTTAGCAATGATAAGGGATTTTAAAAAGATGAATCCAAGGTCAGAAATAAGAATGAAGACAAAAGAGGAACTAGTCAAAGTGGTTCAATATTAGGATCATAAAAATATGTTGGAAACTTATATAATGTGACATCAGATGCAGTGGATGACAAGAGAGCTCAGAAACACAGAACTCTACAACACTGAGGTCAAAAAACCATGAATTTTTCCAGTGCTCTAAAGTGCCGCTCTTTGACTTAATTTCTACAAAAATCTCCATGCATCAAATATTCCCTATGAAAATAGTTCCAGTGTGTAAAATGTTCCCTTTTTAAGACTGTGTGTTGTCTCTCAACCTCAGCTTTATTATAGTTCACTGCTATGATATCCCTTTTTGACAAAAGTATGTTAGTCCAGGAGTAAAAAGTTCACTGCTATGATATAGTTCACTGCTATGATATAGTTCACTGCTATGATATAGTTCACTGCTATGATATCCCTTTTTGACAAAAGTATGTTAGTCCAGGAGTAAAAAGAAAATTTACAGGCTGATTTACTAGCTGCTATACTACTTTCAAGATTTTAGACAGCTGGGAATTAAAGTTACTCTCTTTGCTGCATTAATGGATATAAAACTGAAGTGCTGTCTGAGGGTGATAAGCACATGAGTGTTGTGAAAATATTAACTGATCCTTTAGATAATTACAGAGTCCAAAGTTCCAAGGGCTACAGTGAGATAGCACTTAAGAACTTGAACGTAAAGAAAATAATGGGTTTTTTTTTTTTTTAGATATTTGGATTATATTATCTACTGATAATGGGCCAGAACAGACATAAACATGGTCACCTTGAAGCGACCTTGACCCAGTTACATTCTTGAATGTGATACTCTATACGGATATAACAAGATGAAGAATTTTAATTTACCAGAGGTCTTCCTTCAGAACTCTGTACTAGAATTTCTCCTGAGAAATTCAGGCTGAGCAAGAGAAGAAATCCATTCCCAAGGTTCTCTGTGAACTTCGCTTGCTGCAGATGGAGGGAGACCGAGGCATGGAAAGTTGCTGGTGACTCCACCCTCTAGAAGCAAGTTGGCACAGCTGGTGGTTACGACTATAACTGTAAACAGCCTCTCTCAGGAGACAGTTGCTGTAGGATGTCATGGAAGGGGGAAAGCAAAGATCCCACGTGGGCAGGATGTTTTGGGGGTAGTTGGTGAAGAGAGCTGAAAGTGAGGAGCGAATGGGAGGTTCAAGGCACCTGCAGTTTGTGAGACAATTGAAGAGGAGAAGAAAGGGAATTCTTTTTGTGGATTCCTGCTGTGCGTTAAGAATCGGATTCTCATTAATGTTCATGGAGCACTACGAGTAAAAGCTAGAATTGTTTTTTAATTACTTTAGCTAGACTGTGGTTTCTTTAAAGTGTTGCCATGTGAGAAACGGGCCATATGGGACCCCTGTTACTGTTGCACTACACTGAGAAAAAAATGACTTCAACCCTAAAACCAGCGAAAATGGAGAAATACTTGGGCAACTATTGGCAGTGCTCACCTGAGCCCTTTCTGGTGGACAGGTAGGTCTAAGGACTCAACCTACCTGTATTATTGATATCAAGAATCTTAGCTGGATATCAGTAAAAATTAAATTATCTAACTGTTTTGTGCTGATTCTATGCGATCTTCTCATCATATTCCGGCTTTTCACGTTGTGTGTCTATAGTATATAATGCATTGGAAGAAGAACTCAAGTTTCCAGCCCCTTAGTATTCTCAATTTTCAATGCACATTAATAAATGTATTTCCTGATTTTGTATCTCAGGATCTGTGACCTTGGTTAATGTGAGTTTGTCTCGGATTAAACAATGCATGTCCTGAGGTACCTGAACGTATGAGACTAAGCAATTTACACTTGACTTTGGAAAATTTTAAATTGGCCCTGTGTTGCTAAGATGTCTTCAGTCTCCCTAACTTCATTGTGACACATCTGCCTTTCCTATTCAAGCTACCCTAATGGCCTTGTCTATCTAGTTAGGGAAGAACACACATGCACACACACACACACATACACACACAGAAAAAATGCTCACCAAATAAGAAAAAAGGGAAATGGAGAGAGACGGTTGAAGGCTTACAGGCCTGTATCACAAAGCACATTCTCATTTCCTCCCTGTCCTGACTTTATGAGTTCCCCTCCTTGGCATTATTCAGGCAAAGCTGGGTGGTACCCTTGCAGTAATGCTACTTTGCTTCTGTGAGATTTGTTTTACCATTTCTTTCTGAGACTGAAGTGAAAGCAACGTACATAAAGTCTTTTGCACGATGATTAACATGTACACATTCCCTAAGCAGTTAATTTGTTACTGTTGCTGTTGGGTTTTTTGTTTGTTTCTTTCTTTTTGTCATTTTTCTGAGAGAACCAAGTATAAGATTTATGACTATAATGAATAATGTGAATACCCTTTTCAGCTTTAATATTCTATGATTCTACAAGAGTGAGTGAGATTTTGATAATGTGTAAATGAGCTAATTTATGGAATAAATTACTTGAATAAATAACATCAGTAAGTCAATAATCTGTCTATATTCTTACTACAACCTCACCCAGGTTCTTCCCTGTCTTACAAATTCCTACAGAATCCAGGCCCCTGGCACCTTTCTAACTTCAGCTTCCATCACTCTCCCACTAACTCACTCTCTTCAGACGTGTTAGCTTCCTTGTTGCATGTTTTTGCCACAGGGTGTGTGTAATTATTCTTCCCGTTCCCACAATGATGGCCCTTTATCCACTTGCATTGCCTATTCTATCTCCTTTTAGTTTTGGTTCAGATGCTATCTTGTCAAGAAGACCTTTCTGACCTTCTATTAAAAAAAATTACCCTTTATTTTATTGTTTTTGTCTTTATCGTCTTTATTTTGCTTCTAACACTTCAAACTTTAACACAGTATATTGTTATGCTGTATGACATATATTTGTCTGTATCTGTCTTCCCTACTGCAGTGTAAGTTCCATGAGAGCAGGAACTTTGCTTTGGTGCCTACTGTATTCTCATCACCAAGAACAATGTTCAGCACACAGTATGCCCCGAATAGATATTTGTTAATCTCCCTTCTATTTCTTGGGGTGCTTGTTGTGCCTGGAATTCCTTCCCCAAACTCTTACAAAGTGCATTGCTGGCAAATAATAGTTGATGAATAAGTAAATGGGTAAATGAGTAAACCAATCATCAAAAATGCTGTTTTATTATTATTATTGAAGTATAGTGGATTTCCAATGTTGTGCCCATCTCCAAAATGCTGTTTCTTTTCTCATTTGTGAAGTTGCTGGGCAGAAGTTTATCCTTCTGATTAGGAAAAGCCAGGATCTAGAAAATAGAACGTTCCTAGGAGATACGGATCTGGCCTCGGGAATAATGCAGAAATCCAACTGTCAGAGTTAGGCTGTAAGGTTAGAGCTTGCCAAGCAACAAATAAATTCATTGAAGCCACTGATGTGTTAGCTTAGAATTTCTTAAACCCCTGTTGAGGTCAGAATTGTCTCCTGAGCCTCAAGGAAACAAAATCTAGAGCCGAACAACCCGTGCTCAAATCCTAGCTTAATGACCTTGTGACATTTCTTAAAGTTACTCCATCTCTGTATTTCAGTTTCCTCACTTGTGCAATGAAATAATAGCACCTACCGTTTATGATCCTTGTGATGATTAAATGAATTATTCTATGTGAAGTCCTTCATATATTCCCTGCTCATGTAAAAGCTGTAAAATTGTTAGCTATAAGTATACTGAGCCCACAGTTGAGGGGTAAGGGACCCTGGCCATGGAAAGAGGCAAGTTTCTAATTCCTACAGTTCACTACTGTCTCTGAACCAGGACCTAAAAATTAGTACTCTAGTTCAGCCAGGAGAAGAAGTGGTTCTTCAAACTTATTAAATAATCATACTTTTGCTGATGATAAAAGGCAAAATCTGAGGATTTCTGTTTCAGATGAACTTATCTACAAAACAGGGTTACAGTTATAGAAAACAAACTTATGGTAACCAAATAGTAAGGGCGGGGAGGGACAAATTGGGAGACTGGGATTGACATATACACACTACTATATATAAAATAGATAACTAATAAGGACCTACTGTATAGCACAGGGAACTCCACTCAATACTCTGTAATGACCTACATGGGAAAAGAATCTAAAAAGGAGTGGATAGATGTATATGTATAACTGAACCACTTTGCTGTACACCTGAAACTAACACAACATTGTAAATCAGCTATACTCCACTAAAAATATTTTTTAGAAAGTTCAACAATTTGGGGTAATTAGAGCCATAGGATTATTTCATAAATTTTCTGGAAAATTGTCCCTATCTTCCACTTTGCTTTGACTATTGATACCAGGTCACAGAGTTCTGAGATGAGTTCGCAAAATACCCATGGAGCCCAGTCAGAAAAGTGCCTCCTGTGCAGTTAAAGTTTGGGTTCTGAGGTTTCCAGGCAACAAGTCATGTACCTGGCATGATAGCTTCCTGGAAACATTAGCAGAAGCAACTCAGACATGCTTAACTCTGTAGATGTGCACAGGTCAGGCTTCTAAGTTATTTCCTGACATTAGAGCAAATTCTAATAAGAATCCTTGGAACACGCAGCCTATCAGTCATCATATGGATTTAATCTCATTCCATTCAAAAGCAACAATGGGTTGGGGGAGAAAACAAAACCCTTTAAAATAAGAAAATAAACAACGATTACTGTTAAGAAATCACCTGCCCTTTTCCATGCTGCTTCTGACCTCTGTGTGCTAGCCTCATTTCTTTTTCCATTTCCCAAAGTCAATCAATCAATTGATCAATCAGCAAGTCTTGTAATTCTACTATGACAGGTGTATTTTTATCAGGTGATTAGAGGTTAAAAGTCTTGTCTGCAATACATAGTTCCTATACTCTAAAGATTTTACCATTCTCTAAGAAAGTCAAATAAGGACGCTGGAAACTTCTTTTCACTCCCTTGATGGTAATTAGGGATTTGGGGGAGGGGAGGGATGAACAGGCAGAATGTAGTTAGATATGTAGAGCAGCGAAACTTTCTGTGTGATGCTGTAATGGTGGATACACGTTATTATACATTGGTCAAAACTTGTAGAGTGTACAACGCCAAGAGTGACCCCTAATGTAAATTACGGACTTTGGGTAATGATGACAAGCCAGTGTAGGTTCACTGATTTTTATAATTGCACTACTCTGGTGTGGGATGTTGGTAGTGGGAAAAGCTATAAGGTGTGAAGCAGGAGGTTTATGGGACCTCTCTTTACTTTCTACGCAATTTTACTATGGACGTAAAATACTCTGAAGTTTATTTTTAAAATAAATATTGATGCTATATATCTGCAGCTCTGAAGAGAAGCAAACCAGGATAAGAAGTATCAAGAGTGAGATGGCTATTTCAGAGAAAGTGGTCAGGGAAAGCATCTGGGGGGGAGATGGCACAGGCGCTGACACCTGCGGGAAGTGAATGAGCCATGGGGTCACCTGAGGGAAGGACATTCCAGGCAAAGGGAACAAGTACAATCACAAAACACTAATAGAAAAGAAAATATCGGTGCATTTCTATTTGAGGCCATTAACCAAGTAGTGGATGTAGCAACAACAGATAATGAAACAGGTGAGAAAAAATAGTCTCAAATCTCAGAATACTTTATTTACTTATTTATTTTTGGCTGCGTTGGGTCTTTGCTGCTGCACGTGGGCTTTCTCTAGTTGCGGAGAGCTGGAGCTACTCTTCGTTGTGGTGTGTGTGCTTCTTTTGTTGCAGAGCACGGTCATCCGGGCTTCAGTAGATGTGGCTCGCGGGCTCTAGAGTGCAGGCTCAGTAGTTGTGGCGCACGGGCTTAGTTGCTCCGCGGCATGTGGGGTCTTCCCGGACCAGGGCTCAAACCCGTGTCCCCTGCATTGGCAGGCGGATTCTTAACCACTGCGTCACCAGAGAAGCCCTCAGAATACTTTTAAAAGAACTGCCTAGCTAATCTACCTTTTATTCATTTATTTTTGCCAAAGGGTAGCTGTTAGAATCATTTGTTTTCTTTAAAGTTGTATTTCGACATATTTATTCCATTAAAATTTATGTAACGACTCCTATGCACCAGTCACTGTCTTTCCTTGTTTAAGCATTTGTCACCACTTACCTGCTCTATTACAGTTTCTTTCTTCATGGTCATGTGGACTTTAGTCTCACCTGTACTGATACAATCTCTCTTGATCTACAGTAACTTTTCCTGCAAGAAAGATCTATCCTATGCTTGCTAAATTTAACACTAAAAATAACTGTTATCCACCAAAATGAGCCAAATTTCTGAAAGCATGGTGAATTCTATGGAATAAACATGTAATCAAATGATCCTTAATTTGGGAATAAAGCAAAACATTGACTGTGTAAAAGTTTAATATCGTACTAGAGCGCTGTCCAACATTTTATCTAAGGGCCAACTGACTCTCTTGGGGATTCTATGTTCAACATAATATTTACCATCGATTATGGCCCAAATATTTTATAACTCCATAAAAGCTAGAGGTTAACTTTTAGAATAATGGTAAAACAAGGTGATTTTATTTTTTGTAATGAGAAAAGATAACTTAAAGCCCATGATTTTATTGCAATGTAAGATACGAATATTTATTTTAAATCTAATGTAAACATCTTAGGTCAGTGTTCTACTTTATGTCACTGATTATATAAAATCTCATTTCTTTTATATATTTTTTGAATCAGTTTTTTTCCAATCACTGGTTTCCTCTTTAATGAATTAAATTAAAATGTTGACAAACGATCACTATTTATTTACATAAGAATTACATTTTTAATATTTTGAGAATTAAGCTTTGACACATGATTGATTTTATGATATGAAATTCAACTAGCTAAGACCAGAATTAAATGTAGCTTTATTGTATAAATTCTGAATATTATCTATGTGTGAAACTCTTCCACAGATGTATTCAAACACATCTACAATCACACTTGCAAAATATCCTTTTGGGAGTTATAAATGCTTTGAAAATCAATTTTCCTTAATTTGATTTAGGATTTCCTAGCAAATACGAATTCTAAATAGGATTTCAAAGATGGAAAAGTTTGATTTAGAACATTTAAATATGGGTAACATTTCTCTGTAATATTTTGACTGCTTTGCATGAAAGCTCAGTAAAGAAACTGAGTACCTTTAGATACCATGAAACTAGGGGATAAAGTGTTTTTAATTATTGACACTTAAAATGTAACCCAAAGCATTAAGTTGGTAGCAAATTTGTGCTCATAAAGTGAAAAAAGCTGTGGTCAAAACTACCTGTAGAAAATTATTTTAGACAGACCAGAAATAAGAAAACCTGGAAGTTTATCAAAAAGACTGTATAATTCCTGGAAAGCAGCGATCTTTATTATTACATGTTGTAGCATGATACTACTCACATTTCAAGATGCTTGGTAAATCCTTGAAGTTATTTATGGTGAATTGGCATCAACATAAATTAGGAATTTGCTAGTAGGAATTAAAATATAAGAATAAATCAAGATAGTACCATAAATTCTGGAAATAGCAAAGCTGCACCAGTAAACTAGGTTCAGAACGGCATAGTGCTAAGTATGAATATTGGAGTTGACTTCCTGGGTTCAAATTCTAGCTGTCTAGTATTAGCGGCAGGACCTTGAGTAAATTATTTAAGCTCTCTGAGCTTCATTTTCCTCATCAGTAAAATGAGGTTAATAATTACACCAAAAGTATAGAGTTGTAAAAATTAAACTAGTTGACAAATAAAAAGGACTTAGAAGAATTCCTAGCACAAAATATGTGCTATGTGAGTCTTAACTACCATTATTATTATAAGTATTAATTGTACATGGGAGACAAAAGAGGAGTCAAAGTAACTTCAGGGTCAAATGACATTGTTGCTTCTAATGGTTAGTAAGTTAAATAAACAAAGCTTATGAAATACACAATGCTTTCCTGGCTCAGTGACCATAAGATTTTCCTAAGGAATTGCCTATTAGATTTTTGTCTGATGAACAATTTTGAACACATTTAATCCAGATTTATAAACTCAGAACATCAAGAGAGATTCTTTTTTTTTTTCTCTTTAAATATTTATTTATTTGGTTGCACAAGGTGTTAGTTGCAGCAGGCGGGCTCCTTAGTTATGGCATGCAAACTCTTAGTTGCAGCATGCATATGGGATCTAGTTCCCTGACCAGGGATCGAACCCGGGCCTCCTGCATTGGGAGTGCGGAGTCTTATCCACTGTGCCACCAGGGAAGTCCTGAGAGAAAGAATTCTTAGAAACTGTTCAGTCTTATTGATCTAGTCTTCGATTTGTATCAAAATCAGTGGTAGATTGCTTAATAATAAAGACACCTGGTTAATCTCCAAAATCCACTGACTCAGAGATTGCACAGAAATCTCTTCTTCAGATTATTCTGATGCAATTAAAATTTGAGAAATACTCATCTATAGTCCAATTACTTTCTTTTACACATTGGGAAACTAGGTCTAGTAACATGAACTGGCTCAGACAAGCTCCTGTTCTTCATGACACCTCTGGGTTCAGAACCTTTGCCTCCTGTGTCCAGACTGGTGCACATCTCAATGAAGGGTGCAGAGTGCAAGGCAAGATTTGCCTCCACCCAACACCCTGATGAGCAGAGGGCTGACGCATCCATGTGGGCTCTGATTGAGCAGGCATGATACCCTCCTATTCACCTGCACCTTGAAAAGAAATGTCTGATCTGTTGCTTAGCAATGGCATCGCTCTGGAGTTTCCGGATTGCAGCAAAGAAAAGAAAGAGGGGGTAGTTGATTACTAAATAAGCTCCCACTCATTTTCATGCTTCTTCCAACAAAGTGGTACATTTCTAACCTTTCTACCAATGAGGAGAATGCAGGAACTTGGCAAAGAGGACAGTGACACAGTACCATCTTTTATTTGCTAAAGATGATTCCTTTTCTGAGACTTGGGCTAGAAGAGATGACTGAGGTGTCAGAATACACACTGATCTTTATTTTTTCTTTCTCATCAAAAGCGTAAGACATAGCCCAGAAAATTGCTGCCTTTAAGAGCTATTTCTTGCCATTGCTTTAAATGTCCCCCTATCCTTTATTTTCACTGCACTTGAAATTTCCTCTGCAGGAAATTCCACTCGAGGCTCAAGGAGACTTCTGGCAGCAGTGAGGAGTGAGATATGCCTAGTGGACAGTTGCTGGAAAGATGTAATAATTCCATTTTCTGTCAAACAGCCGCATGCATGTTGGTAAATGTCAAGCATCGCCACTAGCAGCTGGAAAAATGAAGCCACAGAATGTCTTGTTTATTACCCCACAGCTTCTTAACCTGCACAGGAAACATACCTTTGTTTCACCATGTGGTTCAGAATATTAATAGCATCTCTATCTGGGATAGATTTATTCTCTCTTTTAACAATAAATATGTCTATTTTTCTTCCTCTCACTTGTCTTCCCACCAGCTCAACTCAAAAGTCATCGGAGGAGGATATTTGCCAAATCAGCTCTCAAACTGAGAAAAAGAGAACCCTCCTACAGTTAATTCAAGCATATACTAAGTTGTATGTTGTGTGAGGATCAACTGAGTCATATAGTGAGATCATGAAATGTGAATAGAGTCATCATGAAAATGAGAATTTCATCATTATTATGACATGAGCATCTCTCAAATATCAGGAATCAAAATTATATGATCATTTCTTATGATATCAACATATAAACTTCTTATTTTCTGTGTTAATGCTCTACCCAATCTGATTTTCAGCCTGTAATTTCTACATATAGTTATTGAGGAAATGCTTGAATTCCTTTCTATGGGTGCTATTTTATTTGGGGAAAACTATTTCTAGGAACCAAAGCATCATATGAAAAAGATCATATAATGAAATTTCTCTTTTATAGATTATGATATTGAGGCTAAAAAGGTTAAGTTAATCCGAGTGATAATATCAGGGTGATAGAAGCACCATGGTTTCCTGTTTCCCGGTCCATTCGGTTGAACAAATATGGTGAATGAATGAGTTCATTTAGCAGGCGCTGTGCCAGGCACTAGGCCAGAGTGAGCAAGAGAGCAGGGGAAATGGTGATTAAGTTCAATGAGCGTGAGAGAAGAGCTAAGGGCAGGGTTGTTGGTGGGACAGGGGTCAGATACGACTGCTTGGAATGACTGTAAGCAAAAGTGGGACCTGACTGTGAGTTAACATTTATTCTTGCTTCATCTTTTCTTGTCTGAGATGATAAAAGAATAAAGTCATGGAGTTGACAGAGAGACAGGGAGAGATTCATGGAGTTGAAAGAGAGGTGTGTGTGTGGGTGCAGTGCAAGGCAATTCATTTCATTATGTCTGGAATGGATGGAACGCAGAGGCGGAGCCTGGGGAAATGTAAACCAGTCCCATTATACTAAGGATCTGACTTATTCTAACAATTGGGAGTTGCTGAAAAGTCTTAATGGAGTAGTTACAGTGGTCATTTCATCAAACCACATGAAAATTGGGGGCTGAAGCAAGGCAAAGTTTGGCACCATGGACGCGTGGAAAGTAAGCTGAATGATTTTTTTTTTTTTTTAAGAAGATGTTGGGGGTAGGAGTTTATTAATTAATTAATTTATTTTTGCTGTGTTGGGTCTTCGTTTCTGTGCGAGGGCTTTCTCTAGTTGTGGCAAGTGGGGGCCACTCTTCCTCGCGGTGTGCGGGCCTCTGACTATCGCGGCCTCTCTTGTTGCGGAGCACAGGCTCCAGACACGCAGGCTCAGTAGTTGTGGCTCACGGGCCTAGTTGCTCCGCGCCATGTGGGATCCTCCCAGACCAGGGCTCGAACCCGTGTCCCCTGCATTAGCAGGCAGATTCTCAGCCACAGCGCCACCAGGGAAGCCCCAGCTGAATGATTTTTTAAAAAATTTATTTATGTGTTTATTTACTTTTGGCTGCCTTGGGTCTTCGTTGCTGCGCGGGCTTTTCTCTAGTTGCAGTGAGCAGGGGCTACTCTTCATCGCGGTGCACGGGCTTCTCATTGCGGTGGCTTCTCTTGTTACCGAGCACAGGCTCTAGGTGCTCGGGCTTCAGTAGCTGTGGCACGTGGGCTCAGTAGTTGTGGCGCACGGGCTTAGTTGCTCGGCGGCATGTGGGATCTTCCCCGGACCAGGGTTCGAACCCGTGTCCCCTGCATTGGCAGGCGGATTCTTAACCACTGTGCCACGATGGAAGCCCAAGCTGAATGATTTGAGGGATCTTAAAATCAGGTCCTTCTGTCTCCAAATATATCTCCTGTCCACCTGTTACTGTTCCCAACATCCCAGACTTTACTCTCTCCATCAGTATCATCACTGTGAAGTCTTCATGTGGAGCAGTCAGTCAACAAGGAGTCAGGGGACAGATACCCACAAACATGAGGTGAGAAAGGATCCTAATGGGGACCGAGGTAGAAGTGATATTCACAGCTCTCATTTAGCACTATTTAGTTTAGCTTTTTCTCATTCGTAATGAAATCCTGCTTACTAAAGGAACTTTCAAAACATCATCAAGTCCACTATACTATGACCCAGAGAAAGTAAGTGACTTAGAGGTGTCAGATAGCTAGGAAGTAGCCACAGTTGCACTAAGTTGCACTAAGGTTCCTGGCTTCTGATCCAATATTCTTTCCACTATGCTGTAGCCATTTTTGAGGATGAAGTTCAACTCTTCATCATTTTACCAATCACTGACCCATCAACCGTGGCTGTCATTTATCATGAATTCATCAAGCATTTGTGCTGACTGCTTGTTCAGCAAGACCCTGAAACCACTGCCCTTCCTCCACAGGTTTTAATAATCCAGAGAAAGAAGCCAAGTCCATCCCTTTGGGAAGATGTAGAAAGTCATAGATAAAGAGATAAAAGGAGAAAAAAGACTGTGATTAGAGACTACCGCTAAACCCTGGGAACATTGGGAACATCTCCCTACTTATTTAAGATGCCTGCCTTGGAATCCCTTCATTTAAATATTGTTAGCCCAAACTTAATTACTCTGCTGGTATCTGGGGTACTACTTAGCATCCCTGCCCCCTCACACACGTTCTTCCTTTCTGGCCCAGTCACCGCTTAATCCAGTAAAATAAAGTTAGTGATAAAATCCTCAGTTACCAGATGTTCTGCATGGTCCTGCCACTGCTACTAATTGGCAAGGAAAAAAAAAATTCACATACTTAGGTGCCAAATAAAACAATCAACTTCAACTAGCATTTTAGCTTAATCAGATAGATGAAATGGATTTTATTAAGTTTTATTTTTTTCCCCTCTTAGAGCAAATGTTCATGCTGGCTCTTTGAATATTTTGTCAGCATAAATAAGTGCAATATTTTGAAGGCTTTGGTTTCCAGGGAAAATTCATTCAGCTCTAAGTCTGGTTGTACCCTGGGCGGCTCTTCTCTCTGCTCCCAGGCTTCAACGTTTGGCCCAAAACATCTAGCATGGAATTTGCCACAGAATGAGGACCCAGTAAACGTTAGCTAAAAGTGAATGCTTTCCTGTTCTATTTCAAGAATATATATATATGATTGTTCAAGTCCTCTAAGCAGGTAACCAGGATGACTGATGCTAATCTCAAGTTAGGACAAGGCAGGCTGTCAATGTTAAGGTTCTCACCATTCACGCAATGGCAAGAAAGGGGGTGCTTCGTAGTGATGAGGTGACTCAGGCTTCATAATGATCAAATTTGTTTTACTTTTCTTGAGATATTGCACAAAAAGACAGCTTCCCGCTATCTATTTCTGACTCGAATTTCCTATGAGCCAGGCTTGGGTTCCAGCCAATGGGTTGCTGATTAGTTTGGGAAGAAAAGTCTTTATTATAAGTACAAAAAGATAAAATAAACTTAAAATCTCTCCTCTGGATATGTTGTGTTTTCTTTCTCCCAGAGATAATCAGGGGGAAAGCCTAGCCAGGATTTAAAATCTGTGTTTTACTTAGAGACGCTAATCAGTGCAACGTCTTTTGAGACTTTCTCTGATGATCAGTTATTCGTGAGGGAGAAATCATCATGCTCTTTGTTAAAGGCAAAACATTTTAAAAATAAAAATAAATTCTAACATCTAGCGGAGATGCTCACCCTTCGAGAAAGCAGTGCTTAATTGGAGCGAAAATTCAAGGGCAGAGCAACAGCCTTCTTATTTCTTTCAAATCTAAGGGTTTATGAGCTCGGAAACTTAGAATTTAAAAACTCAAGTTTCAAGATTTTACTGTAAATTCCTCAGTTATCAAGTATTTGACTGATGTTCAGGTTAGAAGAAGAGAGGACACAAAAAACTTCTGTGAGAAATTTTAGAAAATGAAGTCTCTTCTAGGATCAGATCTTTTTATCGGCTCCTGCAGCAAAGACCCATGAGTCTTGTTAGAGAATACCTACCACGAAGGGTTAACATCAACCCAAAAAGAAGACAAGGTCTGGACAGAGCCCAGGAGTAAGGGACTCCAAATTCTCTTCTGTACTCAGCTATCTACTCTTATCTTTTATGCTCCTGTCTCGATACCACAGAGGGGCAGATTCTCCATATTAGTTAGACTTCACTATAATAATCAACAGCTACAAAAATGAGGTTTCCACTGATAAGTAAATAAAACTGCTATATGACACAATTGATTTCCTGACCCAAACTTGTGACAGGGCAGAAGCAAAAGCAAAGGATGAGAGACTCAGATAAGAGAGGAACAGAAGAATACAGCGTGGGTTCATATGCCACAGAGATCTCTGTCCTCTCTCTCAGCCTCTCTCAGATCTCTGCTCTTAAAACTCACCCCCTCACTCCCTCTCTCCCAGGGCACTGGTCTTACTATTCCTCCAATATGCAGTCACAACCTTGCACTGGCTCTTTCCTCTGCTGGGAGTGCTCTTCCAATGAGCTTACTGTTTAAATGTGCAACTATACACTCCCCCATTTCAAAATTTGTATCTACTTTTCTAATTTTTGAAACATGTCTACAGCACTTATCATCTTCTAATGTACTATGTAGTTAGTTCATTAAGATTATTGTTTATTTCTGTCCCACCCTTGCTAAAATATAAGCTCTATGAGGGAAGGGGTCTTTCGTGCCTTATTCATGAATGTATCCCAAGAGTATCTAGAACAGTCATAGACTCAGAGTAGGTATTCAACACAATTTTGTTGAGTGAATGAATGGATAAATGAATAATAAAACAGACTAAAAGTTTGGTTAGATAAAATGGGTGAGAGTTAAGCAAAAAATCATTTTCATAGGTTCATTCTAACAACTTCTTTTTCACCCATTTTTGATGAAATTCTCTAGAACCAGTTTGAAAATTAGTATCATTTTCTTCTCATCACATGCAATAGACAAGAGTCAACTAATTCATTGCTCTAAAATTGTTAAGAGCATGGATTTTGAAGCCAGAAAGCTGTATCTCTGTCATTTGAAAGCAGTGGTTGCAGGTTAAGTTCATCCTATTAAGAATATATTTCTCATTAAAATGGGAATAAGAATAGCCACTTCCCAAGGTTATTGTGAGTATTAATTATGATGTTTGTAAGGTTCCTAACACAGTGCCAGGTGGAAACTCCATAAATGTGCTTATTATTATTATATGATCCTTAAGCACCTCCCTGCCCTGACATTCTTAAAAGCCACAGATGTATAACTGTGTATAATTGAATCAAATCAGAGATGGTATTGAGTGATTTGGCAAGTTTCCAGAGTGCACAGCTGGAATATGTACCATCAAGAGTGAATTATTACATCTCACTGGGCCTCAGTTTCTCTTTAGTAGAAGGAGAATTTCAGTTAGCATCTGTGCTCTCAATATCGAGTATCAAATGCTACATTTAACAACTGGGAAATGAAACCCTCTAGATCCTGATACGATGAATTACTTAAAACTTGTAGGTACTTTTGAGGGAAAATCAGCAAGGTGTTATCGATCTATATATTTTTGCAGCATGTACACATGTGCACACACACACAAACACACCTATAGTAAATTCTTCATAATTTGGCCCAAACGAATTCAGAATTCAAAAATCAACTATTTCAATAAATATATGGCAAGGATGCAAAATTTGGAAGGTTTGGGGGTAGAAAATACTAGGATTAAAAAGGCAGAGTCACTAACTTTAATAGATGTGTGTCTGAAATTTTGTATAGGAGAAAATGAAATAAAATAATTGTGAAAATAGGTACCTAAAACGTCCACATTGTAAGAAAAGGAAGTATTTATAAATAGTGGGCTCAGAAAAGGCTTTACAAGGAGTTAACATTCATGTTAATTCTTGGATGAAAAGATTTTTGTTATATGCAGAGGGGTATCTTGGTAATTCTAGGATGAGGGTAATTCTAGGATATGTACAAAGTCAGGGAGGATTGAACATCTCTGCCCTGTCTAGGAATGTGATCAGTGGTGAAGGGAGTAAAAGTGTGAAAGAAGATGCTGGAGGATGATGAAGTGAGAAGCATTGGTTGGTACCATCACATGGAAGACTTTGAATATGAAGTAAAAAGCTTGGACTTGATCGTCCAAATCCTGAGGTCTTAGGTATTGGGGTAGGAAAAATAACATGAGCTGATTTATTCAGATAAGAACTTTGACAACCATGAAGGATGAATTGAAGAACCATTTATAGTTTGGGAGACAAATACTAGCAATTGAATAATCTCATCAATCCTCAGCAATAGGAATGGAAAAGAGAAAAATGATGTAAGAGGGATTGAGTAGGTGGAGGTTTTACTTAAAGAGTTGTGCTGCTACTGTTGACTAATCCCTCCTACTTTCCTGGTTTTCCTTCCTCTTCAATTCCTTTGTCCCAGCCTTCCTCATGAGCTCCTTCCTCTGTCTACTCCGTATCATTCAGGAGTTCTGACTTTGGCCATCCTCTTGGGTTGAATAACTTAGTGAATGATTAGATATAAAAAACAGATAAAAAGCTGGGGTTAAATATTCCTGAAGTTTACGGTCTGAGTGATTGGGAGATTGCTTAAATGATCCCCAAATGCAGGTCAAATCTAATCCATTCTCCGCATGTTCACAGGCTGTACCTATTCAGCTGAAGATGGCTGGAGAAAAACATGTGTCATATTGATTGGATCTGTTTCCATTTTATTACCTCAAATCTCAAGTGGTTCCTCCATGCTGCCTGGCAATTCCACCACATTTTGCTAAACAATTCACTCTCCCACCTTCCCAGGTCACTATGTCATATCTTATTCCCTAACTCAAAATTTTAGCACATCTTCTGCTCATGATCTTGCTTCTTATTTCACTGGGAATAGACATGCAAAAGAAAACATCCATATTCCTTACCTCTTTTCCACACTTCCTTCTTATCTCACACTTTATTTCTTTCCAGAGTACTTATAAATTAGAACATTTATAATTATTTATTTTGTTTTGACTTTCGTCAATCTGCCCTTCACCCCACTAGAATGCAAGCTCTATGAAGGCAGGGTTGCTTCTGTGGTTTTTTTGTTTTCACTTCTGCACCCCAAGCTCTAGGATAGTAGCTGGCACATAGGAGTCAATCAGTAAATATATAGAGAATAAAATATTTAAGGCTCCCACAAATAAAACCACCCATCTCTCTCTAACAGTCCCAATGTACTGTGTTGTGCCATTCATTTTATTCTAATGGATCAACTGTTCTTTCTCCTAAGACCAGCTTTCATCCTCATGATCTGGACACAGAGTCACCATGTATCATCATGTAATTTACTCACTGTACCTCAGGACCCGTCTGAGTGGGCAAGTGGGAGCTGAAAATCATCTGCCTAGAAAAAAGTTTTTTGTGTGTTTATTTTTTTTGCAAATATTTACTGAATAGCAACAGTCCTAACTACATTTTATAACATTTTACCTATTCAGAAACTTTTATGCAGAAATGTCATAACAAGTCCCATCTTGTAGAAAAATAACCACCCACGACTCTACATTCTCTTTTCTCTGCTATCCTTTATAGCAAAACTTCCTGAAATAACCATCATATCACTAGAGGTAGTCAATAATATTGTAATATCTTTGTATGGTGACAGAAAGTAACTGGACTTATTGTAGTGATCATTTTGTAATGTATAAAAATATGGAATCACTATGTTGTATACCTAAAACTAATATACTGTTGAAAGTCAGTTATATCTCAATTAAAAAATAAACTCATAAATAAGTAATGTACAAAATTTGACACATTTTAATATATATGGGTATGTGTATGTATATATACCTGTGGAGCAATCATAATCAAGATATTGAACATATTCATTACCCTCTAAAATATCTTTATGGCTTTGGTAATCCTTCTCATCAGACCATCCTTGTGCCCTCTTCTAATTAGACTAGTTAGAACTTCTAGAATTTTAAACAATTTGAACCATACAAAATATAATTTTTGTGTGTCTTCTCTAACTCTACTTAATTATTTTGAGATCCATCCATGATGTTACATATATGAAGAGTTTATTCCCTTATATTGCTGAGTAACATTCTGTTGTATGTATATGACACTTTAGTTTATCTATTTCAATATTGCTGGATACTTTGGTTGTTTCCAGTTTTGGATTATTATGAATAACACTGCTATAAACATTCATGTACAGTTCTTTGGATGAACATGTGCTTTACTTTCTCAGGGGTAAACACCTATGCATGTACTGGTTGAGTATTTTGGTAGGTATGTATTTAACTGTTTGGGACAGTGTCAAAGTTTCCAAAGTGGTTGTCATTCAACACCTGCTAAGAAATCATGTAGATCCAGAATAAAAATGATGCAAAAATTTTGCCAGTAATTATTTTGTGACTTTGATTAGAGTTCACTTATTATAATGTAGGAGTACAGGTGGCATCTAAGAAATAAAATATCTTGTTAAATGAAATACAAGATAATAAAACGCTTCAGAAAGGACGGAGCAGTCAACTATGTTAAATGGTGAGAACAAGTGGAATACAGCACAGAACTAAATAGAATGGCAGAGAACCAAACACTGGAATGTGAAAATGGAAATTGTGGGTGATGGTCAGGTGAACTATTTCAGAAAATAGTGTTCCCCTAAAAATTCATATGTTGAAGTCTCAACCCCCAATGTGACTGTGTTTGGAGATTGGATCTTTATGTTGGAAATTATGGTTAAACGAGGCAATAAGGGCGGGACCCTAATCCAATAGAACTGATGTCCTTAGAAGAAGAAGGAACACAAAAGCTCACCTACTCTCTCTCTCCTCTCTCTCTTTTTCTCTCTTCAAACACAGAGGAAAGGCCATATGAGGACACAGCAAGAGGTACCTGTTTATAAGCCAGGAAACAAACTCTCACCAGAAACCAAATTTTCTAGCAACTTGATCATGGACTTCTAGCCTCCAGAACAGTGAGAAGAAATGTCTGTTGTTTAAGCCACCCGGTCTGTGGTATTTTGTTATGACAGCCCCAGCAGATATTATAAGTTGTGAAAGACAGAGGCCTGATTAGAGTAGGTTGAGGAGACAGTGGGTAGTAAGCAAGTGATGACTCAAAGACGATTCTTCCAAGTTTTGCTAAGTAAAGGAGCAAAGAAATTGAATGGTAGCTCAGCAGGTATATGAGACAAGGGAAGACATGGTTTTCTTAATATGGGCTTTATCTCCATAATGGTATGCTTTGGAGAATGATCCAATAAACAGGGAAAATGTCACCACAGCAAAAGAGGAGATAATTCTTGTATGGACTGCTTTATGCAGGGGAGTATGGGGTCCAGAGCAAAAGTAGAGGGATCACATGAGGTAGGAGAAGGCAGAGTGTATAGGACTAAACGGCCACCTGGGACAATGGTTGTATTAAATGCAGGAGAATAAAACGGTTTGAGATGGATTACCAGCGTAACTGGTCCCAGGTGACTTAAAGAGCATTTAACTGAAGTTATGCCATAAAACACATTTTAAGGTCTGCATCAAGTAGCAGAATAAGAGAAAATGGGCCACAGATTTTTGTTTTAGGATGGAAGTAGGTGGGGGTGAGAGCAGAAAGAGATCAACTGGGCATCAGTGAAACTTAGTTGAGTGTGTAGACCAAGCTGTGAGACATCAGGAGAACATATACAGCCTCATTTGGCTGCTAGCCTAAGTTAATGGGCTAACTGTAAACCGTTTGATTAATGTTAACCCTTTTAGTAAGGATAGTATTAGAAATATATTAATAAGTTAGGATATGTTTCATGTGTTTTGGTCTATGGGCACAAATAATGTGCAGTAAGATCGAAGGAAAGGCGTGAATGGGGGTATCAAATTCATTAAGAACGAGTAGAGGGGATCAGCAAATTATGAGGTGTAGATACACCTATTTTTTTTTTTACTGTATTATATTTTTTATACCTATTCTCACTACAAATTACCTACTTGTTTAATATCCCAGGGAGACTCTCTGAGTAGCATTGAAGAATATTTATAAGCTTGAGTTTGGGCACTTTTTTTATATTTAAAGGAAAATGAAATCTTTTTACCATGAAATCGAGCTAATTTACTGTGCAGCAAGCATATTCAATTAATACAGTTTGGGTTCCCTGATTGCAATGTGAAAAGTGCGTGTGTGGGCTTCCCTGGTGGCGCAGTGGTTGGGAGTCCGCCTGCCGATGCAGGGGATACGGGTTCGTGCCCCGGTCTGGGAGGATCCCGCGTGCCGCGGAGCGGCTGGGCCTGTGAGCCATGGCGGCTGGGCCTGCGCGTCCGGAGCCTGTGCTCCGCAGCGGGAGAGGCCACAGCAGTGAGAGGCCCGCATACCGCAAAAAAAAAAAAAAAAAAAAGTGCGTGTGTACTATGAATTCATTTCATGGTTTCCACCCACTTCCTCTTATTAGAGAGCACTGGCAACACAACAGCCTCCCGTACAGCTCAGAGGAGCTATGTCCTTGGCAAGAGTGAACGTGTGGCTTTAACTTCCAAATGGCTAGATTTTGCAACATCAAGGACCTTTCTGGCCTGGATGATGAGTACAAAGTGTTCATAGTGAGTGTTTCACCATTAGGCTAGCTAAATCCTCCCATGGGACTGGTGTGCCCAGGGAAGGGAGATTTGAATTTCTACGAAATTACTCCCTTTTGATCCTGTAGCTTAGAGCCTGAAAGATAAAAATGACATCAGCACTCCCCAAATTTCACCTATGAGGCTCGCATAATTTTATTCTTCAGAAAACTTCAATAAAGTCCTACTATTTAAAAAAGATCACTTACTCTATCACATGGTGTTTCCAGTCTTTGATCACTGTAGATGGAAGAGCTGGCGTGCTGCCAGAAGCAGAGAACTAGCAGGTTTGGGTCCTTTTCTAGCTATTAAAATATTCTCATGCATAAAAGGAAAAAGAACAATGCTCCAGCCAAGGTACTCCTGTACCATGTAAACAACGTTGTGATTTAATTTGCTAATTTTCAAATTTGCCTTGAAAAATAAAAGACTACCTGTAAGCTGCCAGCCTGGGGATAAATCTTATTGTTAGTAGGCAAGACTGTTAGCACACTTTTAAAAAATTCTTTATTTATTTTTGGCTGCGTTGGGTCTTGAGTGCTGCGCACGGGCTTTCTCTAGTTGCGGCGAGCGGGGGCTACTCTTCATTGTGGTCGGTGGCTTCTCTTGTTGCAGAGCACAGGCTCTAGGCGCGCGGGCTTCAGTAGTTGTGGCTCGCGGGCTCTAGAGCGCAGGTTCAGTAGTTGTGGCTCACGGGCTTAGTTGCTCCGCGGCATGTGGGATCTTCTCAGACCAGGGCTCGAACCCATGTCCCCTGCATTGGCAGGCAGATTCTTAACCCACTGTGCCACCAGGGAAGTCCCGAGCACACTTTTTAAGATTAGATCTGCTCATTACATGTGAACATGTCCTCTGCATCTTCCATGAGCAAAGGAAGCAAGAATGTGGCTTTGATGAACAATGGTCCAGCATGATTTCCATGTGAGGGAATCATTTAACAGTGTTATTTCCTTAAAACTAAGCAGAATCTCTTATGTCTGCTTAATGAGTTGAATCCTTCATGACATTCACTCTCTAAGTAAGGTCAGGAATACCACAAGAGATTTTCTGAAAATGGACATGGTGAGAATAGGGATAGGCTCCCACCTTTGTGAAACAAGCACATTGTATTTGGGGGATGAAGAGCCAATACCAGCAAGCATTGCCTTTCAGTAGAGAAAAATCCGCAAGTTTGTGTTTTGGTTTGGCCTTCCAGCTCCAAGGCTAATATCCGGATGCACTTTACTAAGGCCGTGTACAGGTAATGGAAAAAATTATGAGTGTCCCCACTAAAACATTTTTTGGAGCAAAGTGGATTATAAATAATGTTTAAAGTGCATTTTAAATCATTTTATCTTTCCCATTTGGTTTGAAAGTTCTTGAGTAAAATCATACTGATTGGTACTGCTCCCTGTGGGTTTTTCCATCTATCCTTCTGTACAAACAAACTTGAATCATGTCCTTGCCCACAGACATTTGCCCTTATATCATTTCTTCTTGCCAACAAGATCCCATCATCACCTTTTTCAGCCCAGTGATGTCATCAACATCATCATCATCATGATCTATATCATCAAACATTTCTCGAGTGCTTTCAGCTTTAATGGTACTCTATTATTTATTCACAGTCATCATTTTACTAATATTTATTTATAGTCATTTATTGTTTTACTAATCATTTACTTGTAATAGTCATTTTACTAATCCACTTTACAAGTTGTAAGGGTAAAGCCTATAAAATATCAATTTGTGTGTGTGTAAAAACAGAGTTTGGCTCCCTTGTGGAGGTTGAAACATCCTCCCCGCTACCATAAGTATCTGTTTAGAGCTATTGTTATGTATGAAAACTGGGAGAAGAGAGTTCATTTCTGAAAGTATAAGGGACTAGGTGCCCACAAGGAACTTCTTATGCATAAACATAGAAAAGGCTGGGTAAATATGGACAGCATATTTTTACAATACATGAACGAACAGTTAGCTAAATAAAGTAAAAACATCCAAAGAAGGAAATCATGAAAAAGTGGAAATACAGGTATTTGTAGTGAATACCTTAAGAAGCCATTATTCATTCTGGGACATTCGCTGATCATAGAGGCTAGAGCTGACTCTTAATTAACTACATGACAAAAATGCAGGAGACAAAACTAGGGCATGAGCAAGAAGTGGGGTTAGATTAGAGACCACTAAATACAGCTAAAAACTCCCCCATCCCATCCCAGCAAGAAAAATAAGAAACTCTTTACCAGGGTGGTAAGTAACGACAACAACAAAAACTCTTCCTGCAGAGGGAGACAAAAATGAGGATCGGCTGCCAGTCTCGATTTGGGGGGAACGAGGTGATGGGAAGGGAGAAAAAAGTGTGTCATAAGAATTCCTGTCGCAAACTCACCCATACTTATTTCTGGTGATAAAATTCATACTATCCATTTACTTCCACCAACACCAAAATCAAATAATCTTAAGTTGAATGCTTAACCCAAAGTGGCCCTGGGTTGCTGGAGTCCTCAGATACCAGACAGAAGCAAATTCAAGTCTCCTTTGGAAAAACACGTATCAGATATAGAAACTCAGGCAACAGAGAAAAAGTTACAGGGTAAGTAGGTCCGTATAAATACTAATAATCACAACACGTACAAACAAATAAAGCACTGCTAATTGAGAGCAGGACAAAAGATTGCAGAATCAGATTCTCAGAAAGTTGTCAGAATCTGATTATAAAATATGAAGGCCTCATATATTGGGCAGGCCAAAAAGTTCGTTTGGTTAATGAATACATTGTTCAATAAAGTTCTTGGAAAATGAAAAATGTGTCTTATTTTTACTTAAACCTGAACTAAATTTTTGGCTAACCCAATATTTAAGAAAAACTGTTTCAAGGTATATGGAAATATAGGAAGGAAATAAAAAAATGACCAGGAAAAAGTTTGATATAATAAATCTTTTAGAAACAAATAATATGGTAATTTTTATTAGTAGAATATATATATGTAAAGAGATATTTAGTGAAAGGACAGATAGATGGAGAAAATATCTAGGATTCAGTGTAGCCAAAGAAAAGGTACATATGAAAAAGAGATTAAGAGAAATGTAAGTTAAAGTCATAAAGTCTAGCGTGTCCTCCATATTTCTGAAGTTGAGGACTTAGAGAAGAAAGAAATTGGAGTGTGTTAGTTGGAGCAATGCTAGTTGTTCTTACAGATATACCCCCACTGTCTCAGTAGGTTATTAGAAAGCAAGTTTACTACTCTATCATGTGATGTGTCAAGCCCTCAATCTGTAGGTTACTTACTCCCTGGCCAGAGACTGGGACACCTTCTAGCATCTTCTAACAGTGTCTGCAAATGTGGTTGTGTTTGCCGGCATCATGTCAAAGCGAAAAGAGCGTGGAGGATCACCCACGGAAGGACCCTCTGGTACAGGTCTGGAAATGATGTTTATCACCTTTTGTTCAACATCCATAGCTAGAACTTCCTTGATGGTCAAACCTAATTGTTAGGGAGGTCAGAAAACGTAGCCTAGCTGAGTGCTGGGAAGAATAGGAAATGGATCTGATGATCAGGCAGCAGGTTCTGTCACAGCCGACACTTCTGATCATCAGATGTGCATTTCACCCTCCTCCAAATACATTAGACACACTCAAGTCCTCCTCAGTGGAACCAATCTAAAGTCCAAACCTTTTACCGTTCCCACCTGGAAATCCAGGATTCTGTTGATGTCCATTACTCTCCATTAAAAAATATATATAAGGATTCTCATATTCTGGCAAATTATTACCTGAAAGAGACAAGTTATACCTATCCCCTCTTTGCCACCACTAAAGTACAACAATGAAAAAGGGGCAGGGAAACCACAATACATGTTCTCATTCAGAGTAGGAGGGAAAAGGAGACACACGGCAGTTACTGATTGCAAAACAAGACAAAGACAGTACAATATATGAAAACTGGAGGCCAAGATCACTCATGAATATAGATGAATACCTCTTGAACGAAATGCTGGCAAATCAAATTCAACAATCTAGAAAAAGGGTGACACATAATGACCAAATTGCTTTTTCCAGTTATACAAGGTTGATTTATCATTTGATACGCAATATGGTTATATTGTTAATAAAAAGCAGTCAAAATATAACACCAAGTTTCTCACATATTATTCAAAACATCTGATGAGGGCCAAGGTCATGCGTCTATGGGTTCCATTCTTGAATTAAATTTGGGCAGTGCTCCGAAGCACCTGACCTGTAGGGCAAGCCTGTCATATTCTTAGCCTGTGGTCTTCTGATCCGGCACCTTCGAATGAGTGAAGAGACTTGAACAGAAGCCACTTGGTTTTCCTAGATTGCAATGCATTTGGTTGATTATGAGTTGACACAGCACTCAATAGCTTTGCCCAGTGTTCAAAGCTCCCGTGGCTGAGACATTACGGTCGTGTTTAACTGCATAAAATAACTACAGCTAGAAATTCACTTACTGGAGCACTCAAAAGCACAAAGGCTAATTAACGGTGGGAAAAGGCTTCTGCAATGATGATTTCAACAAAATGCCCTGACATTTATTCCTCTCCTTTCTATTAAGTCATTCTAAGTTGGTTCTCTTATTTTAGCTTCCTTAAAAACAAAGATTTTCTCTACAGTTCAACCTGCTTACCAGGCACGTTCTGTAGACTTATTATCATATTTTAAAACTACCTTCTCCTCTCTCACTTTCAAATGGATTGAAAAGCAAAAAGCAACATCCATCAGATGAGGTCATCTCAACAGAAGTCCAATTAACTCAAAATAAAGTCTCAAATGGTAGATGAACCAGAACTCATAATAAGCCTCCCCTGGGGTACCATGCCCAATTCGAGCGTTAAAACGTTTTAACATGATCTTTCCCCATCCTTTCCAGGCCTGTTGCCTCTTTTACCAATATATTATTTTTTTTAATGTATAAACTATTAGGTAAATGCATACATATATATATATATGTGTGTATATATATATATATATAAAATTGACTGTGCTCTTTTTTCCAGTTCTTTTTTTTTTTTTTTTTTGCGGTACGCAGGCCTCTCACTGTTGTGGCCTCTCCCATTGCGGAGCACAGGCTCCAGACGCGCAGGCTCAGCAGCCATGGCTCACGGGCCTAGCCACTCCGCGGCATGTGGAATCTTCCCGGACCGGGGCACGAACCCGTGTCCCCTGCATCGGCAGGCAGACTCTCAACCACTGCGCCACCAGGGAAGCCCTCCATTTCTTTATGAATGGTTTGCTTACAGTTACCTGGACAGAAACATTTGCTTTTGTCCCTTTGCAGAGAGTAAAGATTACTGGGCTTTTTGGAAAATTTGTCATTTCACAGTTATTTACTGGGATGTTGGGAAAGTGGGCTGAGGAGGACAGGAGAGGAGAGAGAGAGAGAAAGAGAGAGAGAGAGAGAAAGAATCTAATTATGCAGCAGATGTTGGGAGTGGTATTTATTCACCAAAACCACATGGGTCATTCATTAAAATCTCAGTTTTAATTAGCAAACACCTGTTTTCTGTTTGATTTTACACTGATATCTACTGTCTGCAATTTGCTTTCTTCAGTACAAGCAATTAGATAGCCCTGACAGTAACAGTTAATCTAATTAGTCCAGAGGTGCTCTGGGAAGCAACTATTGTCTTGAAGAAATTACAGATACAGCAATCACAGCTTCATTCACCTGATTGGATAAGATTTGTGCCCAATTATTATTGGGTGTCATCTTTCCCCTGGCCCTTCCTTTTCAACTTGGATTTAACAGTGAAAGTGAACCAATGGAAAATTTTGAGTGTTTACTGTGTGCCAGTCACCGTACTAGGTTCAGAAAGTAGAAAGATGCAACTGTTTCAGCTCCTAGCCTAGAGGAGATTATGCTCTGATGAAAGAGACAGATACATAAACAGATTATTGTATACACGAGGGATTTAGGAGCCGGGAGAAAGTGAGATGAATCCATGTGCTTGTGAGCAAGTATTAAGATACTTCTCTAATAAACTCTGGTTGCTGCTGAAAAAACAAGATGATGACATTGGCTTTTTTTTTCAAACTGTGAAAGTTGTGCTTGTTTTCAAATGGGTAGAAATTCATTTATAACTTTGTAATCTGAGTGACACTACCAGCAGTTATCACGAAACTTAACAACGCCACCTGATCTCTTTTTATAGATGATGGCATGTGAGATGTTCTCTTTCCTGGTAACCATAAGTTTGTTTTCTACATCTGCGACTCTACTTCTGTTTTGTAAATGAGTTCATTTGTACCCCTTTTGTTTTTAGATTCCACATATAAACGATATCATATGATATTTGTCTTTATGGTTACCAGGGGATAAGAGGGGGAGTGATAAATTGGGAGATTGGGATTGACATATAGATACTACTATATATAAAATAGATAATTAATAAGACCTGATATATAGCACAGGGAACTCTACTCAATACTCTGTAATAGCCTATATAGGAAAAGAATCTAAAAAATAGTGGATGTAGGTATATGTATAACTGTTTCACTTTGCTATACACCCGAGACTAACACAACATTGTAAATCAACTATACTCCAGTAAAAATTAAAAAGAAAAGAAGAAGAAAATAAAATAAAATAAATAAAAATTGGGAAAAAAAAAGATGTTCTCTTTCCTAATTCTGAAATTTGGGGAAAGCGACTCTTCATTAAGTCCTAAGGTTTAGGAAATACATGTAGAAGAGAGGGCAGTCATCAGTCCTAATTCCATGCACACATTTCAGAAAGGGTGTAATTAGATATAGAGTGAATATGTCCACAAGTAGAGATCAAAAAATGCTGCTGATAAAGATATCTGGCAAAGCTTTTCTTCCTCGGCTCCAGTCTCAGTTTAATTTACTTGTTTGAAAAGATGAGAGCCCTGGGTTTCACTTGACTCAATTCATAAACTGGGCCCAGAAGGAGAAAACCAATCTATCTCTCAAGCACATACAAGTGATGTTCCGGCGGTTTAAAGAGGCATCTTCTATGCATTGCACAACTTAATGCAAACAGCCTCTGAGTGTGAGCCATCCCATTAAGCTAAATGTCGTGAAAGAGGGATGGCGGGCAGACTTTTCACAGTCCTACAAAAAGTCAAGTTATGCTCTGCCTAAAACTTCCCAAAGGTTTTTCCTGGAAGACATTTGTCTGCTGGTGTGTTGATAGTGGTAATTATTGATTTAATTAATTAATTGACTGGAACTGATTTCTTCTTTATAGAACAGAAATACACCTAACGTGAGCTGGATTTGGACTTTCTCGAAGAGATTAGTAACCAATAGATTAAAAGATCATCACTTTGAAAAGCTTCTTGTCCATGGAAATTCCATTTGTGATGATACGGATGATTGTTGTGTTGAGCTGATGGAGAGTCACACCATTAGGTAGTTTGGTCTATACAAAGCTTCTATCATGTCCAAGACTAGGGAGAGGAATTAATATTTGTCAAACATCTACGATACACCAACAACAGTGCTGGTTAGAAGCTCCATAGATAATATCTCATTGCAATTCTCATGTTAACTCTGTGAGCTAGGATTTGTATACTTATAAATTAACGTGGAAACAGGCTCAACACGGTTACATGAGAAGTGGCGAATCGTTTTGACCAAGGTCCCTCTGATATTTTATACTATCTGACTATCTCCAATATATCTAATAAATATGGATATTCATATCCTGCTCTGCATTTTGTGGCGTGCTTTTAACAGTTATATGTGAGATTCCTACTTAGGAGAGTGGCTGGCATTTGTGTTCTGTCATGTGATTCTCACAATAATCTCCAAAGATTGTTGGGACATGTGATTCTCACAATTATCTCCAGAGATTCTTGGGACATGTAGTATTTCCATTCTATTAGAGGAGAAGAAATCGGGAGGTAGCAAGTCTAGAAACCGTCAGGACTTTGTTAGACATGACCAAATACTGTATCCCTAAAAATGTCGTACACTTTTCTATCTGTAAGGAACTCACCAGGTCACGGGTAAGAGGAACATAAGGAAATAGATCAATATCCACAATAAGAGATTCAATAGAGGCAAGTGCAACGACTGGGAGGAATATAAAATAGCATTTTGCCCTTCAGAGCAATAGCATGTATTGCCATTTGTAACTAACCTGTGACTCATTCAGTATTTACCTTCCTGTGTCACATTCCTTCTGAAAAAACTAACCCAGGTGAGAGTGTTCATGGTAGCTTTAGGCATGTTACTTATGATCGATCAGCCATAGTCGCTGGTATGCTTTTAAATGTTTAACAACTGGCACTCCAGGCAAAAGAAAGAAAAAAAGACCTTATTGGTAGTATTTGCCAATTTCCGTGGTGTAGATACCTGTGCAATTTCAAACTACCACCACGATGCAACTGAATGTAGAGTTGGAGAGAGACGTTCGCAATCAGCCTGCAAGAGCTGCCGGGAGCTGACCACACCACACCCCAGGCATATTGATGCTGGAGCGCGCAACATGTTTCCTTAGCAACCCCACTCCTTGGCGGTACTCATTCCTCCCTCCATGATACCTCATCCTCATCCACATATGTATCCTGGTGCTCTCCCATCCTCTCTTTCTTGGGGACATTTCTATCAGGAAAAAAAATAAATCCATTAGTCACCTCACCCAGAGACTTTTGTGCTTTACCAATTAGGAGAAAATAATGGCAAGAATAAGCAGGAGGGGAATGTACTGTAAAGTCAGAGTCCCATCCCAGGGTTCCTGTAATCACTGAACAATCAAGTGGTTGCCAGCATTAGCTAGACTTGAAGGGAAACCTAGCAGTATTAGCTCTTGTCTCTGACAAGGAAGGCACTTTTTTGTAGCAATATTTTAGCAGAATCAATGCACTAACTCAAAGGGGCAACTATCATGCAGGAAACCAGGTGACTGAGATAATAGAGATAAGTAAGTCATTGTGTTGTCATTCTCATCAAAGGCTACCGATGCGCCCAAGACATGGGAGTAATCTCACAAGGAGTAATGCGGCTGGTTTCGTAATTGTGTCCCCTTCGTTATTTTACTGTTGAATCTTTACCTCAGTAAGATTTCCATTTCTCTCTTTCCCTTCAGCCCAGACCACTTTGTTTTATTTCGAGACATGGTCAGGATGCAGAACTTAAATACTCAGAGTGTTGTTAGTCTGCTGAGGGACATTGAGAGGACACACAACCGACTCAAGTTACTTCTCGGTACAGAGCTGTGATAAGTTATGCCATTTTTTCCCCTCTAGTCTTGTTTGTAAGACAGAAAAACAACCCTGGCTACTGTCTCATTCATATTCAGTGACTTGATTTGAGTATTGTTTTAATACTTCATCAGAAAAATTATCATTCTCTTTTTCCTTTCCTCATGTAATTTTAAAAGGTTTGCTGAATTTTAAAGTCTTTTTGTCATGTCTTCAGGCTTGTATTTTTTTTCATGAAAAAACACACCTCCAATTTGATAATAGAGGTCACAAAGTGATTCCTTTTGAAATGTACTCTTCAGTAAGTTATTTATTTCATAATAATAACAGCAAACACACATAGCACTTGCTACGTCATTGTACAAAATGCTTTATGTATGCTAACTCACCCATGCCTCAAAACAACCTACTAGTAGGTACTGCCATTCCTCCAATTTTATAAATAACGAGGTTGAGGCACAAAAAGTCATACAAATAGTAAATGATGGAGCTGACATTTGAGCCAAGCCTAGCTGGCTCTAGAATATATGATTTTTAACTTCTACCCTGTATTTTGATTAAAAACAAAAATCATGATCTATGACTTAGCCTATCAAACTGGGAGCACTAAAGCTATCAAGGGTTTTCAATTTTTAAGATTAGCTACTGTCATTTTCCGAATGGAAGCACAAAATACCTAGCTAGCAGTATAAAAGCTGTTCTATTCTCAGGAAAAGAAAAAAACTTACATATATATACATACATATGTATTCCAGATCAGAAGAGAATCTCAGAAAGCACAGTGATATTTGTGGTAGATAGGTGATTCAAATAATTGAAAAATTAGATTCTTTGTGAAATGCTTATATCATTTCTTGGCTTCTTTTACAGCAGCATGCCATACTTTCCTAACACCAAGAGGACAATTGCTCACTGTACAGGCACATCTCAAAAGTAGCTGCATCTCCAAAGACTGAGACTCATAGTGCTTCCTGGATGTTTGTTGAGTCAGTGATACGAATATAAATGGAATAGTTAGCTGCTGCTTATGGAGGCTTGATCTCCTACAGTTAGAAACAGAAAGTGGTTTCTCTGAGTTGCAGAATATATGATCACTTATTAAAATGTCAAATTCTTTAGGAAGGTTGATGCATCATAATACTTTCTTTAGCATGAATGCGTATACTGATGGCAGTTGGAATATATGTGTTATATATGCTCTCTCTATGTATTCTATATATTCCTCTATCTATCTGTCTATTCCTCTATCTATCTATTCATCTATCTATTCATCTATCATCTATCTATCTATCTATCCATCTATCTAATCTATCTAATCTTCTACAGTGAATAGGTTCTCAGTGAACACCTGCAAGCAAGTGATAAGATTGAGAGTATGACTGGGATGGGATACAGCTTATAAAAATCAATTCTGAGAACCAGATGAATGGTCGATAGGATGAAAGAGAGTCCTGCATAGCTTAATTTTGAAAAAAAAAATGACTGAAGCAAATTACTAAAAAAAAACCATGTAAGTAGGTAGGGACAGAAGTTATCTAGAAAACCACTTAATCCCAGTAAGTAAGTGTAAAAGGATAGGCTCTGAAGTCGAGACCTGTACCCATGGGTTAGAGTTGAAAGTCAAGGACGGACAAAGATGGTGTGTGGGGAAAGGTCAGTCCCCCAAATGTAGAGCTCATCAGGAACAGGGTCAGAGAGCTGGTAAAGGTGGAGAAACACTGCCATGCAGTGAGGTAAGGTGTGCTCTCCCAGCCCAGCCAGAGTTCTGTCTGACAGACACCTGTGTGGGACAGCTGTGAATTAATGTCAGCCTCAGTTTTAAAAAGACAAAAGGTTTGTTTGAAAAGTTAAGTGAGTCTATGGAGAGAGAGGAACATCACCTTTTAGAAGTACACCAGATGCCCTGAAAAGATATTTCACTGACTATTAACATTGGAAAGGACAGCTAAAAAGAAGCCAACAGCATACCATGGGTAATGTGTTGGTATTGAGAGTTATTATAAAGATATTTGGTGTGTGTGTGTATGTGTGTGTGTGTGTGTGTGTGTGTGTGTGTGTGTGTGTATGATTTAGTGAATGAGTATAGTGTAGAGAAGAGATGTTCCAGTTTTGTCCCAATGGGCATAAAATTATACACACCATAATAAAATTATTTAGGGTCCTCCATTACATCCAGGATCTCTTTAGATAGAAATACGGAGAAGTGTATCTGACATAAAAGCGCATGTTCCTAATCACTGCAGTGTGCAGGTAGTTGACGTAATCCTTTTTTAAGTGCTTCAGTCTGGACAGTCAGTTTTCTTCTCTCATTTTTTGCCCCCGTACAATGGTTATTCTTGAGCAGGCGCCTTTTCTTCCTGCGTGTGGAGTGTGCTGTATGACTTACAAATTTAAAGATCCCAGGTTGGGTATGAATGAGATTTTAGGGTCATGCTAAATCAGATGTTAAATCAGTTAAGTCTCTGATTTAACACCCTGCAGAGGAAAGTCTTGTCAGGATTATTTTTTCTGGAATTTTGGTTTTGTTACTTTTTCTAGGCTATCTTCACTATGATTCTATCCCTTTAGAATGGTGACATTCATCAACGTCCAGAGCTGTTAAGTTTTAGCCTCTTATATTCCTGCTTATGTCCTGTTTCTATGTTGTAATGCCAAAGTATTTGTTAAAATATTAGAAGAGATGATAATTGTTAGAAAATGAACATCTGTGTTACAAGTATGCCTCTCTAATGAGAAACATAGAAGATGGAATGAGCTTACTCTTATTCATTATTTGACAAATAAGACTCTCATTTCTGATTGGCTTATGGGAGGAGAGTGATAGATATTTGGAACATAAAGCCCATGTGTCAATCACCTTCTTTCAGCTCTAAAACATTTCTGATCATATTTGAAACAATCGTAGCTTGCCTTTCCTTCTGTGCTGCATTGCGATGTGGAATGTTTAATGAATATGAACACGGACTTTTGAATCAGACAGGCCTATGTCTTTCCCCAGCTTTTTCACAACTAGTTGTAGAACTTGGGCATGTTATTTAACATTTTACACATCAATCATTCATAAAATGAGACTAATACTATGTACCTCATAGAATCAGTGTAATTAACTTAGCATAGATCCTGGCACATATGCAAGTGTTCCATAAATGTTAGTACATATTATTAGTTATGTATAGTTTACTATACTCTAGGTCCACTTCTTTCTGGACCCATTAGGCTACCACATCTCGTACATAGAACTAGCAGCATGTATAAATTAAATGTCAGCCCTGAATCTTATGCTTTTAGCCAAGTGTAGTGTTTAGTACTGTGTCGTGCCTTAAACATCTCCCGCTACCCTGGACTACCTCATTTTCCTATCTTTCATGTCAAATTCACACCGGATGCTTGGATTCCTTTCACAGCTTAATGATGACAATAGTGACCTGATAAAAGCCAAGTAGTGGCTAGATGACAGAGCCACACCCAGTCTTAACCAGGTCTGCTGTGTTGACCATTATCGTTTAATACTTAAACGCTGCTTATGTTATCCCATATTATCTACATTTACTCAGGGCATAAGCATTCCCCTATGGTTGGTCTGCTTTGGCTCCTGGATGACGTTTTTGACAAACCCAAAGGACTTTGAATGTCAAGCCCACCTAAAAGGAGCTTAAAGCCACTGCCAAAGTACTAGGAAAAGGTGCACTTTGGCAAACTGGAAGCATGGATCACACAGCTAATTGTGGGCACAGGGTGAAAATTTAATCTTGCAGCTCTAGTCACTGACTTAAACTCCACCAGCACCGCTAAGGCTTTGGACAGAATGTTCCTAGGGTTCCTTGTGCAAAATATTTTTGTCAATCAAACATCCCAGGTTTTAGGTGGTAGAATTAGGGAAGTTTTTGGTAACCTGCCTGATGTATGAGATAAAATATGTCTTCTCTCATATGCAGTCTTTCAGCCTCCTCCAAAAGGCTTTCTACCAAAGTTACAGTGGATTTGCACTCTCTGTGTACATTGGAGGTCAACCACTGTGCTACTGGGTTTCAGTTGTTGGTGTGAGGCTTTTTTCAGGAATGGTGTCATTCTTCCCACTTAATTCCAAAATGGGATTGCGTAGGTCTCTCATTATTAAAGGACACACAAGCTGTCCTAATGCTGGAATTCATAAAAGCAGGTCCTGGGTACCCTCTCATCATTCCTGTTCCAGGTAGGAATTGCCTGCCCTAACTTTTCTGCGTCTCATTATCCATTGGAACTCTCTCTCCTTGTTTTTCCATTTATACCTTCACTCCAAAGACTTGGAACATCTCATCATTTTCCTGCCTATTATCACAGCTATTCTCTGTGATCACAGTTCAGACTTTACTCCCTGGCTATGTAATCTCCAATAATTCTGGATGAACATTCTATCTAATGTGATTCAGTCTCTGAAGCTTAGTTGAGCAGAGCTTCCTTCCCCCTTTCAGCCCAGCCCATCTGCCAGGTTCACTCAGTCTTCACCAGGTGAGTCCTCTCCATGGCATCCACGCCCTTCTTTCTCTTTCCTCCTGTTTATTCTAACATTCAGACGTGGTCCCTGGATGCTCCAAACACAGACACAGGGCGTTCTTCACAGATAGATCTCGCTCGCCTGACAATTTCTGTGTTTAACGTGCAGTAGTTGAGGGACTAGGTAAAAGATTTTGGTGACATTAGTTAGTTTCATAACCCACACGCATAATATCTCCCTGGACAGAAGAAGAAGAACATTTGGAATTAAAGGGATTTGTTAATTAAGTTGTGTAGCCTGGGAAAGTGGAGCAGTGCAATTCATCAAATCCGACCTCTTACAGGGCCTCCTGAGGCTTCGGGTGGAATTTTTTTTGGAGGGGTGGGGTCGGGGGTGGAGGAATTTGATGAGAGGAACTGAAGTGACTCCAGTTTCCCTGATTCTAAGCAGGTGAAATAGAACCTGACTGAGCAGGGCAAGGAGACCCTTAAAGGACCCTGAGCCCAATATGATTACGATAGTTGTCTTTGCCTGGCAGAAGCCCTGAGTTAATGCACATTAAAGTCTAAGATCATTTTTTAAGTCGTCTCCCAATGCTGACTCTCTTCTGCTATATCAACTCAACAAACTTTGAAATCGGGGCTACGAAAGAAAACCCTTGGAAATGTCTTCATTTATTTGACAATTATCTAGATAGTATCTGCTATGTGACAGTATCTAGATAGTATCTCCTATGTGACAGATGCAGTTCTAGGTGCTGGGGATATAGTAGTGAATAAAATAGACAAGATTTCCTGCCTTTGTGGGGCTTACAGTCCAGTACTGGAAAAACAGCTGTAAACAAGATAAATAGGTAAATATATACCAGTGAGAAAGAAATTAATGTATAGAAGAGGGCATAAAATTCCATGAGTTGGATCGTGCAGGAGGGTGGTATAAAATTTCAAGTAGGGTAGAATTTTGAGTTAAGGTGTGAAGGAAGGGGTAACTAGCCAAGAAGGTATCTGAGGGTCTGTCATCCTAGGAACAGGAAAGAGCAAATTTCAAAGGCCTGAGACAGGACATCCTCTGGAAAATTTGAAAAATATCAAGGAAGATGGTAGAACCGGAGTGAAATGAGGTAAGAGGTATATGTGTGTGTCTGGGGGGTGAGATTTATGGGCACAATAAGAACTTTGACTTTTCCTTGGAGATGGAAGCTATCTGTGAGTTTTGAGCAGAGGAGAGACCAGATCTGATATGACTGATTGAACAGATCATCTGGCTGCTCTGTTGAAAACAGATTTTAGGGAGCAAAGGAAGAAGCTAGGAGGCCAGGTAGGAGACTAATGTAGCAATCCAGGTGGGAATTGATGGTGTTTTGGAAGGAGGGGCAGGGGGCTTATTAAATTCAAGATCTATTTTGAACGTAAAATCTAAGACTTTTTTCTTTACAACTTTATTGGAGTATAATTACTTTATAATGTTGCGTTAGCTTCTGCTGTAAAACAAAGTGAATCAGCTATATGTAGACATATATCTCCACATCCCCTCCCTCTTGAGACTTCCTCCCACCCTCCCTATCCCACTCCTCTAGGTGGTCACAAAGCATTGAGTTGATCTCCCTGTGCTATGCAGCAGCTTCCCACTAGCTAGCTATTTTACATTTGGTAGTGTATATATGTCCATGCCACTCTCTTACTTCGTCCCAGCTTCCCCTTGATGTTGAGCATTCTTTCATGTGTTTGTTGGCAGTCTGTATATCTTCTTTGGAGAAATGTCCGTTTAGGTCTTCTGCCCATTTTGGGATTGGGTTGTTTGTTTTTTTGATATTGAGCTGCATGAGTTGCTTGTATGTTTTGGAGATTAATCCTTTGTCAGTTGCTTCATTTGCAAATATTTTCTCCCATTCTGAGGGTTGTCTTTTCATCTTGTTTATGTTTTCCTTTGCTGTGCAAAAGCTTTTAAGTTTCATTAGGTCCCATTCGTTTATTTTTGTTTTCATTTCCATTTCTCTAGGAGGTGGGTCAAAAAGGATCTTGCTGTGATTTATGTCATAGAGTGTTCTGCCTATGTTTTCCTCTAAGAGTTTTAGATTGTCTGGCTTACATTTAGGTCTTTAATCCATTTTGAGTTTATTTTTGTGTATGGTGTTAGGAAGTATTCTAATTTTATTGTTTTACATGTAGCTGTCCAGTTTTCCCAGCACCACTTATTGAAGAGGGTGTCTGTTATCCATTGTATATTCTTGCCTCCTTTGTCAAAGATAATGTGACCATATGTGCGTGGGTTTATCTCTGGGTTTTCTATCCTGTCCCATTGATCTATATTTCTGTTTTTGTGCCAGTACCATACTGTCTTGATTACTGTACCTTTGTCATATAGTCTGAAGTCAGGGAGCCTGATTCCTCCAGCTCTGTTTTTCTTTCTGAAGATTGCTTTGGCTATTCAGGGTCTTTTGTTTCCAGACAAATTGTAAAATTTCTTGCTCTAGTTCTGTGAAAAATGCCATTGGTAATTTGATAGGAATTACACTGAATCTGTAGATTACTTTGGGTAGTATAGTCATTTTCACAATGTTGATTCTTCCAATCCAAGAACATGGTATATCTCTCCATCTGTTTGTATTGTCTTTTATTTCTTTCATCAGTGTCTTTTAGTTTTCTGCATAGAGGTCTTTTGCCTCCTTAGGTAAATTTTTTCCTAGGTATTTTATTCTTTTTGTTGCACTAGTAAATGGGAGTGCTTCCTTAACTTCTCTTTCTGATATTTTGTTGTTAGTGTATGACTTTTATAATAAACTCACTAAAGAATAGGAAAGAAAAATCAAGATGAAAAACAAGGATTTTGACTGCATCAGCTAGAAGAATAGTTATCATTGACAGGTATGTGGAACATAGCCAAAAGAGTAAGTTTAGGAGGCAGAAAGTAAAGAGCTCAGTTTTTAGTATGTTTATTGAGATGCTCTTTACACATCCCATCAGAGATGTCAAGTAGGCAGTTTGACATCAGAGTTTTCTTGTTTTCACATTTTTATTCATAGTCCTTTTCAAAAGGAAAGGAAAACATGAGGTAGGATCAGAAGCCTTAGGTTCCTCCAACTTTCTGTGGTTCTAAATGGCTCTTGGCTCATGGAAGGACAGCAATATTTATGGTGGTAAGAGATGATGAAGCTCTTAAAGCACAGAAATGCCTACACTTTCCTGAAATGGCAGCTTTACTACAATAGATTTTTTTCTTTTTTTTCTTGGTACACGGGCCTCTCACTGTTGTGGCCTCTCCCGTTGCGGAGCACAGGCTCCGGATGCGCAGGCCCAGTGGCCATGGCTCACGGGCCCAGCTGCTCCGCGGCATGTGGGATCTTCCCGGACCGGGGCACGAACCCGTGTCCCCTGTATCGGCAGGCAGACTCTCAACCACTGCGCCACCAGGGAAGCCCTACAATGGATTTTTAAAGCTGTTAGTAGTCTGTGTTGTATTAGCTTCTAAAATTTTAGTTCTATATCACAGTCCAAACATTAGTATAAGGATTTTATCTTTCAATCTTGATCATCAATAAATTTCACTTGCAAAAGTTAAGGCTCACCAAGACTCATGTTGTGACTTGCTGAGTAGGAAACTCAAGCCAAGTAGATTTCAACATTTATCTCTTCATTCAATGTCTCCAAATCAATGGCAAGAATAAAAGGAGGCCAGAGGACATTCTGGTAGAATGTCATGACTTCCTCTCTAAGAAGAATGGAGTATACACTTAGATCTCATGACTCAAAGGCACATGTCTGCCTCTTGCTCATGTCTGCCCCAGTCAACACTGACCAGGGATGTCTATGGCTCTGATTCAGCCCCTAAGAGTCAAATACCAGCTTATTCACTGAAAACGTTGTGCACCAGGACATTCTGCCATCAGTGTTCTGGGAAAAAGCTCCCATAGTCCTCTGCATAATCCAATTCTGAAAGCATCCCATTTTTAACAATATGCAGGCTCCCATGAATAGGCAGCTTTTCATCAATGTTAACAAATGGAAATTATTTCCCCTCCAGCACATACTTTTTTCCCATTTATTGCCTACCTAAGTGACCTTGAGGCTGCATTCACCATTTATAGTTTTTAATTGCATTTTATTTAATTTTAAAACTTGAACAAGATGAATATTTTGTTTGGTCATATTTTCCCTGTTATACTACAGCAGTGTTTCTCAACCTTTTATTTATTATTGAGGGAAAAACAGAAACTTATAGACATTTTTTGCCTTATTATGCCCCAACTATATCCTATTAATACACAGTTGTACTGTATATCTGTTTAGGTATGGTCGGTCCTTGGAGCAATATGTAAGCTCCTTCCCCTCTAAAGATCCAGTTTTTACCCCTTTGGGGGCAAGGTTGCCCCTGTTGAAAAATTCATGTTCTGCAGTGTTTCAATGTCAAGACTGAGGACAAAGGTACAGGGGAAAAAAAGGAAGCATGTAGTTTCTGCTGCTGACGTGATTACCACTTTCCCTTTCTTCAGGGATGAGACGAGACACTCTTAAAAGTTAACATTGATAAGACGTGCATTTCTGTGTGCCAAGTTGTTCATTTACATCAGGCAGTCTAATGTCCTCTGAGACAAATACACCTGTTACTCTGAATCGGACAGCCGCCATGTGTACTTTCTGTATTTATAGATGGTTTTCTAGTTTTGCCATCTAATAAAATTTCCTCATAGAATTAATTCTGCTTATAGGATTAAAAACCAACTGGGAACTTTGCAGAAGTAGTGGTACTTCAATCCATTCTTTGTGGTCTTTCCAGGAACGCATTTAAATTCAGGTCAAGATAGATGAAAGGTCAGTAATTAGGGTGACAAGGAATGGAGCTGGGGCTGAATGGCTGAGTTTGTTATAGCAACAAAATATGGCCTTACTAAGGATTTCCTACTTAAAAGCTGTGCAGGTGAACTTCAATTTGTAAGATATGTGGGTAGGTGCCATACTTGGCTACATGCTAGTATATTGGCCTTTATGACATCTGTTATGTTTTCTTCTAAAAAATTATTTTATAGGCTCCATGTTTACTATTTGAATAACAATTTTTAGATAGAAAGTTTACAATTGTGACTATATTACAAAAACTGTTACACATCCAATGTGAATAATATAGTCGAAGAGAATACATTACATGCCTGTTATATTATAGTTTTGTATAAAGATAGATCCATATTGAAGTTAAAGCTTAAAGTTGTATTTATTAGTAGCATTTTAGGTAATTTTACATGTGGAAAATATATTCAAGATGTGAAACAGAAGCACCTGCATACAATTTGTCCTTTCCCTGCTAAGCTTCAACTTTCAGCATCACTTACTGTATTATTTTTAAGATAGAAGGAAATGATTTTTATTTTTTATTCTTTTTTTTTTTTTTAAATTTCCAGAAGACTCAGTTCTAGCTTTGATATTGGAGTTGCCTGGCATCAAAAGCCCTTTCACTAGTTTTTAGTGACCCACATATTTACAGCTCATAATAAAAAAAGATTAAAGCTTTTTTAAAAAAATACTTTTGGCTTTTCCAATTGGCCTCCTTGGCATGTTGAGCTCTGATTTTCCCACTCTTATTGTGTAAGGAAAGCACTTTATTAACTTAAATGTCTGTTTTATGTAAGTTTTTTAAAGCTAAAAGAAGAATTTTTTTCCTGTTCCACCTGGATGTAGAGGCCTAATAATTTTCGGTATTGATGTTTCATAATTAGAAGAGTCATTTAGACAGTGACACCTTATTTTTTAACTAATTCATAAGTAACTGTCTTACTTGATATTTACTCTCATCTTTATTGGATACTAATGAATATTTTTGGCACTGAATGAACAAACTTCCATTCATTTTGTGGTTTTGACTATTTGGAATCATACCTTTTAGAATACATCAGATCAGACCACAGAAAACATGCAGTTTCAATAGTGAAATGCAGTTATTTATATAGGTGTCATGCCATCATCATTACCAAAGGAATTTTATATCCAAATTTCTCTTTCATATAGTTCTGTAAAGGCAGAGAGTATTCTTCCTATTTGACAAAACAAAAAAATGAAAAAACAACCTCAGAATTTTCTCATTTGTGTAAGGTCAACCAAGTCTGTGGTAAAGATGAGAATAAAATCCAAACTCTCTGGCCCTTCCACAGGAATATATTTTCTTTGGGAAATAACCATGGGTAGTTAAAAAGGGACCTTTATGAAAAAAAATGTGATGTATGTGAACTCCAAGGCACCTGATGCAGTTCAGTAAACATTCACAGAGTGTTCTCTGTATTTCTCAAATATTGAGGAACTCTGTTTCCTCCAACTCTGTTTTCCAGGTACCCACTGTGTGATATGTAGCCCCTTAAACAACAGGAAATGGTCTTCTTTTCTCTGTTTCCAGATTGTAAAACAAATGCTGTTTATATGCCTTTACCTGACAATCTAATGCAGTTACCATGCACACATAGCACAGTAGAAGAGTGGCAATTTGTAAGATGGGTATTTTACATTCACCTCATTTGTTAGCCTAATGCGCCAGTAAGGAGCATTATTTCATGCTGGGTTGATTTTCTCTTTTCAGGCTCTGTCTAGGGGATTCGGAACTTCCTAGCCTTTGAACAAAGAAGTAATTTAAAGGCATGAGACCACCTAAACCCCAGAAAGACTTGCATTATTCCTTCTACTGGTAGAGTTCTACTTATTAAATGAATGTAATTTTGAAAGGTTGCTTGAAATGTTAAGTATATTTAAAGCAGCTCTTCTACCACCATGTTAAAGGAAACACTATAATATAACATAAATATGACTCATAATTTAAAATCTCAGCTCTAGTTGTAACTTTTCTCCTTCTTGTTTTGAGATCTTTGGCATAATATTTGGAAAGACTCACTTTCCACTTGTATATCATTACAACAATCCTAGGAGATATTGAGGAAAACAACAAAGGCAGAATTTTGAGCTAATAAATAGCCCACTCACTTTATCTTATGTTCAACCTCCAAATGTTCTATAAAAATACTCAAGAACATAGATGAAAAGGAAACTGAACATAATTATAAACTAACAATAGGAAGAATCCGCATAGTGAGGTCCAGAGAAATTTCCAACAACTGTTAAGATGTACTCTTGTTTTATATCACAGTTGATCCAACTTCTGAACTAGGACAGCGGATTGCCATGAAAACAGGAGGGACGGGATTTTACTCTCTTTACAAATTGTCCTGAAACCTCAAATGCAGATGCTACACGAACCAAAACAATAGACAGTTGATCTCACAGGTGTTTGGAAACAATTTCTGAACAAGTACGAGCCATTGCCTCTTTCCTTTCATGTTCCCCATTATCATTAACATCAGACAGCTACTTATGCTGAGATTCAACAGCTTCTCTTGCTCCTGCTGGAGCCTCAGATGTAACAGTGAGATCTTGTTTCACAACTATCCTCAGCTCTGAAAAAGGAAGGAAATGAAATAGTTCATGTGAATTGGGTTGAGTTAGGTATCTGCAGCCAACTTTTTTGTCACTTCTGACTGATACTAATTTTGACAACTTGTATTTTCCCAGAATTTGTCCATTTTATCTAAGTTGTTATGTTTGTTTGCATAAAGTTGTTCATCGTGTTCTCTTATTGTTCTTTTAATATCTGTAAGATCTGTAGTGATAACTTTGTTATCACTCTTGTCAATAGTAATTTGTATTCTTTCTCTTTAGTTTCAGAAAATCTAGTTAGGCATTTTATTGATCTCAGCAAAGAACTAGCTTTGGACACTGCTAATTTTCTTTACTAATTGTATTTTTAATTTTTCTATTTTATTTATTTCCCTCTTGTTTTTACTATTTCTTTCATCCTATTTACTTTGGTTTTACTTTGTTCCTTTTTTTTTTTTTTTTTTTTTTTTTTTGCTTCTTAAGTTGGAACCTCAGGTTATTGATTTTAGATTTACCTTTTCTAATGTACACACTTTAAGCTATAAATTTCTCTTTTTCTTTCTTTGGCTGCATCACATAAATTTTGATGTTTTCCCCTTATCATTTAACATAATACTTTTAGTCCTAGCCACAGCAGTCAGACAAGAAAAAGAAATACAGGCATCTAAATTGGAAGGGAAGAGGTAAAACTCTCTCTATGTGTAGATGACATGATCTTTATGTGAAACAGATAATATTCACTAAAGTAATATTAGTATTTCTTAGTGAAATTCAGAATTTTATGTCCCACTTCTCTTTAGCCCCCTTTCCCTTGAAAAAAGTTTCCTGAAGAATATTCAGACATTCATTAAATCCCCAATAGTTAAGGAAACCTCAAGTATCACTTTATGGCAATTCTTATCCTGATATGTCCAATCAAGAATACCTGATCTCAAAATATATATATATATATATATATATATATATCTGGAGGCAGTGAAATGAGATAGGTAGCTGAGCATTCATTCTCTTACAATAGAAAAAAAAATGATACCTGATCTCACAAGGTTAACTTTTCCAAAATATTCTTCAACACCATTCTTTCATAACAAGGCCCTGACATTGTCTTCCAAAATCTACTTTTGAAAGAATAATTGCTGATGAATCTTGGAGAAGAAAAAATAAATATCTGACCATTAGGGTAGCATCCGAAGTCAGAAATCATTTCCTAGATAAGGCCTATTAACTGGAGGCAAGATTAATGAGTAACCACATCTTCCTACTTAGCATACTTCTAAATAGCTGAGTTGCTTACACCAGCAAATCATCTTTATAAATAGGATTTGGCTCTAGAACAACCTAAATGTTCAAACAGAAATGTTGACATTCTTTCTGAAAATATACCCCAAAAGTCATAGAACCATTGACACAGGGAATGATTCTCTACCTTGAAATCATTGGCTCTGTACAAAGGACTCTGACTGTCAGTACATAAACCATTCATGTAACACTTTCAACTGGCTTTATTGTCAATCCAGAGTCAGACTTGTATGAATCTCCCTTCAAGATTATCTTCAAAATGAATATTCTTCCCAGTATACAGTTTTAGGATCCTGGAGTCCATATTTTCCAAAGGTGTCATGAGGCATTCCAAATAAGACATCAATAAATGCATAATATTTTAATGAGGTCAAATGACATTTTTGGAATGACCACAAAATAACACAATATACAGTTATCAATTTATAAACTAAATTGACTCTGAAGAACTAAAAAGCTCAAGCAAGCCCCAAGTATCCTGAGAAATATTTCCATAGAATTGATTACAATTCTTTTCCCACCTCGGGGTCATGATGCCATCCTGGACCTCATCAATTTTCTCAAACAAAATGAGATATTTTATTCTTAGTATGTACCAGAGCTGAGAGAACCATCATCTTTCTGCAAGGAATCTTCAGGTTTCACATGAAATTAGATTTGATTATTTGAGACTTTGAATTTTATGTTCTCCTGTTTATTGTAGATCCCTTCTGAAGTTCTCTAAACCAGAAACCAGATATATATTGCTAATTAGCTAAACTCTAAGAACAAAAACATATATGTTATAAAGCTTAAGATCATCTTTAAAATGTTATGCTTCATAACAGGAAGATTGGATCACCTTGCAATCCCCTGCAGTGTTCTGCTACAATAATCCAATCCATTCTAATACCTCAAATTTCAATTATTTTTCCAGTAAATACAGCTTTTATTCCTAGTATTTCTCACCATCTGTAGCTATCCTCCAAGTACTTAAGTCATTGAACCGTCCACTGAAGGAGAATGGGAGACAAATTTGTAAGCTGTATCCTGTTTCCCATTGGTCAAAAGCTTGTTCCATGGGATAGTAATTCCCCTATACTTCCTAGTGGCACACGCAAGGGTGCAGAGCAGCCTGTGACATCATGTGCTTCGGTATCAACAGCGAGGCCCCTGGGTAGGAAGTGAGGGGGTAGATGACAGGTATGCAGCAAAGTGCTGTTGTATTGTGCCCACATGATATTATTTGCAGTCTACATAAAGGTGATCATGACAGTGGTATCTGGAGCTGGAAAAGATGATCAAATGACTCGAAGGTATGTGAGAACAAGATTTAAAGTGAAGTGTAAGTAGTGTCAGCTATCACCAGCGAGTTTCATCATGTGAAATGGCCAGTTTACTCTGATTCACTCACAATTACATCTGGAGAATGAGACCAATTCAGACACTTGTTAATCAGTTTCCATGGCTCAAAGAATTGAGACACTCTGTGCCTATATATCTCTCCCTGCAGTGTAGCTATACGTCTGATACTGCGTTATCTCAGGGAGGGAGGGGAAAGGATATACGAGGAAGAAGTGTATTATCAAAGGTCACAAGTATTTAAAGCACTCCCAGGTGAGAGCCAAATGCAAGCTGTGGATCAAATAAAAATGCAACGACCATCACACCATGGCTATAAAGCAGAGTTAATCTGGATCAAACCACAGCAAATTGTTTCCAATGCCTAGTTTCTCTCCTGATCGCAATCCTCGTTCTCCTCCTTCAGCTTTGTGGTTACCCTTTCAAAGGCATTCCCTTCTGCTCATCTTGCTAACACCGTTAATCATCCATTCCACCACATTTTTAGAATGTTCTCGCATATTGACAACATTCCCATGCTCACTTCTGCCATGTTCCTTCCCCACTCTTCAACCCCAGTTTGCACTGTATTATTAATATTAACCAGCTGGGGCTTCCTTGGTGGCGCAGTGGTTGAGAGTCTGCCTGCCGATGCAGGGGGCGCGGGTTCGTGCCCCGGTCCGGGAAGATCCCGCATGCCACGGAGTGGCTGGGCCCGTGAGCCATGGCCGCTGGGCCTGCGCGTCCGGAGCCTGTGCTCTGCAACGGGAGAGGCCACAGCAGTGAGAGGCCCGCGTACCACACACACACACACACACACAAATATATATATATATATATATAAAAATATATTAAAAAAAAATATATATATATATAAACCAGCTGAAGGTAGAGTGTGGAAAACCATACTAAAAATGAACCAGCATATTATTTTCATGACTGGGTGTATTTGCCGCTTCATCTACCACTGCAAATAAAGGCATACATGCTAGAGCAGCCATATGTGGCTGTCTGTGATCAAACGTGAGCAGTATAACAGCCCATGTGTGTGCCATGGTGTCTTTCCAAGATCTCTCTTAGGACTGTGAGATAGCATCATTTCTGCATATTTTTTGAATGGAGTGTTTCCATAATGTAAATATGGCCATTCTTTTCCTCCACTTAGGGCTGGCAGAACAAATAAGACCCTCCAAATTTATATGCCCAATTACTTTTAGGTTAACAAGCTCTGAAGTGCTGTGGAAATACTCCCCCAGAGTTTCACTGTGGGTTAATGGAGAATCATCGAGACTTTCTTCAGGACTATTAGAATAATAAACACCAGGCAGTTTAATCAATTAGACATTTCACAAGGACCATCACTCAAGTGGACAAGTAATTCAGCCTATTCCCCAAGGAAGTCTGGGCTCAGTGATCTCTGCTTTTTGCCAAAACCCCAGTGAGGGACAGTTGAGAATTATTCTTCCAAGGATACAAGGCAGGACCTGTGGGAGAGGCTTCTACAGTGCTTATCTTGGGGAAGTTGTATAAGGACGACCAGGAACAATGTCCTGATGCAGGCAGTGGGGGTCCCTACCCTCTATTCTCATAGACGAAGAAGTCATAATCAACATATAGTTTTCTTCTCTGAATGGGAAGACAACATAGTAAAACCTCACTGTCTCAGAGTATATGTGGGTTGATGTGTATGAAGGGGGCAGATTCCAATTTGAATATGCAGAACATTAAAAAAACCCTGCATTGTAGGATACTTTCAAGGCAGTTTTGTAGCTTTCAAATATATACAGTAGATGGAAATGGAGTGGCAAATTGTTTTCTAATAGAGGTCTTTAGACACCTTTTTTTTAACACACACATAACGATGATTTATAAGTAATATGTCAATTAATTGTTTATAAATGGCACTACTCAAGAGCTAGAGGGCTCTTGAAAACAATTGTTTCTTTTAAGTATTTTAAATATCTTTCCAGCACACTTACTTATACCATGAATTATTTAGGAAACCCTTCCTCTATTGTTACCATACAGATAAAATTTGGTCCAGTTCTAATCAAAATTATCACAAATTTTTATTTGATGCTGTCTGGTAGACTGTGTTGCTGGATAACCAGTACTCTGCAAGCTTAGTTGCCATTATGAAGAAACAGCTTCTTTCACAGCAGTGAATTTTTTTTTTTTTTACATCTTTATTAGAGTATAATTGCTTTACAATGGTGTGTTAGTTTCTGCTTTATAACAAAATGAATCATTTATACATATACATATGTTCCCATATCTCTTCCCTCTTGCGTCTCCCTCCCTCCCACCCTCCCTATCCCACCCCTCCAGGCGGTCACAAAGCACCGAGCTGATCTCCCTGTGCTATGCGGCTGCTTCCCACTACCTATCTACCTTATGTTTGGTAGTGTATATATGTCCATGCCTTTCTCTCGCTTTGTCACAGCTTACCCTTCCCCCTCCCCATACCCTCAAGTCCATTCTCTAGTAGGTCTGTGTCTTCATTCCTGTCTTACCCCTAGGTTCTTCATGACATTTTTTTCCCTTAAATTCCATATATATGTGTTAGCATACGGTATTTGTCTTTCTCTTTCTGACTTACTTCACTCTGTATGACAGACTCTAGGTCTATCCACCTCATTACAAATAGCTCAATTTCGTTTCTTTTTATGGCTGAGTAATATTCCATTGTATATATGTGCAACATCTTCTTTATCCATTCATCCGATGATGGACACTTAGGTTGTTTCCATCTCTGGGCTATTGTAAATAGAGCTGCAATGAACATTTTGGTACATGACTCTTTTTGAATTATGGTTTTCTCAGGGTATATGTCCAGTAGTGGGATTCCTGGGTCATATGGAAGTTCTATTTTTAGTTTCTTAAGGAACCTCCATACTGTTCTCCACAGTGGCTGTATGAATTTACATTCCCACCAACAGTGCAAGAGTGTTCCCTTTTCTCCACACCCTCTCCAGCATTTACTGTTTCTAGATTTTTTGATGATGGCCATTCTGACTGGTGTGAGATGATATCGCATTGTAGTTTTGATTTGCATTTCTCTAATGATTAATGATGTTGAGCATTCTTTCATGTGTTCGTTGGCAGTCTGTATATCTTCTTTGGAGAAATGTCTATTTAGGTCTTCTGCCCACTTTTGGATTGGGTTGTTTGTTTTTCTGTTATTGAGCTGCATGAGCTGCTTATAAATTTTGGAGATTAATCCTTTGTCAGTTGCTTCATTTGCAAATATTTTCTCCCATTCTGAGGGTTGTCTTTTGGACTTGTTTATGGTTTCCTTTGCTGTGCAAAAGCTTTGAAGTTTCATTAGGTCCTATTTGTTTATTTTTGTTTTTATTTCCATTTCTCTAGAAGGTGGGTCAAAAAGGATCTTGCTGTGATTTATGTCATAGAGTGTTCTGCCTATGTTTTCCTCTAAGAGTTTGATAGTTTCTGTCCTTACATCTAGGTCTTTCATCCATTTTGAGCTTATTTTTGTGTATGGTGTTAGGGAGTGATCTAATCTCATACTTTTACATGTACCTGTCCAGTTTTCCCAGCATCACTTATTGAAGAGGCTGTCCTTTCTCCACTGTACTTTCCTGCCTCCTTTATCAAAGATAAGGTGACCATATGTGCGTGGGTTTATCTCTGGGCTTTCTATCCTGTTCCATTGATCTATCTTTCTGTTTTTGTGCCAGTACCATACTGTCTTGATTACTGTAGCTTTGTAGTATAGTCTGAAGTCAGGGAGCCTGATTCCTCCAGCTCCGTTTTTTGTTCTCAAGATTGCTTTGGCTATTCGGGGTCTTTTGTGTTTCCATACAAATTGGGAAATTTTTTGTTCTAGTTCTGTGAAAAATACCAGTGGTAGTTTGATTGCATTGAATCTGTAGATTGCTTTGGGTAGTAGAGTCATTTTCACAATGTTGATTCTTCCTTTCCATCTATTTGTATCATCTTTAATTTCTTTCATCAGTGTCTTATAATTTTCTGCATATAGGTCTTTTGTTTCCTTAGGTAGGTTTATTCCTAGATATTTTATTCTTTTTGTTGCCATGGTAAATGGGAGTGTTTTCTTGATTTCACTTTCAGATTTTTCATCATTAGTGTATAGGAATGCCAGAGATTTCTGTGCATTAATTCTGTATCCTGCTACTTTACCAAATTCATTGCTTAGCTCTAGTAGTTTTCTGGTAGCATCTTTAGGATTCTCTATGTATAGTATCATGTCATCTGCAAACAGTGACAGCTTTACTTCTTTTCCGATTTGGATTCCTTTTATTTCCTTTTCTTCTCTGATTGCTGTGGCTAAAACTTCCAAAACTATGTTGAATAAGAGTGGTGAGAGTGGGCCACCTTTTCTTCTTCCTGATCTTAGTGGAAATGTTTTCAATTTTTCACCATTGAGGACGATGTTGGCTGTGGGTTTGTCATATATGGCCTTTATTATGTTGAAGAAAGTTCCCTGTATGCCTACTTTCTGCAGGGTTTTTATCATAAATGAGTGTTGAATTCTGTTGAAAGCTTTCTCTGCATCTATTGAGATGATCATATGGTTTTTCTCCTTCAATTTGTTAATATGGTTTATCACATAGATTGATTTGTGTATATTAAAGAATCCTTGCATTCCTGGAATAAACCCCACTTGATCATGGTGTATGATCCTTTTAATGTGCTGTTGGATTCTGTTTGCTAGTATTTTGTTGAGGATTTTTGCATCTATGTTCATCAGTGATATTGGCCTGTAGTTTTCTTTCTTTGTGACATCCTTGTCTGGTTTTGGTATCAAGGTGATGGTGGCCTTGTAGAATGAGTTTGGGAGTGTTCCTCCCTCTGCTATATTTTGGAAGAGTTTGAGAAGGATAGGTATTAGCTCTTCTCTAAATGTTTGATAGAATTCGCCTGTGAAGCCATCTGGTCCTGGGCTTTTTTTGTTGGAAGATTTTTAATCACAGTTTCAATTTCAGTGCTTGTGATTGGTCTGTTCATATTTTCTATTTCTTCCTGGTTCAGTCTTGGCAGGTTGTACATTTCTAAGAATTTGTCCATTTCTTCCAGGTTGTCCATTTTATTGGCATGGAGTTGCTTGTAGTAATCTCTCATGATCTTTTGTATCTCTGCAGTGTCAGTTGTTACTTCTCCTTTTTCATTTCTAATTCTATAGATTTGAGTCTTCTCCCTTTTTTTCTTGATGACTCTGGCTAATGGTTTATCAATTTTGTTTATCTTCTCAAAGAACCAGCTTTTAGTTTTATTGATCTTTGCCATCATTTGCTTCATTTCTTTTTCATTTATTTCTGATCTGATTTTTATGATTTCTTTCCTTCTGCTAACTTTGGGGTTTTTTTGTTCTTCTTTCTCTAATTGCTTTTGGTGCAAGGTTAGGTTGTTTATTCGAGATGTTTCCTGTTTCTCAAGGTAGGATTGTATTGCTATAAACTTTCCTCTTAGAACTGCTTTTGCTGCATCCCATAGATTTTGGGTCGTCGTGTCTCTATTGTCATTTGTTTCTAGGTATTTTTTAATTTCCTCTTTGATTTCTTCAGTGATCACTTCGTTATTAAGTAGTGTATTGTTTAGCCTCAGTGTGTTTGTATTTTTTACAGATCTTTTCCTGTAATTCATATCTAGTCTCATAGTGTTGTGGTCAGAAAGATACTTGATACAATTTCAATTTTCTTAAATTTACCAAGGCTTGATTTGTGACCCAGGATATGATCTATCCTGGAGAATGTTCCATGAGCACTTGAGAAAAATGTGTATTCTGTTGTTTTTGGATGGAATGTCCTATAAATATCAATTAAGTCCATCTTGTTTAATGTATCATTTAAAGCTTGTGTTTCCTTATTTATTCTCATTTTGGATGATCTGTCCATTGGTGAAAGTGGGGTGTTAAAGTCCCCTACTATGAATGTGTTACTGTCAATTTCCCCTTTTATGGCTGTTAGTATTTGCCTTATGTATTGAGGTGTTCCTATGTTGGGTGCATAAATATTTACAATTGTTATATCTTCTTCTTGGATCGATCCCTTGATCATTATGTAGTGTCCTTCTTTGTCTCTTCTAATATTCTTTATTTTAAAGTCTATTTTGTCTGATATGAGAATTGCTACTCCAGCTTTCTTTTGCTTTCCATTTGCATGAAATACCTTTTTCCATCCCCTTACTTTCAGTCTGTATGTGTCTCGAGGTCTGAAGTGGGTCTCTTGTACATAGCAAATATATGGGTCTTGTTTTTTTATCCATTCAGTTAATCTGTGCCTTTTGGTGGGAGCATTTAGTCCATTTATATTTAAGGTAATTATCGATATGCATGTTCCTATTCCCATTTTCTCAATTGTTTTGGGTTTGTTATTGTAGGTCTTTTCCTTCTCTTGTGTTTCCTGCCTAGAGAACTTCCTTTAGCATTTGTTGGGAAGCTGGTTTGGTGATGTTGAATTCTCTTAGCTTTTGCTTGTCTGTAAACGTTTTAATTTCTCCATCAAATCTGAATGAGATCCTTGCTGGCTAATCTTGGTTGTAAGTTTTTCTCCTTCATCACTTTAAATATGTCCTGCCACTCCCTTCTGGCTTGCAGAGTTTCTGCTGAAAGATCAGCTGTTAAACTTATGGGGATTCCCTTGTGTGTTATTTGTTGTTTTTCCCTTGCTGCTTTTAATATGTTTTCTTTGTATTTAATTTGTGACAGTTTGATTAATATGTCTTGGCGTATTTCTCCTTGGATTTATCCTGTATGGGACTCTCTGTGCTTCCTGGACTTGATTGACTATTTTCTTTCCCATATTAGGGAAGTTTTCAACTGTAATCTCTTCAAATATTTTCTCAGTCCCTTTCTTTTTCTCTTCTTCTTCTGGAACCCCTATAATTCGAATGTTGGTGCGTTTAATGTTGTCCCAGAGGTCTCTGAGACTGTCCTCAGTTCTTTTCATTCTGTTTTCTTTATTCTGCTCTGCAGTAGTTATTTCCACTATTTTATCTTCCAGGTCACTTATCCATTCTTCTGCCTCAGTTATTCTGCTATTGATCCCATCTAGAGTATTTTTCATTTCATTTCTTGTGTTGTTCATCATTGTTTGCTTCATCTTTAGTTCTTCTAGGTCCTTGTTAAATGTTTCTTGCATTTTGTCTATTGTATTTCCAAGATTTTGGATCATCTTTAGTATCATTATTCTGAATTCTTTTTCAGGTAGACTGCCTATTTCCTCTTCATTTGTTAGGTCTGGTGGGTTTTTATCTTGCTCCTTCATCTGCTGTGTGTTTTTCTGTTTTCTCATTTTGCTTATCTTACTGTGTTTGGGGTCTCCTTTTTGCAGGCTGCAGGTTCGTAGTTCCCATTGTTTTTGGTGTCTGTCCCCAGTGGCTAAGGTTGGTTCAGTGGGTTGTGTAGGCTTCCTGGTGGAGGGGACTAGTGCCTGTGTTCTGGTGGATGAGGCTGGATCTTGTCTTTCTGGTGGGCAGGTCCACGTTTGGTGGTGTGTTTTGGGGTGTCTGTGGACTTAATATGATTTTAGGCAGCCTTTCTGCTAATGGGTGGGGTTGTGTTCCTGTCTTGCTAGTTGTTTGGCATAGGGTGTCCAGCACTGTAGCTTGCTGGTCGTTGAGTGAAGCTGGGTGCTAGTGTTGAGATGGAGATCTCTGGGAGATTTTAGCTGTTTGATATTATGTGGAGCTGGGAGGTCTCTTGTGGACAGTGTCCTGAAGTTGGCTCTCCCACCTCAGAGGCACAGCACTGACTCCTGGCTGCAGCACCAAGAGCCTTTCATCCACACGGCTCAGAATAAAAGGGAGAAAAAGTAGAAAGAAAGAATTAGTAGAAGTAGAAGTAGAAAGAAAGAAAGAAAGAAAGAAAGAAAGAAAGAAAGAAAGAAAGAAAGGAGGGAGGGAGGGAGGGAGGGAGGGAGGGAGGAAGGAAGGAAGGAAAAAAGAAAGAAAGAAGATAAAGTAAAATAAAATAAAGTAAGATAAAATATAAATTTATTAAAATAAAAAATAATTATTAAGAAAAAAATTTTAAAAAAAACGGACAGATAGAACCCTAGGACAAATGGTGGAAGCAAAGCTATACAGACAAAATCTCACACGGAAGCATACACATGCACACTCACAAAAAGAGGAAAATGGGAAAAAATCATAAATCTTGCTGTCAAAGCCCACCTCCTCAGTTTGGGATGATTGGTTGTCTATTCAGGTATTCCACAGATGCAGGTACATCAAGTTGATTGTGGAGCTTTAATCCGCTGCTTCTGAGGCTGCTGGGAGAGATTTCCCTTTCTCTTCTTTGTTCTCACAGCTCCCGGGGCTCAGCTTTGGATTTGGCCCCGCCTCTGCGTGTAGGTCGCCGGAGGGCGTCTGTTCTTTGTTCAGACAGGACGGCGTTAAAGGAGCCGCTGATTCAGGAGCTCTGGCTCACTCAGGCAGGGGGGAGGGAGGGGCATGGAGTGGGGGGTGAGCCTGCGGCGGCAGAGGCCGGCGTGACGTTGCCAGCCTGAGGCGCGCCGTGCGTTCTCCCGTGGAAGTTGTCCGTGGATCCCGGGACCCTGGCAGTGGCGGGCTGCACAGGCTCCCCGGAAGCGGGGTGTGGATAGTGACCTGTGCTCGCACACAGGCTTCTCGGTGGCGGCGGCAACAGCCTTAGCGTCTCCTGCCCATCTCTGGGGTCCGCGCTTTTAGCCGCGGCCCGCGCCCGTCTCTGGACTCCTTTAAGCAGCGCTGTTAACCCCCTCTCCTCGCGCACCAGGAAATAAAGAGGTAAGAAAAAGTCTGTTGCCTCTTCGGCAGCTCCAGACTTTTCCCCGGACTCCCTCCCGGCTCGCTGTGGCGCACTAACCCCCTGCAGGCTGTGTTCATGCCGCCGACCCCAGTCTTCTCCCTGTGCTCCGACTGAAGCCCGAGCCTCAGCTCCCAGCCCCTCCCGCCGCGGCAGGTGAGCAGACAAGCCTCTCGGGCTGGTGAGTGCCGGTCGACACCGATCCTCTGTGCGGGAATCTCTCCGCTTTGCCCTCCGCACCCCTGTGGCTGCGCTCTCCTCCGCGGCCCCGGAGCTCCCCCACTCCGCCACCCGCAGTCTCCGCCCGCGAAGGGGCTTCTAGTGTGTGCAAACCTTTCCTCCTTCACAGCTCCCTCCCACTGGTGCCGGTCCCGTCCCCATTCTTTTGTCTCTGGTTTTTGTTTTTATTTTTGCCCTACCCAGGTATGTGGGGGGTTTCTTGCCTTTTGGGAGGTCTGAGGTCTTCTGCCAGCGTTCAGTAGGTGTTCTGTAGGAGTTGTTCCACGTGTAGATGTATTTCTCCACAGCAGTGAATTTTTACTTTTGAAAGACAGTAAGAAATGGGAAAACCATCCAAAATATGACGGAGTGGTTTGACATTTCCAACCCTAAAACTGAGACTTTTTTTTTTCCTAACAGTCATTATAAGGTCACGTTTTAAAATAAAGACCCGAACTGTTTTGTGTGTGTGTGTTGTGTGTATTTGTGTGGACAGGCCAACTGTTTTCTTGGTTCCTCTTATAAATAACAAGGCCACTGTCCAGCCTGGATGAGAGAGGAGTCTGGGGGAGAATGGATACATGTATATGTATGGCTGAGGTACTTTGCTGTGCACCTGAAACTATCACAACATTGTTAATCAGTTATACTCCAATATAAAATAAAAAGTTAAAAAAATAACAAAACCATTGTCAATTTTGCATTTTGTCAGTGAGCTAAACTTCGTAAGCAAGGGGAGTGTTGGTATAAGAGATTCAAAGTTTGAATTTTTACTAACATTTCAGTTGGCCTAGTTTGATGTCTTGATGTGTGTATGAATACACACAAGCACACACATTTACACACAGTTTTTGCAACTTTCATCACTACAAGAGATCAGGTAAGATAATGTATTTTCTCCCCTAGAGATGGGAAATAAGATAACACTCTCATTTTACTGAAGAAAAAGAGAGATTTACAATTGTTGTCCACTGCTGGCAAAGGCACTGTGATTTCAGACAAGAATTTCAAAAACTAAAGGAGAATGTTTCTAGACTTTCCAGAGAGAAGTGAGACAATTATTTATTTTTTCACTCAAGAGTTGTTTATTGAGCACTTACCCTGTGCCTGACTGTTTTCTAGATACTGAGGATACATCGATGAACAAAATAAAGCCCTTGATGTTATGAAGCTTACATTCACAACCTTTTAACTTCCTAATTTCGTATACCGTTTACATAACTCTTTACAGTTTGCAGTACAGTTTCACATGCATTATTCCCTTTTTTATTTTTTAGCAGTATGCGGGCCTCTCACTGTTGTGGCCTCTCCTGTTGCGGAGCATAGGCTCCGGACGCGCAGGCCCAGTGGCCATGGCTCATGGGCCCAGCCGCTCCACGGCATGTGGGATCTTCCCGGACCGGGGCACGAACTCGTGTCCCCTGCATCGGCAGGCGGACTCCCAACCACTGCGCCACCAGGGAAGCCCCCATTATTCCCTTTTGATCATCATAAGAACGTTATAAATCAGACAATACTTCACTAGCTCCAGTGTATAGGTAAGAAAACTGAGGCTCAGTGAGGTTAACTGATAAGTGCTAGTTAAGAGGACTTCTTTTCTTTTTCTTTTCTTTTTGGCCGAGCGGCTTGTGGGATCTTAGTTCCCCAACCAGGTATCAAACCCGGGCCCACGGCAGTGAAAGCTCCAAGTCTTAACAATTCCCTGGACCGCCAGGGAATTCCCAAGGACTTCTGATTCCAATTTGACATTTCCAAATACATCAAATAGAATTTCTAATTCTTCCCAGGATTGAAGAGGGAAGCACACTAGGTGGTTATTTGTCTTTTAATCTCACTTCCAGCCTGTAGTGGATTTTGCACTTGAACATGACAGTTTTTGATTCAATGTCCAACAATGCACCTGTTTCCCTCCAACACCACCCCTCAGCCTTCTGTCCCACGATTTCAAATATGGGACAGCTCTCCACGTCACCTTTCTATCTGGGCCCGATTTTCCCACAATAATTCCTTCCTCTTGGAATGAGTACTTGGCCACGTGGAAATGCCTTCAGTTCCAAATAATTCAGGAGGAACTTGTATAACACTAGGATGTCAGCAAGAATTCTTCCTGTCCACACTCAACGGCCCCCATTGGTAACATCAGGTTTCCATGTTAAAAGGGACTTAAAATAATGTCTGAAGAGATTCTTTTGAGAAGATAACCCTGGGTGCTTATATTTTAAAGCTAAATTTCCACAGCAACATTGACATTATGAATACAGGATGGAGTTTTCACTTTATTGCTGAAGGCTGTTATTCGAAGCTATTCCAGGTTTAATATATCTAGAATCCACTTCATCTCTCTGGCTTTATTATTTCCACACACTAAACCTTAGCATTCATTTAGGTGGCAGGTAACATTATTCTTGCGAAGAACTAGATCCAATTCTCAAGGGTTGTAGCCACCAAGATAGCTTAAATAGTGCATTTTGGGGGTTCCTGACTTTCCCTGGCTGCTGATACATGGATGAAAAACTAGGAATCTGATAGTAACTTATATTAAATGCCATTAGTACAACTTTCTCAAAATGATGACATGTTGACAAGTAGAAACCAAGAAAAAAAAATTTTTTTTTTAGGAAAAAAAATGCTGTAGAGAAAACTTACCCTTGCCCCAGTTGGAGCCTTTTTTGTGTTTTCTTTTCTTCTCCCTTTAAAAATCAGCGGCAGGTTCCCTAGGGTCCCTGAAATGGGACCCAAGAGTGACACAGTTGAACAGTCCCCACTTGATTACAGCATGTTCTTTTTATGTTAAATGGCTGACAGTGCCACTAAGCATTGTGCCTTGTGTTATGAGCACAGCTGGATCTGAAGCTAAAATCCTGGATCCTGGTGTAGCCCAGTAATTTCTTCCTAAACCCAGGCAGCTAAACAATAACTAATAATGTGGCCATGAGTTGATCTGCCTTGAATAAACGACTGGGGCTGTTTACTCCACAGTGGAACATGCAGCAAGATTCTAACACTCTTTTCTTAACCAAATCCTCCCCTCCAGCTTACACAACTGTGAAAAAAACAAAAAACAAGGGCAAAACTTTTTTCCCAGGAGAGAGGTCTGAAAAAAATTTATTTATTTATAAAGCATTGTAACTTTTTTTTTTTACTTTCTTACAGATAAGATTTTTTATTTTTTATTTTATTTATTTATTTTTGGCTGCATTCTGTCTTCATTGCTGCACTGGCTTTCTCTAGTTGTGGCGAGCGGGGGCTACTCTTCCTTGAGGTGCACGGGCTTCTCACTGTGGTGGCTTCTCTTGTTGCAGAGCACAGGCTCTAGGCACGCGGGCTTCAGTAGTTGTGGCACATGGGCTCAGTAGTTGTGGCTCATGGGCTCAGTAGTTGTGACTCATGGGCTCTAGAGTTCAGGCCCAGTAGCTGTGGCGCATGGGCTTAGTTGCACCACGGCATGTGGGATCCTCCCAGACCAGGGAGTGAACCTGTGTCCCCTGCATTGGCAGGTAGATTCCCATCTACTGCGCCACCAGGGAAACCCCTGAAATTTATTTTTAAATGTGGTGTGATTAGAAAAGGGAGAAACTGGATGGAGGGCAACACTAATTATCTGTCTATCAATGTGTTTGTATTTTTTATATTTTAATTTCCTGAGGTGTATATGCGTTCTATACCTCATAACATTTTTCTCTAGGAATAATAACTGTACAAGCTTACCTGGCAATAACTGTATTCCCAAGAGCTCACACTACAGGAGACAAAATTTTACCTTAGGAAGCTTGATAGCAACACTTCACTATAGCAAATCATTTATCCAGCTTTAAGGACCAGGTGAAAAAATGGGACCTAGGAGTAGATACCATTGTCACACTTATTCATACGTTGCTTTCTTCTAGTATTCAATTAGGAAGGTCTGTTAACATGATATTTTTCATATCATGTTAAGTCTCAACTTTTGGCAGGGACCTAAATTTGGATTTTGTCACTGTCATCATGGGTACAATTCTGGGCAAGTACATATGAATCTGAAAGTCACAGAATTGAGTAGCAGATGTAATAATACTTACTTTATATATAAAGCAGTTGTATAGTGTTCTAGGGGAACAGACTAAGTCTCAGACTTTGTACTCTACCACTTACACCTGTGTCACCCTAAGCAAGTTACATTAACCCCTCTGTGGTCCAGTTTCCCCATTAGTAAAGTGAGGATAATAAAAGTAACTAAGTGATAAGGCTGTTGTGAATATTAAATGTATTAATCTATACAAAGGACTTAGAGCGGTGTCTGGCACATAACAAAACATTGTATCAGTGTTTGCTCTTGTGGTCCTGGCTGTGGTTGTAGTTATTATGATTATTTTGTGGTACTTCCTAGTGAAGTTTTCTTTTCAGAACTCAAGTCTTGTGTGTATGTGTGTGTGTGTGTGTGTGTGTATATATATATAAATAAATATACATATATATATATATACATATATATATATATTTATTGGCCACGAAGCATGTACTATCTTAGTTCCCTGACCAGGGATGGAATCTGTGCCCCCTGCAGTGGAAGTGTGGAGTCTTAAACACTGGACTGCTAAGGAAGTCCCTTGTATTTTTAAAAATAATCTTAACTTAGTGCCTCTATTCTGCTATTTTTTTTTTTCTCTGTCCCTATCCTCTTTGATGGTCATAGGACTTGTGAGTAGAGGAGGAAGTCGTAAGACTTAAGAAACTGCTGGAGCAGTGTATTAGGGAAAGTAGCCAATCACTACATTAAAAAAAATTGCTGCTTATTTCCAAGATTTCCACTCAAGATAAACCTCACTGTATCTGGTAGTTGGTCCAGTACTGTATAGGTATCTTTGAATGGCAACTGGAGAGCTCCCTAATGCCAACGATCTTCTGAGATGGAGCCAGGGAGACAGGACGCTTACAATCCCCAGGGAGGAATAGGCAGCCCACACGATCCTGAAGCACGTCCCCTTATCCCCGTAATAAAACTCTAAAACTCTCCTTGCCCCTCCCTTCATCATCTCTCTGCTCTATCTCTATCTCCATCTCTATCTCTGTGTTTCTTCTCTTCCGCTCCTCTCCCTCCCAGCGGTCATCTGCACTCCCCTCTGAGCTGATGGGAAATTCTGAATGCTACCCCGTGATACCTGGGTGCTGCAGGTAACTCAGGGCTCTGAGTGGGAGCCCTCTGCTTCTAATACCTCTCATGGCTATTTATTAGATTTCTAGAAATAATCAGTATAGCCCAGTTTTTCTCTTTTCTCATATCTCCCAACTTCAAAGGAAAGGTTTTATCAACACTCCATCCTCATCTCCCAGCTTAGACATTGTTGGGGAAGTTTGGAGACCACAAAGACAGACCTTTTGCTAAGAGTTTCAAATCCATCCAGTATAGCTCTCTCTTTCCCTTGCTTGAAGAATTCTTCTAATGTCTAGGGGATTGGTGGAAGGGAAGGAGAAAGAAATGATTTGCTGTAACAGCCGAAGCTTTTCTTTCTCTCGCATGCCTTAACCTGTACCTCTTAGATTTAGAAACCTTGAGTTTAGTAGCTTCATTGTCCAGCATTGATCTGACAATTTTTTCTCAGGTTAACATCAGCCCATGTTGTGCAGCCGGAACATGGGCAGTTGGAGGGGGAAAATATAACATGTTGGATAAGGGAATCAAATTTTACTCTGCCACAGAAGAACTGACACAATGAATGCAGTAGAGTAGGAAAAGGGGATTGGCACACTTTCTTAGCTGTTGCACAAGCAATTTAAACAAATGCCTTAAGTCCCCAGAAATATCTTCCTTAAACATAATTCAAATATCTTTATAAGTTACGCCCAACTTTAAAATCTTAGTAAAGATGATCATATAGCTAGAACATGGTTTTAAAATGGTAATATCAACAAAAGGGATTCTTGTGGCAAACTTTTGAGCTTTTTTTCTTCAACCCTATATGTGGGCATTAATAGTTCCATTTTAAAAAAAAATTTTATGGGAGAATAGTTGATTTACAGTGTTGTGTTAGTTTCAGGTGTACAGCAAAGTGATTCAGTTATACATATATATATACATTCTTTTTCAGATTCTTTTCTCATATAAGGTATCACAGAATATTGAGTAGAGTTCCCTGTGCTATACAGTTGGTCCTTGTTGTTCATCTATCTTATATATAGTAGTGTGTGTATGTTAATCCCAAGCTCTTGATTTATTACCCCCCCCCATATTTCCCCTTTGGTAACCATAAGTTTCTTTTCAATACCTGTAAGCCTGTTTCTGTTTTGTAAATAATTTCATTGGTGGCATTTTTAAAAATTAGATTCCACATATGAGTGATGTATTTGTCTTTGATTTACTTCCCTTAGTAAGATCATCTCTAGGTCCATCATATTTCCATTTCATTGTTGGAGGAGAAAGCTCATGGTGTTGAATAATTTGCACAAGTTTACGCAGCTATTGAGTAGAAGAGCCAGAATTTGAACAAAAGGTTTATTTGACTCCAGAGCTCTTTCCAAAGACACACAACCGCCTCCCATTAGGAAAGCCAGACTCTTCAACCTTAGTCAGCTGATGGAAGAAAGTCTTTGCTCTCACTCTTCTCTACCTAGGTCAAAACCAATCCCTGTGGATAATTCCACATTAGGAATAAATAATAAATTTACTTGCTGCCTTCATTCAGAAATCCTGTTGATAAAATGTCAGAAGGTACAAGTTATTGGAAGTTACTGGAAGGGTAGAAACCAGAAAAGTTTCTGAGGATTCAGCAATTATTTTGACTCTCTTTCTGTAAACCTTTCTCACATTTTGAGTATCTTGAGCAGGTCTGCGAGAGAAGTGAGTTTTAAATTAATTTTCTCCTGGCAGGTTGTGTCTGTGATAAATTGAAGAACACAAAAATCATTCCCATAGCTAGGTGTTTAATAGCTCAGTCACTTCAGTGCCCCATTGGGGGTCACTTTCATTTTTTTTTTTCCCCTTCTATCCAGAATAACGCGGAGTCTTAACAAGACTTGGAAGCAATTTTGATACGAAAGACTAAGAGACAGCTCTGCTTTTAATAAGCTTTAATATCAGGGTACCAGTAGCACCCTTGGTGCTACGGCCGGAAATGACAGTTTTATTATCCTTTCCTTTGAAACTGATAAATTGGTTCAGGCTAAGGGCAGCCTTTTTAGCTGCCACGAAAAAAAAAAAAAGAAGCAAGAGAAAAGAAACTGACTATCACTGGAGTTATTCAAAGCTCTATAGAAAATTCTAAAAGACAGGAGATTTCATACTGTTGTTGTCACTGAGTGCTGAGTCCTTGATGTTTGCCAGTTGCAAAGGGAAATTTGTGTGTGTGTGTGTGTTTATTTCAAAGAAAGAGAGAGAGGTGGGGGGGACATAAAGAAAGATTATTTGGGCTTGGTCTCACTTTTGAATTGGGGTTTGCATATTGCAGTCTACAAAGAGCATTTTAACAATGTCACATTATTAACAATATAGACCCAAATTCAGTATCATCTCCTCTAAGGGAATCAGTTGATAGGTTATCATTCACATTTGCCCATATTGGTTAGGACCTCTTAAGTATAGGCTTCAGAAATGTATCTCAGATATGCTTTGATGGTGAGTGGAAATATTCTGATTTCATAAGGAAAACCTACAGTGCCATGAATATTCAGCATGGCATCTCTGAAGATACAGAAGCGTGACTATCACAATTATAAACCTTGTGTGCATTGTGTGATTTCAAAATTGGAGAATTGTTTGTGAAAGATCACTGTCAGTTCCTTAGACAGGAAACCATGTCCTTCCAAAGGCTCAAGTTCCTGGGCAGAGTCTGTCAGACCATACTACCTGATCAGAGGACTAGGGGAAAGGCGTGCTCGTTCTTTTCTTCCCTAAAATGATGTACTCAATTCCAACTCGTGTCATCATTACAGATGGCAGATTTTTTCCAAGTATTATAATTTTATTTTTTAATTGAAGATTTTGGAACTGAAAAGACTTTTAAAAGATCTGGTTTACTGAGTTACAGAGATCTAAAGCCCAGAAAGATAAAATTGCAAAGATGGGAAGAAATTGACTTAAGAGTTACAGAGATCTAAAGCCCAGAAAGATAAAATTGCAAAGATGGGAAGAAATTGACTTAAGACCCAGGATTAGACTTTTGTTGCCTTGAACCACTTGATGCTTTTCTTGCTCTGCCATAGTGCACATCCTAGTTAGTTAGGGAGTTTTAGTTTTTAAAAGACAAGAAAATAGCTTCAATATGACAGAGTATCCTGTGTGCTGCCAGGGGATCCTGTGCATTCTCCCCAGTACCACCAATTTCCGTACGATCAATCAATTCCCTACCTGTAAAGCGAGCATGTCTCAACTTGACAATTTTAGTAGATACTTACCAAATTTGAGTTGCTTAGTACTCAGAGCACTGAGGTTAATGATCTACACTATCAAGAAACTCGTGGAGTTGTGGCTCCAGGGCTCTTAGGTAAACCCAGCAACACCATAGTCTCTTCCCTCACCCCTGGAAGTCTTGTTATATCAGAGTGAAGCATTGCCCAACTTATTAGGGCTCCCTCATATCATCATGAGAATCAGAGTTGGCAGGACTGTGATCTTCAAAGATGAAATTCCATCATAACGTTGATGACAGCAAAGTACTCCTCTCTAACTTTCACAGAGTAAAAATGGGGAAGGCTGTATAGAATAGTGGCAAAGAGTACACATACAGGTTTGGGAGTAAGTTAGACACAGCTTTGAATCCAGTCTCCACTACTTTTAATGAAACTCTGAACTTAGTTCCATATCTGTACAACAACAACAAAAAATAACACTACTGCATCATCAAGAGTTAAAGAGATGGTTTAGTTAAACTCTAAACACAGAATCTAACACACGTAATGCAGTTGAAAATGGCATTTGATATTATCATCACATTATTCACTTTACACAGTTCTTAAATCAATCGAGAAACAGGTATTTATATAGCACCACCCATGTTGGACTGGGTTCATGACTCCTAGATACAGTAAATCAAGACAAAGACTTCCTCCCCTCCAAGCTTGTAACATATTCCTGGGTATTGGTCAGTTTCACAAAGCAGATGAAATTATGCCAACGGAAAAAAAAGTTCTTTATCAACCATATGAAATCCCCAATTGTCATTTTTAGTAGGTATTTCTTATTAAAATATCATTATTAGTTCTAGGAAGGTGGAATTTTTGGCATGGAAAAGTTATGAACTTCGAAGTCTGACACAGCTGGGTTTCACAACTCTCAGGGGTCTTGGGAAAATTAATTCACCTACTTGAACAGATTTCTTCAACTAGGATGGGATTGCTGCAGCCTCAGCAAAATTTTGTCCTTCTACTCCGCAAGTCCTGAAGATTCACTACGAAAGTCTTATCAGCCATTTTCCTTCCTGCTCCTCAAGGCTCATTTCATATTTGCCGGCTCTGTGTTAGCAATATGGAGAACAGGGGAAATAAGGAGAACACAACCATGTGTAGTATCTGTATGCCCTGCTGGCTGGCTGCACTGTGGACTGCCTGCTGGCTCCCTTGTCTGGCTTTATCAGGTGGCCCTCTGACTAATCCCACGTGCCAAGACATTTAACGGAAACATTGAGATGTTGTCATTGTTCAAGTCAACGTGAAAACTGTTAAGCCTGTGGACCCATGTGGTATTCTCAGACAAAAGCTGCAAAATCAGTGGCGTATTTACAGCATTTTTTCATTGCATATTTTTTGTTCAAATGGAGCAAAATCCATTGCAGATGAATATTTAGAGGTGCAACGAGGTACTAAGAAGAGATTGTCAAACCCAGAGAACAAATATTTGTCTCTTCTGAATATCCTCCTTTCATTGAATCTTTTAATACAGAGAGTAATTAATCAAAACCAACTACTCAGTAATATAACTGAGTTGGAAACTCTAGTGTTTTTGTTTGTCTTCTTTGAAATCACAATTGTCAGTAATGTTGATGGACTAGAGGCCGTCTATGGACATAACTCTGTTTAATTTAGTAAATTTGGATTTCTGTTTGGCTGAATATAATATGTAAACAGCAGCATCTGCAGTGGCATTGAGGGGAGGACCAAGTAGTGCCAAACACTGCGTTTTTCAGTCTGCAAATATTTGGCACTTTGGTTGTGAAGGTTGACATAGCATTGCAATCAATTAAACAAACAAGCTACGAGGGTACTATTGACTGGGAGCACAGTGCTTCGGCAAATCTGAGCACTGGAGTGCATGTGTAAAAAAAATTCATCGTGCTCTTTCTCAGCCATTTATGTATTCAAAACAAGAGCTCAATATAGTGTTTTAAACCCCTAGAATGTTCTATAGGCCAAATGGCTAAAAAGTCCTTTGCTTTAAAGCACTCCTTTTAACACTGCATTGCAACAGACACTTAGCCTCACATGATGTACTGGTTATTTTGATTATTTTAATATTAGTCTGTCCCCTCTTGAAATTGACAAAAGACTATCTCATTCCTTTGATCACTTTGGTGATCACTTTGGTTCTCTGGCCAAAGGCATTGAATTCAACACTCTTTTTCATTTTATGGCTCTTGATAGCTTCCTTGGACATGATCATATCATCAGTGATGTCAGTCAGGTTTGGGAATAGAACCCAAGTGGATACATGGGAGAAAGGTGTTAGTTTCCTGTATCCTACCCCTTCCACTCTGCAGAATGTAATGTAGAGCTCTAACGTAGCATCTTGACCATGTACATCGGAAAATTTTTAAGAATTCTTATTAAATCATACGTTTTGATTATAACCTAATGCCCTGTGTCCTTCAAAACAATATTATCTGAAAACCAACGTAGAGGCAGAAGGGATTTGCTAATGGTAGAGTTTACATTCAAAGTTTATCCAGTGTTTTTATGTGCTAAAAGTGCAGCTGATCCTGTCTCACTTTGACCAAGAGAAGGTGACAAAAGGGATATCGCATGGCTTTTGAGAATATAGCACAAAAAGTGTTGAAACTCCATCTGGATGTTTTGGAACACTCACTCTTGGGATGATCCTGTAGAAATCCACTATGCTGTTAGATAGCTATGGAGCAATGCTCTGAATAAGGTTCTAGTCTATGGTATCAGTCCATCCTGTGGCCAGCAGTCAACACCAACTGGTATTATTGGGAGTGAGCCATCTTGGATGTCCAGCAAAGTCAGCTCTTCAAATGAATGCAGCCCTAGCTGATGTCTGACTGCAAGCCTTGAGGGTTCTTAACAGAGAGCACTGTTGAGCCCAGTCAACAAACTCCACTGTAGGAGATAATAACTTTTTAAGCTACTAAGTAGTATGTGAGAATGAATAACTGAACTGGGTATTTTAATTGATAGGAGTTTGTTTGATCACACAGAAGTCTCTATAAAGAAAGTTATATTTGATCTCAATCTTCCTAAAAATAAAGAGCAAATCTATTATCATTCTCTTTCATTTTATTCACTCCACTACAATTAATCTTATGATACATCTCACCACTAATGCTCATCTTCTGAAGGTCACTTGTGACCTCCTAATTGTCAGTCACATCCTTACAGTGAAATCCTATGATCCTATTCTATCCTCGACCTTTGAGCTTCTCTATAGCATTTGCCATGCCTTCGGTCTTAAAAGTCTATTATTCTTTGATTTCACTGCATACAATTTTCTCATAATTCTCTTCCTCAAACTAGGAGAAATATGAGGAATGACACCTCTTCTCAAGTGCAAAAATAGCTGTGTGCTTGGATCACCAAAGCAGAAGGGGAAGAGAAGAAGGGCAGACAAAGAAATTCAGAAGGGGAAGAAATCTCCAAAAGATAAGGGAAGGGCAAGGAGTGTTTTATCTTTTTCTAATTGGTTCCCTATGCCTTTATTCCCAACCCTGTGTCCTTGACCATTATGCAGAGGTCAAGAGGAGAGAGTGGAGGAAAGAAAAAAAGCCTTGATATTGTTCTAGAAGTTAAGAACATGAAGTGAATATTTTCTCAAAACACTGACTGTTTTATCTCATGAGTGTTTATTTGACTGTCTTCACCTCAGTTACAGTATGAGCTCCTATCATATCTGTAACAAATGTTTGAATAACAATTTTCAACAGTGCAAAACACTCTTCTTAATTTTTAAATCAATATGAGTAAAGGTCACTGTCATCATCTCTATTAGAAAAAATATTGTGTCTTCATCCATTCATGGCATGGGAAGAAGAAAATGGACTTGGACCAAGAAGTGAGGTGGATTCCAAGTCTCTGCGCCCCAGGGTGATCACGTTTATGAGGACCTTTCTTTTTATTGCTTTTCTTTCTCTGTCTTTTGTTCTTTTTCTTTTCTTTCTTCCTTTCTCCTCTCCTTCTCGCTTTCTCTTTCTATTGCTTTATGTATTTTCTGTGTTCCTTAAATATGTGAAGTATATATTTTTATTTATTTGTTTATTTATTTTTGGTTGCGTTGGGTCTTCATTGCTGTGTGTGGGCTTTCTCTGGTTGCGGCGAGCGGGGGCTACTCTTGGTTGTGTTGCAGTGCACAGGCTTCTCATTGAGGTGGCTTCTTGTTGCGGAGCAGGGGCTCTAGGCATGTGGGCTTCAGTAGTTGTGGCTCATGGGCTCTAGAGCACAGGCTCAGTAGTTGTGGCACACGGGCTTAGTTGCTCCATGGCTTGTGGGATCTTCCAGGACCAGGGATTGAACACGTGTCTCCTGCATTGGCAGGCGTATTCTTAACCACTGCGCCACCAGGGAAGTCCTGTGAAGTATATTTTAAAAAACTCAAACAGACCATTTTCTTTTGATATTGAGAACTTTTCATAAGCAGAACCCACTGTAGCACAAACCTGTGGATGAGCAGTGTGAAAATTGAGATATCAATTTGTGTCCATCTGTGTTATAATACAGAACTCTAGAAAGATGAACAACTCTTATGTTTGAACATCTATCAGCTTCATGGTTACTGAATCAAATGGTCTTCCTGAGGAGATGTTTTGTCATTGCACAGCTGCTGTCCCTGTGATCACTTTAGTCCCTGAGCCACTTCAATTCTGGTTATAGTCATGGCTACTTCAGAGACCCAGAATGCACAGTTCTCTTCCCTGGAATCTTAAGGTCAAGAAAGATAGTTTATTTTCAGCAGAAGAAGGAGTATGAACATTAGAACTAGAAGGTTTCAGTTCTGATTCTGACATTTACTAGCTGTGGGATCTTGGTAAAATAAATTTTCCTCACTGAGTTTTGATCTATTTATTTATAAAATAGAGAAATTAGCATATAAAAGAAATATGTGTTAAGTATTAACCAACACCAGGAAACACTAAGGGTGTGCAATGGGTATATACTTTCTGATGAGTCTTATTACACAAAAAGTAAAAAGCTTGGTCTTCAAGTGATGTAGAAGAGCTGATCCTGTGATACTACATTTATCGGACTGAGTTACATTTTTTTGGGAGAAAATGTACTTGCCACCTCCTCTTTCCTTAATTATACAGTTTCTGTACACACAGATCTCTTCCCCTGTTTCTACTTACATAACAAAGAAAGGCTGAAGTTTTCCAAAGAACTTTTCAAAGTATCAAGGGAGAATAAAAATGATAATGAAAACAAAAATACTAACAATATACAAACTTATGATATATATACGCATTTGTTTCTGATACTGTCTTTGGTGAATTATCCCCTGGGATGGAAGAACCTATTCTTAAAGTGGATGATGGAGAGGGGGTACACACGCTCACACACACACACACACACACACACACACACATCTCAAGGAGAGATACAAGTTTTTGTTTTTCTTACTTGTTTGCTCCTGGGCTTTCCACATATTTCAGGAGGTACGATAGCGTCCACAACACAAAAACTGTTTCTCAGATATCCTGGCTCTTGTTCAACCACAAAAATAAGGTCTTAAACTTCCCCCTACTTAGGACTTTACTGGGATCACAACTGAGAGAAGGACTACTTCTTTAAACACACACACACACACACACACACACACACACACACAATATGGTCCTACCACTTGTATACACACTGCAGTCTTTTCCCAGTATAGGTCCAACACATAAAAAGCATGAAAAAACAAAGAGGAGGTACTTCACTGCTATTTTAACAAGGGACAACTTCTTCTTCACAGTTCACAGGGTGGCTGTGAAAGTTGAATAAAATAGCATATAGGAAGATGCTTCATAAACTATAGAGCAACATAGGAAGTCAGTTTAAATTTGAAAGCAGACAGTTTTATTTAATGGGGAAAAATTTCATTCAGGAGCTGGATGATATCTGTTTCTCCTAAGGCACCTCTTAATATTCAGGAGCTGACTACTCGCCTTGTTCTCTGATTTGTTTCTTTTCTACATGACTATTTATATTCTTTACGAATATTTACCCCTGAGGGGTATTCAACATATTTAACAATACACAGGGCAAAAGTACTGATCAATGGGAATGGTTGATAGCTGTAAACATCTCTTGTTACTAGCCTGCAGGGGTTGAACATCAGGCCAGCTACATCAGAAGGTGGAGAGTGGAAGGAAGGCAAGTGATTCCATTTTAGTTCTGATTCATTCATTGTCTGATTTCATACCTAATAAAGGAAAATGTTTTGAATATTAGCTAATGTGATAATTAGAAGTGATTATACACTGAGTTTCCTGTTTTGTGGGTTTGAGGAGTGGAAAGAGAGGGAAACACAAGCAGCACCTGAATGGGGAAAAGTAATACTTCAGCTCTCCGTTGGCAGTTTTATTTGTACCCATTATACCTCAAGCACGACATCCACCATAGTCTCATTGACTTAGCAAAATGTCCTTATGAGCTACATAATTTCATTTTATTTTATATAAAAGAAATGTGAGGCACAGAGAGCTTAAGAGCTTTCCTACAACTGTGATCCTTGGTGCTGGGAAGAGCTCTTAGTGTTCCCCATGATGACATCAGCTCTTCTTCCCTTGAAGTGGTGAATATGGTGAATTAGGACACAACTCGTGCTTTTCTTCACTTTGAGAGAGAGAAAACAAAAAACTTCGTTTCCCAAGCTTCCCTGAAGTTGGTTAGCAAAATATGATTTATGTTTGGCCAATTTGGTGATTTTTATGACTTTTGGAAGATGGAAGCAGAGGCTTCATTTTCACTGCTTCTGAGTTTCTGCCAGTAGGCTGTCAAGAGGCTATTAGGTTTACCTGTATCAGTGTTAGCAGAGATATTGGTATCCATCGAGTCACTAGCTTCTTAGGTGTCTAGAGGGAGGGTGGAGTGTAATTTCTGCGAGTATGACTCATAGAAAGTGCAGCATGCTTCGTGAGTTTTCTCATAAGTTTTGTGGTTGTGGTTACTTCCTGATCAGAGCATTTTCTAGACTTTAATAGCTTCCTGATAGTGGCAATAGTAGTGTGAATTGTTGGTCAGGTTCTGCAGTATGTCTTTTGGTGCCAGTCCTGAACGTTCAATTAGAATCTGTTTCTTCAACCCTACCAACGATTCTAGAAGCCGTTTCCTAAAATGTAAGAAAACATGCATTGCTCAAACTATTTTCTAAAACTAAACCCACGCTGACACTATAACTGGAGGCAACAGGGGTTGCAGCTAGAATACTAAAGAGCATGGGAATTTGATTTCCGTTGTCCAAATCAGTTAGTTATGAATGCAAAGATGATCCTGTTAGGATAGCAATCCCAGGGACCAATGGCAGACATTGTATTTAATTATACAAAAGGGTGATTGAAGGCAAAAATTTAGTGAACATGTGGTTGTCTGCCTCTGAGGATCATTATTGCACAAATAGAGAAAACAAGCAATGTGAACATGATGAGTTCAAAGGAAGCAAATGATAAGCTCATGGTTTTATTTTTTTTTTTACCTTATTTATTTATTTTGCGGTACGCGGGCCTCTCACTGTTGTGGCCTCTCCCGTTGCTGAGCACAGGCTCCGGACGCACAGGCTCAGCGGCCATGGCTCACGGACCCAGCCGCTCCGCAGCACGTGGGATCTTCCCGGACCGGGGCACGAACCCGTGTCCCCTGCATCGGCAGGTGGACTCCCAACCACTGTGCCACCAGGGAAGCCCAAGCTCATGGTTTTAAATTCTCATCTGAAGCCATGGACAGGAGATCATGGAAGTGTCAGTGACTATCCCCAAATAATTTCTTATCTCTTCTCACTTCAGGGCAGACATATATTTGAATCAGAACCTGAGTCTGATTCTGAGGGCTAGTAAATGACAACAAATTTGAATTCATAGACTGACCAGTTCTTCTAAGTGAAAGTTGGAAATATTTGAGAAAGAGACGGACTCCAAGAATTTAACTAAGAGCTTTCAGATAGATTCAGATGGTTTGGAGTACCCTGGTCCTGAAATACTGCTGATATGGCACTGCCGACGGAAAGAGCTCCTCTTCCCTTCTGGTGAGACCAGGTCAAGTTATTTAGGCTTGCAGCCTCAAATGACTTCATCTGAAGACTTATCATAGAAAAGGAAGCCATTTATTCTCACCTATGTTGCCACCTCTCAGACCCTAGCTCGGTGTCCCCCAGGAGAACAAGAATAAAGTTTGACCTTCAAGAACAGTTATATATCAAAAAATTGCGAGACTTTGATAATTTATATCAGCAGAAACCTAGGGAATATGTGTGGAAATTGATTTCTTTTTGGCTTTATAGCAGGGTGGAAGAAACATAATTTTATATTGAACCAAGTTTAGGAAAACTTTATCAGAGATTCTGTATTCAAAGGATTAATTTACATAGCTGAGAGTGGTTATACGTGCTGCTTAGCTGGTGAACTGAAATCTAAACTCAGAGGCAGACTATGTTAAATGAAGTCGAGTCGTCAGAAACTTCCGGGTACAATATAAAGAAAGGAATACAAATAAGGAGAAAGCAAGGGGCCCTTATTATGTGTAACCTCCACATTAAGTACATATACACCAACCCTTGGAGGATCTAGATGACACTCCTTCACTAAGGCTTAAGAAACACATGAGTGAAGAGAGAGCCAGCATTCTTTAAATAAATTTAAAAAACCAAATACATAAATAAATAAAACTATAGTGACTGTCTTCTAGAAAAAGGGTAAAGTTAGGAGCTACTCCACTCAATGGTATTTCCTCATTATGGTGGAGATGATCAGATCTGTAAGTGCCAGAAGCTATCTGGCAGCACTTCTTAACCACCAGAGTTCAAACAAACATAGGCTTAACTTGAGCTACCCAGGCCCCAGATTTGACTTATTTCACAGACTAAGAGCCTTTTGTATGAAGGAGAGCCTGTGAAGCTTTCAGCAACTATCCTTTGATAGCACAGAACATATGACTACAAGTCGTCCTCATAGCCATCTCCAAAGAGACCTGTAAGTATTTACCAGGGAATCTGTGTATAGACTGAAAGTAAATCCTCAACCTTTCGCAGCTCTGAGCAAGTGCTAATCTCGATGGATCAAGGACATTACTTTGGTCCACTTATCAGAGTCAAGGTTGTGAGTTTCAGGTGACAAATAACTTATTGTCCCAAGTCAAATCAGCTGTGGGTCCAAGGAGTCTGCAAAACTAAGCTCTTGTTACTTCTTTGATTGCTGAATGCATAGTTGAGATAAGCTACTGGCAGACTTCCCACACTGGCCCCTAAACTGTGGTATGAGTGATAATATTGTATCAAGGAGCGAGTAGAAGCCCCTAGAAATCATGCTACCCACCAAAATAGCACACAAAAATCAATAGCATGTTCTAGTGAAATAACAAAGATTAGGGCCATCATTCAATAATTGAAAGATTCGGGTTAGTGATTCTTATCACAATTCCATTTAATTCTCCCTTTTGGGTTATGTGTAAGATAGATTGGTAAAATGAAAGATGACAGTGGATCTCACAAATTTTATCAGGTGGTGAACAAATTGCAATTGCTGTTCCATTTGTTATCTTTTTATTGGAGTTAACAACACATGCTCTACCTCTGGAATGCAGATATCAAGCTGACTTCTCCCAGCATCTGTGCAGTTATCAGAGAAGAGCAGGATAAGTTTCCATTCAGCAGAGAGCTGTCTTATCTCAAGACTATGCCAAACCCCTGTCTCTCTTTCATGATTTAATCTCCAAGAATTTAGATTATCTCCCCATATCACAGGACATCTCTCTGGTCTACTATATATTCTTTATTTATTTTTGGCTGTGTTGGGTCTTCCTTGCGGTGCGCCGGCTTCTCATTGCGGTGGTTTCTCTTATTGCAGAGCACAGGCTCTAGGCACGCGGGCTTCAGTAGTTGTGGCTCGCGGGCTCTAGAGCGCAGACTCAGTAGTTGTGGCACACGGGCTTTGTTGCTCCGCGGCATGTGGGATCTTCCTGGATGAGGGCTCGAGCCTGTGTCTCCTGCATTGGCAGGCGGATTCTTAACCACTACGCCACGAGGGAAGTCCCTCTGGTCTACTATATTGATTATATCACTGGTAAGGAAGAAGCAGATACCTCTAAGCTTGACAGAAGGTGGGAGAAAAGCTCTCAAAGTATTCAGGATTCCGACATGCCTATGGTATTCTTGAAGATGGAGAAAACTAGCGATTTATAACATTTTGGTATATCAGCACTACTGCTATACCTTGTTACACTTATCACCATGAAAGAAGGCACAAACTCCATTGGGGGTCTGTGGACCTTGAAGGCAAATATATCACATTGATCCTTTTGCCAAGTAAATTTTAAAGCACCAGCTCTGGTAGGATCCCTACTCCAACTTTGAGTGGGCCTCTTGATTAAGTTGCAGAGCAAGCAACCAATACATCAGATAGTACTTGAATTGTCTGTGGCATATGGGATGGAGTACTAAATGAAGCCCATGAAGCCTGTGGCAATCACTCATGGGAGAATCACAGCCAAAGCTACCAGAATTTTAGAACAATATCTTCCTTGGCAGGTAATTCTTCACTCGTTGAGAAGCTTCTGCTGGTTCCTGGATGGGCAAGGCAAAACGAGTGAAGAGGAACATTGCACGTAGCAGGAATAACTTGAGCAAAGAAAAGACAGTGTATGTACTGAGTGTTCTGGAAACTATAAACCTTCTTGTTTGGTTGGTTTCTGCGTGAGAGTAGATTTATTAACTAAGGGAAAAGTTCTTCCTATTATATTACAGAAAATGCATCCAAATGAATTTGAGCCAGTCTGATTTGCACCTGGATTTAAAGTCCTATAGGCAAGAAGGCCTGATGGAAGATATTTTTCACTTTGGTCTGAAATCAGGGAGTCTGATTCCTCCAGCTCCGTTTTTTGCCCTCAAGACTGCTCAAGGCTATTTGGGGTCTTTTGTGTCTCCATAAAAATTTTAAGATTTTTTGTTCTAGTTCCGTAAAAAATGCCATTGGTAATTTTATAGGGATTGCTTTGAATCTGTAGGTTGCTTTGGGTAGGATAGTCATTTTCACAATATTGATTCTTCCAATCCAAGAACATGGTATATCTCTCCATCTGTTGGTACCATCTTTAATTTCTCTCATCAGTGTCTTATAGTTTTCTGCATACAGGTCTTTTGTCTCCCTAGGTAGGTTTATTCCTGGTATTTTATTCTTCGTGTTGCAATGGTAAATGGGAGTGTTTCCTTAATTTCTCTTTCAGATTTTTTATCATTAGTGTATAGGAATGCAAGAGATTTCTGTGCATTAATTTTGTATCCTGCAACTTTACCAAATTCATTGATTAGCTCTAGTAGTTTTCTGGTGGCATCTTTAGGATTCTCTATGTATAGTGTCATGTCATCTGCAGACAGTGACAGTTTTACTTCTTCTTTTCCAATTTGTATTCCTTTTATTTCTCTTTCTTCTCTGATAGCAGAGGTTAGGACTTCCAAAACTATGTTGAATAATCGAGGTGAGAGTGGACATCCTTCTCTTGTTCCTGATCTTAGAGGAAATGCTTTGTGTTTTTCACCATTGAGAATGATGTGGGTTTGTCATATATGGCCTTTATTATGTTGAGGTAGGTTCCCTCTATGCACACGTTCTGGAGAGTTTTTATCATAAATGGGTGTTGAATTTTGTCAAAAGCTTTTTCTCCATTTTTTGAGATGATCATATGGTTTTTATTCTTCAATTTGTTAATATGGTGTATCACATTGACTGATTTGTGTATATTGAAGAATCCTTGCATCCCTGGGATAAATCCCACTTGATCATGGCGTATGATCCTTCTAATGTGGTGTTGGATTCTGTTTGCTAGTATTCTGCTGAGGATTTTTGCCTCTATATTTATCAGTGATATTGGTCTGTAATTTTCTTTTTTCATAGTGTCTTTGTCTGGTTTTGGTATCAGGGTGATGGTGGTCTCATAGAATGAGTTTGGGAGTGTTCCTTTCTCTGCAATTTTTTGGAAGAGTTTGAGAAGGATGGGTGTTAGCTCTTCTCTAAATGTTTGATAGAATTCACCTGTGAAGCCATCTGGTCCTGGACTGTTGTTTGCTGGAAGATTTTTAATCACAGTTTCAATTTCATTACTTGTGATTGGTCTGTTCATATTTTCTATTTCTTCCTGGTTCAGTCTTGGAAGGTTATACCTTTCTAAGAATTTGTCCATTTCTTCCAGGTTGTCCATTTTGTTGGCATAGAGTTGCTTGTAGTAGTCTCTTAGGATGCTTTGTATTTCTGCGGTGTCTGTTGTAACTTCTCCTTTTTCATTTCTAATTTTATTGATTTGAGTCCTCTTCCTCTTGATGAGTCTGGCTAATGCTTTATCAATTTTGTTTATCTTCTCAAAGAACCAGCTTTTAGTTTTATTGATCTTTGCTATTGTTTTGTTTCTTTTTCATTTATTTCTGCTCTGATCTTTATGATTTCTTTCCTTCTGCTGACTTTGGGTTTTGTTTGTTCTTCTTTCTCTAATTGCTTTAGGTGTAAGGTTAGATTATTTATTTGAGATTTTTCTTGTTTCTTGAGGTAGGCTTGTATAGCTGTAAACTTCCCTCTTAGAACTGCTTTTGCTGCATTCCATAGGTTTTGGATTTTCGTGTTTTCATTGTCATTTGTCTCTAGGTATTTTTTGATTTCCTCTCTGATTTCTTCAGTGATCTCTTGGTTATTTAGTAACATAGTGTTTAGCCTCCATATGTTTGTGTTTTTTACATTTTTTCCCTTGTAATTCATTTCTAATCTCATAGCATTGTGGCCAGAAAAGATGCTTGATATGATTTCAGTTTTCTTAAATTTACTGAGGCTTGATTTGTGACCCAAGATGTGATCTATCCTGGAGAATGTTCCGTGCGCACTTGAGAAGAAAGTGTAATCTGCTGTTTTTGGATGGAATGTCCTATAAATATCTGTTAAATCTCTCTGGTCCATTGTGTCATTTAAAGCTTGTGTTTCCTATTAATTTTCTGTTTGGATGATCTGTCCATTGGTGTAAGTGAGGTGTTCAAGTCCCCCACTACTACTGTGTTACTGTCGATTTCCTCTTTTATAGCTGTTAGCAGTTGCCTTATGTATTGAGGTGCTCCTATGTTGGGTGCCTATATATTTAAAATTGTTATATCTTCTTGGATTGATCCCTTGATCATTATGTAGTGTCCTTCCTTGTCTCTTGTAACATTCTTTATTTTAAAGTCTATTTTGTCTGATATGAGAATTGCTACTCCAGCTTTCTTTTGCTTTCCATTTGCATGGAATATCTTTTTCCATCCCCTTACTTTCAGTCTGTATGTGTCCCTAGGTATGAAGTGGGTCTCTTGGAGACAGCATATATATGGGTCTTGTTTTTGTATCCATTCAGCGAGCCTGTGTCTTTTGGCTGGAGCATTTAATCCATTCACGTTTAAGGTAATTATCGATATGTATGTTCCTATGACCATTTTCTTTATTGTTTTGGGTTTGTTTTTGTAGGTCCTTTTCTTCTCCTGTGTTTCCCACTTAGGGAAGTTCCTTTAACATTTGTTGTAGAGCTGGTTTGGTGGTGCTGAATTCTCTTAGCTTTTGCTTGTCTGTAAAGCTTTTGATTTCTCCATCGAATCGGAATGAGATCCTGGCTGGGTAGAGTAATCTTGGTTGTAGGTTCTTCTCTTTCATCACTTTAAGTATATCATGCCACTCCCTTCTGGCTTGTAGAATTTCTGCTGAGAAATCAGCTGTTAACCTAATGGGAGTTCTCTTGTGTGTTATTTGTCATTTTTTCCTTGATGCTTTCAATTTTTCTTAATCTTTAATTTTTGCCAATTTGATTACTATGTGTATCGGTATGTTTCTCCTTGGGTTTATCCTGTATGGGACTCGCTGCACTTCCTGGACTTGGCTGGCTATTTCCTTTCCCATGTTAGGGAAGTTTTCAACTGTAATCTCTTCAAATATTTTCTCAGGTCCTTTTCCTCTCTCTTCTCCTTCTGGGACCCCTATAATGTGAATGTCGTTGCGTTTAGTGTTGTCCCAGAGGTCTCTTAGGCTGTCTTCATTTCTTTTCATTCTTTTTTTTTTTCTTTATTCTGTTCTGCGGCAGTGAATTCCACCATTCTGTCTTCCAGGTCACTTATCCGTTCTTCTGCCTCACTTATTCTGCTATGGATTCCTTCTAGTGTAATTTTCATTTCAGTTATTGTATTGTTCATCTCTGTTTGTTTGTTCTGTAATTCTTCTAGGACTTTGTTAAACATTTCTTGCATCTTCTCTATCTTTACCTCCATTGCTTTTCCGAGGTCCTGGATCATCTTCACTATCATTATTCTGAATTCTTTTTCTGGAAGGTTCCCCATCTCCACTTCATTTAGCTGTTTTTCTGGGGTTTTATCTTGTTCCTTCATCTGGTACATAGCCCTCTGCCTTTTCATCTTGTCTGTCTTCTGTGAATGTGGTTTTTGTTCCACAGGCTGCAGGATTGTAGTTCTTCTAGTTTCTGCTATCTGCCTTCTGGTGGATGAGGCTATCTAAGAGGCTTGTGCAGGTTTCCTGATGGGAGGGACTGGTGGTGGGTAGAGCTGGCTGTTGCTCTGGTGGGCAGAGCTCAGTAAAACTTTAATCTGTTTATCTGCTGATGGGTGGGACTGGGTTCCCTCCCTGTTCGTTTTTTGGCCTGAGGCAACCCAACACTGGAGCTGACCTGGGCTCTTTGGTAGGGCTAATGGCAGACTCTGGGAGGACGCAGGCCACGGAGTGCTTCCCAGAACTTCTGATGCCAGTGTTCTTGTTCCCACAGTGAGCCACAGTCATCCCCCCCCTGCAGGAGACCCTCCAACACTAGCAGGTAGGTCTGGTTCAGTCTCCCCTGGGTTCACTGCTCCTTCCCCTGTGTCCCGATGCGCACACTAGTTTGTGTGTGCCCTCCAAGAATGTAGTCTCTGTTTCCCCCAGTCCTGTCGAAGTCCTACAATCAAATCCCACAGCCTTCAGAGTCTGATTCTCTAGGAATTCCTCCTCCCGTTGCCAGAACCCCAGGTTGGGAAGCCTGATGTGGGGCTCAGAACCTTCACTCCAGTGGGTGGACTTCTGTGGTATAAGTGTTCTCCAGTCTGTGAGTCACCGACTCCGCAGTTATGGGATTTGATTTTGCTGTGATTGCGCCCCTCCTACCGTTTCATTGTGGCTTCTCCTTTGTCTTTGGATGTGGGGTATATTTTTTGGTGAGTTCCAGTGTCTTCCTGTCGATGATTGTCCAGCAGCTAGTTGTGATTCTGGTGTTCTCACAAGAGGGAGTGAGAGCACGTCCTTCTGCTCCGCCATCTTGGTTCAGGCTCCCTATACTTGCTTAAAATGATAAAACGTATACCTCATTCCAAATGTTGGTATCCTACTTAATGGAGGAGTATTAGAAGTCTGCTTGCTAAAATCAGGAACAAGACAAGAACTCCTATCTCTACTTCTTTTTAATGTTGAATTAAAGATAGCAGACTTCACAGTCAGAAATAAGAATGCAACTCAAGACATTGAAATTGAAAAGGAAAAGTTCTTAAAGTATCTCATTGAAAGTGACATAATATTGCGTCTGAAAAGCCCAGGAGGTTTAATGCTGACACTAATACAAATGATAAGAAAATTTAGTCATGTAGAAGGGTATAAAATTAATATACAAAAATCAATAGTATTTTTCTGTACAAACACTAGCAGTTAAGAAATATAATGAAAGAGATGACATCTTCATTTACAATAACAAAAAAAGGTGAAATACTTAGAAGTAAACGAAATGAGCAATGAACAAAACTTACATGTGAAGGACTTTAAAAAACTCCTGAAAGTCACACAAGTAGTTTTGAGCAAATAGAAAGATATTTTTGTTTTGTATAAGAAAACTCAGCATCGTAAAAATGTCACTTCTTCCAAAGTTAATGTATAAATTTGTTACAATAGCAAAAAAAATCTCCACAAGTACTTTTTGTTCTGAAGCTAGCAATCTGATTCTGAAATTCAGATGGAAAAATAAATAAGCAGTAATGGTTAACAAAGCCCTTCAGAAGAAAAAGTAGCAATGAAGATGTGAATGTACCAAATATAAAATATACTATACTGTACCGTGCTATACTATACTGTAGCTAAAAGCAAGTGACGTTAGTGTATGAAGAAACAGACAAATGCAGCAAAATAGAAAATCCAGAGTAGACTGAAGTACAAAGAAGCATTTAGTTTAGTGCACTATGAGAGTGACATTTCAAATCACTGAAGAAAATATGGAATTTTAACCAATGAAATGTGGACAATTGGATAGTCATTTGGAAAAGGATCGATTGCAACCACACCTCACTCTTTATTCTTCCAGGCTACATAGTTTTCTCAGTCTTTGGAGGAAGTGTGGAAGCAGTGTTTCTGAGCAAGGTACACTGAAATGGAATGCCAGTTTTGGTACATTTTCTGGACTGACAAATGTTCTCGTTGATTTCATTTCCAGGTTGTAGGAAACAGAGAGGATAGAAAGTAAATTAAACTACTCTTTGAGGAAACAGTGAGACTGATCCAGAATGTGCAGTATTTAAAAGACAGTTGTCCTTGACTCAGCCAAATGTCAATGTCAAGGAACAAACAAGTAGAGGAGATTGTTCTAGGAAAAAAGAGACCTAAAACTTAATGTAATATGTTAGCTATGATTAGATCATTGTGTAAAGACAAAAAAAATTTATAAAAAGTATTCTTGGGATCATTTCAGATCTCTTAGGTGAAATCATGGTGCTTTGGTTACATAGGAAATGTCTTTTTCTTAGGAGATGATGTTTATATACATGAGGTCCACAATCTACTGTCAAGTGATTTAGTTATATGTATAAACAAGTATGGCAAAAGGTCAACAACTGTTAAACAATTGTACAGTTCTGTTAGTGTTTCTGAAAGTTTTCATAATGAATTATTTATAAATAAATAAATTTTTTCATAATAAAATCTTGGGAAAATGTGATCCTCCTTTAACAATGTCTATTGTTGTTTAGTTGCATAGTCTTTTTTCATGGTCCTTTGTTTTTTTTTTCCTGCTTGTTTTTCTCTTCTGTTTGCATGTTTCTATCTCATTGAGATAAAAAAGGGCAAATCTCTTAAAGCCTGGACTTTGCTCACAAATAGTAAAATTCCATTCTCCTTGGTTACCTTCACTGTCTATAAGATCATTATTAAATTTAAGGTACAGAGCTTCTTGATATAAAATTATCAGTTCAAATATCCAGTACTTTGAAGGGAATTGGAGATATTTGAAATTTTAATTCTGTGACTTTCTTTTCTTCCTTCCTTCCTTCTTTCCTTTCTTTCTTCCTTTTTTCCTTTCTTTTCTCCTTCCTTCCTTTCTTTTTTCTTCCTTCCTTCCTTTCTTTCTTCCCTCTTCCTTCCTTTCTTTCTTTCTTCCTTTTTTCCTTTCTTTTCTCCTTCCTTCCTTCCTTCCTTCCTCCCTCCCTCCTTCCCTCCCTCCCTTTCTTTTTCTTTCTCTCTTTCTCTCCTCCCTTGATTTATTTTTTCTTCTAAGCTGCTTTTGGTACTCAGTTGTTTGTTTGCTTATTTGTTTTACTTGCCAGACTTTTATAGTATTTTTGTACAGGGAAATGAAGCTTTTATTTATCCTTCTACTGTTTCCTTATGAATATGGGAAGCTCCTGTAATACTTCTTGGGTGAGTTTGGAAGGAGAAAGTGGGCATATACAGTTCATCTCATTTCTCTACCTTTGTCATGGGAGTGACCTGCATTCTATCATGCTGTGGCTTCTGAGGTGATTGAAGGAAAAGAGACTTTAAGAAGTAAACCTACACATATATGGTCAATTAATTTACAGCAAAAGAGCCAGGAATATACAGTGAGTAAAGTATAATCTCTTCAATAAATGGTGTTGGGAAAACTGGACAGTCACATGCAGAAGAATGAAACTGAACCACTATCTTACAGCATACACAAAAGTCTGCTAAAAGGCTTGAGTTAAAGACTTAAAGGTAAGACCGACCTGAAACCATAAAACTCCTAGAAGAAAATATAGGCAGTAAGCTCCTTGACATTTGTCTAGGCAAAGATTTTTTGGACTTGACACCAAAAGCACAAGCTACGAAAGCAAAAATTAACAAGTGGGACTATGTCAAACTGAGATGTTTCTGCACAGAAAAGAAAACCACCAACAAAACGAAAAGGCAATCGATAGAATGGGAGTAAATATTTGCAAATCATGTATCTGATAAGGGGTTAATATCCAAAATATATTTTAAAAACTCATACAGCTCAATAGCAAAAAAAAAAAAATCCAATTAAAAATTGGGCAGAGGAATTGAATAGACATTTTTCCAAAGAAAATATACAAATGGACAACAGGTACATAAAAAGGTGTTCAACATCATCAATCATTAGGGAAATACATATCAAAACCACAATGAGATACCACCCACCTTATACTTGCTAGTGTAGGCTAATAGGAAGGCTATTATCAAAAAGACAAGAATTAACAATTGCTAGCAAGGATGTGGAGAAAAGGGCACCCTTGCACACTAGTGATAAGAATATAAATTGTTGCAGCTACTATGGAAAATAGTATGATGGTTCCTCAAAAAATTAAAAATAGAACTACTATATGATCCAGCAATTCTACTTCTGGGTATTTATCCAAAGAAAATGAAATCACTCAAAAAGACATCTGCATCTGCACTCTTATGTTCATTGCAGCATTATTTACAATAGCCAAGACATGGAAATAACCTATGTGTCCAAAGACAAATGAATAGACTTAAATAATATGATATATATTTCAGGTGACCTTTGAATAAGTGAGAGTCAGAGGTGCCGACAGACACCCCCCCCCCCCACCAAATCTGAATCTAACTTTATGGTCAGCCCTCTATATCTGTGGTTCTGCAGCCATGGATCCAACCAGCCACAACCATAAACATAGTAGCATATGTACTAAAAATAAAATCCATGTGTAAATGGGCTCATACAATTCAAACCTGTGTTGTTCAAGAGTCAACTGTATATACACAATGGGACATTATTCAGCCACGAGAAAGAAGGATTTCCTGCCATTTGCAACAACATGGATGGACATTGAGGGCATTATTCTAAGGGAAATAAGTCAGATGCAAAAAGACATACTGTATGATCTCACCTATATGTGGACTCTAAAAAAATCAAATTCGTAGTTGTAGAGAACAGATTGGTGATTACCAGAGGTATAGGTCGGGGAGAAGGAAATGGGTGAAGGTGGTCAAAAGGCAAGAACTTCCAGTTATAGGATAAATAAGTTCTGGGATGTAATGTACAGCAAGGTGACTATATTTTTTTTTCCCAAATAAAGGGATGAATGTGTTTTATATTTTATCAATTTATAGACATTATATTGAGTCACATATCCTTTTCTTACAGCCAGACATTTGGTCTTTAACTGTTGCAAACTGGTCACATTACATTAGCTTTAGTGTTTGCCTATGTAGGATTTTTTTTTTTTTTTTTTTTTTTTTTTTTTTGGTGGGTCATTGGTATTCCTGTTGGCTTCATCCCAGGTGTGTGACTACTTTTTATAAAGGCAAGGCAACTGACCATGGACCTTAAGTTACCTGCCTACAGACTTTTCCCTCTTTAAGCAAAAGAAAGTGCCTCAAGAAAGGTAGAGTCTGGGCTTCCCTGGTGGCGCAGTGGTTGAGAGTCCGCCTGCCGATGCAGGGGACACGGGTTCGTGCCCCGGTCCGGGAAGATCCCACATGCCGCGGAGCGGCTGGGCCCGTGAGCCATGGCCGCTGAGCCTGCGCGTCTGGAGCCTGTGCTCCACAGCGGGAGAGGCCACAGCAGTGAGAGACCCACGTACCGCAAAAAAAAAAAAAAAAAAAAAAAAAAAAAGGTAGAGTCTTTCAGTTTCAGGAAAAGTGAGAATATGTAGTTTCCGAGCTATACTTTGAGGTCCTCCCCAAAAAGGGCTTTTCTCAGTAATGGCACAGACTCTGGGGACCTTGACCAGATGTTAATTTGCACATGACTTTTCCAGATGCTGGATAGTGTGGAGTACAACCGAGTTTGGCCAAACTATTTCAGCAAAGGTGAGGATGTCAACAAAGGAGTAGAGCCAAACAGTAGAGCCAGACAGTGGGTACTTTGAGGTGTACGTTGCTGCAGCTTGATTTTGAATTCAAATGTGTTGGCCTTGGAATATGTCCATGAGCCTTGCAAAAAACCTTAGTGATTGCCAGCCGTCCACATATGCACAAGAGTCTTAATAAGCAAAGAAGGCTGAAGCAAATATTCATTATATGGCAAGATGGTCTTTCCATAATCAGGCCTTTCAGGTATTGATACACGGAATGATATTTGCTACTCTTAAATATTCCATTCCTGAGCTACTGGGCACTACCAAGATTCCAGTTTCAAATTGTTGATGCCCAGAGTAGTCTACTGCAATAGGTCAGCTGTCCAAAATTTTATTCCTTATTTAGGCTCAAGAAAGAAACTGTAGAGATGTTACCTTTGTCTGAGAGACCATATCCATGGAATTTTTGTGCTTCTGACTAGCAAACAAACAGCAAAGATAAAGCAGACTGTACGTAAGCTGAGAAGGATGAGGATGATATTACATCAAATTAAATACTATTTAAATGTTGGAATAATGAGAGGTAATTCCCTGAGTAGGAATATCCAATTCTAGAAGGAAAAAAATATATATATGTATATATATATATATATATATTTTTTTTTTTTTTTTTTGCGGTATGCAGGCCTCTCACTGTTGTGGCCTCTCCCGTTGCAGAGCACAGGCTCCGGACGCGCAGGCTCAGCGGCCATGGCTCACAGGCCCAGGCGCTCTGCGGCATGTGGGATCTTCCCGGACCAGGACACAAACCTGTGTCCCCTGCATCGGCAGGCGGACTCTCAACCACTGCACCACCAGGGAAGCCCGAAAAAAATATTTTTGAATGGTGTCTGTTTCAGTAGACCTGGAAGTCATTGATTTGGAGTTATTCATATATAGTTCAGAGCCCTCTACAAGCAAAATCTCAAATTCCCATCAGTGGTTCCAGGAGGTTACCCTTATTTACAGTGATTAGTTCCCTCACGAAGTTGGGAATGGATTTTCCTGATGCATTGCTTATCTCCTCCTCAGAGTCCTGGTGGGCCATAGGTTTAGCCCAGTTTAAGAGAGAAGAAAGGCTGGAGAAGGTATTAGGAAGGTGGACACGTCTTCATTACCAATGTTTTCTTCCAATGTCATACTTTTCAGATGCTGCTGGTGAAATGAAATCTAATAGTGCCAATGAACTTGACATTAGACCCAGTCAATCCCTCTCTAATTAGATCATGCTTGCAATTATAGAAGAATTGTGTCTACTTAACTTTTTACCAATTAAGTGAACTAATTTTAATAACATTCAACTGAGTGTGATTTTGCTTGGTGAATCTGAGTCTACATGGTGTCAATACCTTCTTAATATAATTCCTGAATATGCTGCTATTTCTCAAGAGGGAAAATGTACATTGACCTATGTTATCATAGTTCAGTCTGTTCCCATCATTGCTACCTTTAGCAAAAACTGTACAAAGTTTTGTCAAATGGATGTCATCACTGATTAGTTTTCAGCTCTTCTAGAATCTCCCACTTTTATATACAGGTCATTCTAGTGAGAATCTGAGACTCTCATAATTTTATCCAAAAATCCTTTAGATCTATAATTAATTGATCAATTACCAAGTACCTATTGTGAACCTAATTTACTAGATTTTATGTGGTCTGTACAAAGACATAGAGATGGTTGCAGCACCCAAGTAGGACATAGTATAGTCAGATACACACAACGTAGAGATGTTTTAGAAGATAACGAGAACTGAAAGAGAGTATACGTGCCACTGTGTCACTGAAAACAGACGAACTTTGCAAAGAAAATAAAAAAGCACTTTCAATACAGAACTAAAAATCTTCCCTTCCCCGAAGCAGCTGGCTGGGAGAAAAACTTCTGTCCACAATTATTCAAATGTTCTCTTTTCTCAAAACTTCCCTGGGAAATACATTAAAATGGCAATAAATAAATGGAATCTAAGTACTGTGATATCCCCCAAAGTTTATTGAATCCTCTCCCCTTCTGTTGCATTAATTCTGCATGTAGCGTTCTGCTAGAAAAACATTCAGTCTTGTTTGAATGAGATCCAGTGATCTCAGGCTCTTCTACAGTCTTATTGTGCTGAAGGCTCTACTGATTGACCATGGTTTAAGCCAAAATCTGATTCCCTCTACTTTCCAATTATTGTCATTAATTTTTGCTCTTGCAGTCACATGAAATACTTTTAATGCATCTTTCATATGACAACTTCTAGAATATTTCAAATCATCTATAATTAAGTCTTCTTTTCTCCAAGCAAAATTTTCCAGTTTCTAATTATTCTTTATATATATATATATAATTAAGTCCCCTCACCCTTCAGGGATATATTCTAATGCTCTGATATACCTTGTAAAGTACGTGCCCAAGAAATGATAAGGACAAACAGGTAACAAATAGAGAACATTCTCCTTTCTTATACAGGACACCATATGTGTATTGATCCACCATAACTTATATTTTGCTTTGGGGGAAACAATGTCACAACTTGACTTAAAATTATTGTAATGTCAACTTAAATTCAGTCTCATATCACCCCTTTTCTGTAATTTTGTAATAGGTATGGGGGTGTCCAAATGGGCAAAAACAGTTAAAGGTAGACAGGTAATTTTAAGGACATTTAGCACAATTTCATCAATTTAAAAATTAAAAGGTTCAAGGTAGGAGGTTACAGGACTTGCCAAGATTTTATAACTAGTACGATGAAATTCAATGTCCCTTCTCAGGCTATTTATTTCCTGTTAAATCCTCTACTTGATTCTTTCTGAAAGATCATCATCTGGTTCTTTGGGTATTGATAATCTTCCCAGATGTTTTGGCCTAAAATTTCTTCCTCCTGTGCTTCATATTTTAGTGTTAGAGTCAAGACAAGAAGCTTGTGAATGGGGAGCGAGAAAATGCCTACGTCTTGAGGATTGTATCTGATAAGAATCCTATAGCAGCTAAACCCTCCGGATATTTAATATCATCTTCAAACGTTATTATTGTTCATATTTGCTTTAGTGATACTGGATAATTTAAGAGTATCTCTTAAAAAATCGTTAAAGCAGCATTATCCCTCAAGTTATAACACACAAATGGGCTTCTGTCCTGAACAAAAATAAACCAAATTGGTTCTACAGTAAATGAAATTTTCTTGCTAGTACATTGACCCCACACAGCCCATATTAGTTTTGTAAATGTTTTGTGTAGTAATGACAGGCAGCCTGCTATGCTCTCTATAGCTAATAAAGAATAAGACCAGATTTTGACAGGTGACTGTCAAAACCCATGTGCTATGTAGAGGAGAACTGGAAGGAGGGAAACCAGTTGGGATTACTTAAGGAAGTTTTGTATGATGCCAGGCATATCACAGACGCAAGAGGTATGCAGTGAATGGTTCACAGCTCTTCTGTTTTAGCCAAGTAGGTGGTATCACTTTTTGTCAGCAGAGTGAATGGTTCAACCGTGGCAGCAGGCTGTATTGAATAATACAGTCTAAATTGAACTCACAGGTGCTGCCTTAGGGATGCATGAAAGTTCTTCTTTCTCAGTCTAAAATTGGTGCTTATATTGATAAGGAATACTAGGGAAGTAGAGGAGGCAAATCTCTGTGCATTGTCAACATTTCTTGATGTATATGGACTGCTCCCAAGTCAGTGGGATGAATGTAAGGACTACAGAACTTCCCTGGTGGTGCAGTGTTTAAGAATCCACCTGCCAATGCAGGAGACACAGGTTTGAGCCCTGGTCCAGGAAGATCTCACATACCGTGGAGCAACTAAGCCCATGTGCCACAACTATTGAGCCTGTGCTCTGGAGCCCGTGAGCCACAACTACTGAGCCCACGTGCCACAGCTACTGAAGCCTGCATGCCTAGAGCCTATGCTCCACAACAAGAGAAGCCACCGCAATGAGAAGCCCGTGCACAGCAACGAAGAGTAGCTCCCGCTAGCCACAACTAGAGAAAGCCTGCGTGCAGCAATGAAGACCCAACACAGCCAAAAACAAACAAACAAATAATTTAAAAAATATATAAGGACTACAGCACTCCAATATTCTCAGTTCTTCTAGTTTGGGTTTTTATAAGACATACACCCATGCCTCTCTTCCTTTTTTGGTTCCTTCTTCTAACTTCTTGGTTTTCTACCCAGTACCTCACATTGGGTCTTCTCTAGCAATCTTTGGTTAATCCCATACTGCTCCCTTACTCCTATACCAAGTTCAGCTCCATAAACCCACCACTTTGTGTTACTACAGTGTTATGACATAGATAGTGGTTGTGTCTCTGTAACAGAACTGTCCCTCCTTAATGGTAAACCTAGTGCTAGCTGATTTTGTTCCAAGTATGTACAAATCTTACAGTGTTTTGTAATCTAAATTTTGCAAAAAAAAGATATGATTTAGTTTTGTTTTAGTCCATACATATTACATTTTAAAACTTCGTCCCCTATGCGAATCTGTTCTTTTTCTCATATTTTCATGGTTAATCTCTCAACCCAATAATTTATTCCTAACACTAATTAATATCTAAGTATTGATCATGTAATTATGGATTCCAAAGAAGAAACTGAGTGTCTATATCATGCTTTATCTCCTCTCTTTACCCACCTCTCCTTCTATTGCTTCTTCCTTTTTAAATGATCTTACATCAGATCACTATAAAGCACCATTGCCATTTAGAATCCTGTGTTCAACATGGGCTGAGAATATGACTGCATGGAATCAGCTTTCAGATAATGTGGGGTCTACAGAAGACACAAATCCAAATTAGTTCTCTTCCCCCAAATTTATTTCTAATTTGTTCAAATATAAGCCTGAGACATCAATGCTACACTTAGCATTATGTAAGTTTGGCATGGGAAAAAGCCCAGAAATGATTTATTCCAATTTCTGACCACCCAGAAAGCACATCAGCTACTACTTGATACCTGGTTTCCAGAGTCTATTAGATTTGCTTACAAGAGAATCTATTAGATTCTATTTTAAGTTCTACAACATTGACAGTGGGATTAATTGCAAGAAAATTCTTCCTTTTCTTGAGCTCATAACTTCATCACTGTAATTTCCATCTATTGGTCATTTTCTTTCTTCTGGAATTCCACAGAAGGTATCCTTCTCTTTTCCAAAGGATGGGATCTAAAAGAATATGCCCAGTGAGTTCTCTGACATTCACTGCCCAACAGTGTATTATAATACCTGGTATAAGAAAATAATCTCCCCTAGTATTGCATGAGGATAATAGTGGTACGGGTCATAGTTTTCTAAACCTAATTTGTGAAAAGAGGTATGAGCTGTCTGCTTCATTTTTTTTCTTTAGAAAAAGCAGATTCCCATATTGAAAATATATACATTGATCTGTGCACATCATGCTTTAAAATTCTTTCAGTCAGTGCTCTCTACATGTCGTGATTTGCACAACCAGCTCTGTTTATATTTACATGAATCTTATTATAGAAATAACTTCTAGTTTGAAATTGCATTTACCATACCAGGGCTTTTAGATTTTCTTATTCAAATTTTATCTCTCTTTCTCTTTTATTTTCATTATCTTTTCATCTTAACTCAGAAAGTGGAGTGGCCTACTTTCTTGTTCAATAGATAAGAATTTACATACTGCATTTTTTTAACATCTTTATTGGAGTATAATTGCTTCACAATGTTGTGTTAGTTTCTGCTGTATAACAAAGTGAATCAGCTATATGTATACATATATCCCCATATCCCCTCCCTCTTGTGTCTCCCTCTCACCCACCTTATCCCACTCCTCTAGGTGGACACAAAGCACCGAGCTGATCTCCCTGTGCTATGCAGCTGCTTCCCACTAGCTATCTATTTTACATTTGGTAGTGTATATATGTCAATGCTACTCTCTCACTTTGTCCCAACTTACCCTTCCCCCTCCCTGTGTCCTCAAGTCCATTCTCTACATCTATATTCCTGTCCTGCATACTTAATAAGAAAGTTTTTAAGTCATTTTACTATGATTATCATGTTTTGGTTGGTTGACATAAGCTTTGAGTAAAATATATTCACCATTAGTTTCCTGGCCTTAGGGAGCTATACTTAAATAATTCGATTTGAGGATAAGATTAAAAGATAATACAGTTTATGGGTAAAATTACCGTTTCCTGAATGTGACATTTTTTACCTGCTGTATGGAATTTCCTAGCATATTTGTCAGCAGTGAGTATAGTTATCAGAGGGTGTGCAAATATATGGGCTTATACAGCACTGGGAGAGTTCAGTCGAAAGATAGACTAGGAAAAAAATACACTTGGAACAAGGGCAGAGACCTTCATTATAAGCCAATTTAGGTGGTCCAAGAAGAGCACGTGTCCTGAAGACATAGGCACTTATACCTTCCAGGTATCGGGAAACTTGGGTCATGCAACTATGATCTCAAAGTTCTTAACCCACTTGTAGCCTCCGTCATTCAGGGTTTTCTAAGCTGACAATCAAAAGTATTTTGGTTTCCCTAAGCCTTTAAAGAAAAAGCAAGTGTCTTATTCTTTACATTTAATATGTGCCTCTTCCACCTAATATTTCAAATAAGGGGGAAGTCTGGCAGTTTAATAAATAGCTAATGTTGACACAAAAAAGCAAGACACACATATAAATCCTTCCTGTAATTGACTATGGACAAGATGGTTCATGAAGGTAAATAATGTGAGTGAGCCGTGATTAAATTTGAAGGTTGGTGAAATCGTCACAATCCTTGCAGAGAACAAAGAAACTCACAGATAATGAGCATCTACGCTCTTCCAGATATGTGTTAATCATTTTATATTCATAAATTTATCTCATGCTCACAAAAATATCATGAAGGAGCTTTCAACCTTGTGTTTGTGAAGGTAAAAACCGAGACCAGGTCAATTAATTGACCAGTCCCAGCTCATACAGAAAAAAATCAGCAGATATGACCTGATATGAGAAGACCAGGATATGATCTTGTGTCTAATGTAGAATGCCTATGGAAATGTCCTTATTTAACTGTAAATATTATCAGTAGAACTTATAGCTGACATGTCTGTAAAACTTCAGTAGGGAATATCTAGGTTCATTGGAAAGAAGATCAGTTTAAGAAAAAAATATGTGAAAGCTAGTTGCTGAGATGATAAGAAGAGGCCAAGGTGGCTGAATCATCAGCAGGAGTGGCATGCGGCATTAGCAGGTAGGCAGCAGCATGATGGGCCAAGAAGAGAGGCTCCAAAGAAAAAATTCACCAACTTCATAATTCAGAGGGCTGTCTAACCATGAAAATGTGAGGAATCTACTTTTTAAGTTTTTAAAATTATTTTATTATTTTTAATGTATTTTTCATGTTCAATAGTCAAAAGACAGCAATTTGATAATTTCCTCCCCAAAATAATTCTGTTATTTTATGTCAACATAAGGAATAGTATATAAGCCAGATACTGAAGAGCTTAGAGGGCAACCTTTATTATCCAGTATATACCAATTGTTATCCTCTTTGTTAGATTCAAAGGAGAATGTTGGATGCCTGAAAGCTGTCATCCAACCAACAGATTCTCTTTGGAGAATTAAGTCGTGAGATTGTAGATAAATATATGTGGACTGGGATGAGATGAAGAGATATGGAAAAAGAAAATTCTATCTCATGTTCTGTTTCTAACCTCAAAGAATATTCTCTTTTGAAGGAACATTTTGAAAACTCAACTTATAAGCAGAAAGCCAGCAAAAAGTTTTAACTTCATAGCTATTGAATTGATAATTAGACCTAATACTAAAATGCAATTAATGATTCTTTTTAAAATGAGATTTGAAAGAGTGAAGTAAAACATAAGTAGATGGCATCAGGCAACAGCTATGCTTCTAAAAGCAACCAGAATTGACTTTAGTTGTCGAAGCAGTTAAGAAGTGGCAAGCAGAGTTGTCCCTATCTATTTCAACTATAATTTAAATGGTAAAAACAAAGCAAAACAAAAAACTCAACCACCAAAACAACAGAAACAAAAAGTACTTTAGCACTGAATTAAGCACTATCGAAAACAATTGAGATCTGTGCCACTAAGGTGAACTCCAGCAATGAAAGAAAATAAGGAGTAAAACATTGGAATCTTGGCAGTAGAGGTTAATGGACTATGGAAGAATCACCTTGGGTTGAGAAGGTTGAAGGATAAGGAAAATAACATCCCTGTAGTACAGGCTAACAATTTAAGCACACATAAGGTTCTTGTTTTAAATTTAGACACAAATACCACAACAGCAAGTCTCCAGGAATTCTAAAGATTAGGCAATTCTTGGTATCAGAAGGCACTGTTCATTCAGTGAATATGTCCATACAGGAAAAATTCCTACCAAGCATGGACCGTGGGAACGGTAAGAGGCATGATCTTTCTCTGATAGCAAGTTGGGACTCAGTCCCAGAGGAAGGGACCAAGTTTCTAGGCAGCGAAATTGACTGGACGTAGGGGCAAAGAAGAAGTATGGGCTCCATGGCTTCACAGGCTGTTTGCCTGTCACCTTCAATGTCTGAAAGGCAGCAAAGGACACAACGCTAGAATCTGACACTTGTTACAGGTCAGCTTAACTTCAGGACTAGGTTAATTACCTCATTCCAAGTTATCGCACAACTAAGTTGCAGGAATGGAGATTGTAATAAAGGGTGACAAGCTAGTTGAGTGAAAAGCAAGAACAGATAAATCTTACAGATGAAGAATATCAGTGAATCCACCTGGGGATAAAAGAGAAAAGAGCTGAAAAAAATTAAAGAAAGATATGGACAGATATTTTATTTCTTTAATGCTTAAAATAAAGAATGGGATTTAATCCAAACAAAAAGTCCCATTTGAATGTTTCTGTTTCAGTGGAAAAGGCATCATTGACTAGGAGATATGAGTTATCCAAACCTGGTGTACTCAAAATGATCTATCCTAACAGGTGTCACAATCTACCTGGTGACACATACACAAAACTGCAGTCACATTCATTTCTTCCTTCAAGATACACTTACTGAATACTCTCTATATACTTGGCAATAGGATTACAACTGTTAAGAAAAACACACAAAAAATTTCTGCCCTCTTGGAACTTACATTCTACTAAGGGACAAAAGCAAATAGATAATATAATATCAGGCAGTAAAATAAAAACAGTTATATAAAATATGAAAAATGAAGAATAAGTAAATCGAGAGTGGCAGAAGTTCTTATTGTAGGTAAGGGGGGTTTGGAATGCCTCTGTGAAGAAGTGACACTT